>NC_045626.1:2492500-2850000 GCF_009829155.1 Mustela erminea | reverse complement strand
GAAGACCTAAGAACAAAATACTATTTGAAAAAGGTAATATCAGGATATTAGATCGACGACAGTAAATCTTGAGTCTTACATACTTGATGAACACTCATGAGCTGTCATGTCGAGGCATCGGGATAAGAGGACCCCCTTTCCCTGAAAAAACAAACAAAACAAACAACGGAACAGCAGGGACAACAAACAGTTCCTGCCCCCATGCAGGGAAGCTAGATCCCCTGAGACAGACAGGGCGCCACGGGACAGGCTGGAAAGCCCGTGACCCCTTCCTGCAGGGCCTGCCGCAGGAGCCCGCCCATCGCTGAGTCAGGACGTGGGGCAGGTGTGAGCTGCTTACCTGTTGGCACAATTTGTGCTGTTCTTGACCTCGGGAGGGAAGGCAAGGACAGTGGGAGCCCACATGGACGGACGGGCCTCACGGGACCGGCTGCCTGCAGGGGTGGTGGCTTCTTGCACCAGGCTGGGCGTGCATCTGGCGGAGCACTTGGAGACGCGGCACATGGAGCCCCTGAGGGTTGGGGAACCAGAAGCCTGGCTGCTCGCCCAGCACCCTGGCGAGCCAGTGAGCTGCAGGTCCCGTCTGAGCACGTGGCCACCTCCATAGCACGAGAGCACCTGTTGTCCCCATTCCCCAAAACTACAGGCTCAAGGGACCTGCAGGCAAAGCCATCCTAGCTTAGTGGAGAAGGTCTGGCACAAGCCGCCACGTCTAACGTGAGGCCCAAGTGTGCAGAGCCCTCATGAGCCGAGCATCTCCTCCCGTGCCCCAGCACGTGCCCAGTTCCAGTTCCCAATATTACCCCAAAGCAGGGACAGGACGCGCCAGCAGATGGCCTCTCCCAGGAGCACGGGTGAAGAAGAATGTTTAGACATGGTCCAGGAAGTTTTTCTAATCTGTGTACACATGTAGTATATACGAAAGTGACTTTAAAGTTCTCATGGATTTTGGTTTCATTTGTTCCTGCAAATTTTTTAATATCCATGTGCTCCCAGATCAGTTACATAACTTCCTTCAGATATCCACTGGGCTATTGATATAAACAGAAATAACTGTCATTAAAAAAATAACCGTTTCTGGGGGCGCCTGGGTGGCTCAGTGGATTAAGCCTCTGCCTTCAGCTCAGGTCCTGATCTCGGGGTCCTGGCATCGAGCCTCACATCAGGCTCTCTGCAAAAGCAGGGAGCCTGTTTCCCCCTCTCTCTCTGCCTGCTTCTCTGCCTACTTGTGATCTCTGTAAAATAAATAAATAAAATCTTCTTTAAAAATAAATAAGCAAATAAAATAACCATTTCTGTTTTTAAAAAAATTAAGGAGACTTTTCAAATAAAAGGCAATAAAATTAAGAGCTTCTTAAAGCCAAGACCCTGTTTTCTACCCCAGTGATTCTCAAATTCTGCCGCCTGTGGGAATCGTCAGAGGAGGCTAATTAAAGCAGCGTATCTGCATTTTTTTCAAGCCTTCCAAGCGAGCCTGGTATGCAGCCACATTGAGAACCAGCGTGCCCCGGTCCCTCATTTCGACTGGCTTGAACGGGGGCGTCAGAACGTCTTCGGTGAAGTGACAATGCCAGCTGTGGGCTTTGTTCACTTTGCTCTGGTTTGGCCGTTTTGTGGCAGCCGTGAGCCCACAGTTACAGACTCATGGATCCGCTGACTGAAGGTGCAAACCGCAGAGACTTCCCAGACAAGGAACGGTAAGAGGAAGGCAAATCGGATTAAGCCACATTTAAATCACATGAGTTCCATGTAGCAAAGTCATGGCAAGTATGCTGTCATTCCCTTTCCTCTGTGACATTCAACCTTGCCTTTCATTCCAGAATCTGGCTTCCCAAAAAGATTACTGAGGACTGCAACAGATTTGTAGGGAAAGTTCCACCCCCAAGTACCCCCTGCACCTGAAACCAGCCAAGTACCCTGCCTATGAGAAGACCAACTTAATTATGAGTCAAGAACAAAAAAAAAAAAAAAAAAGAACAAAAGCTATGAATTTCAAACGTCCGCCTATTCAATAACTTAACTCAGGCAATAAGCATCACGTAAAATTGATTCCTAATAAGGAAATGAATAAATACTACTTAATAGCTTTAGTAACTATGTAGATGTGGAGAAATTATGATCTAGTAAAATGATCGCCTCACCTCTCCCCTGCACATTTCCTGCTGTGGAGAACTTGGGGCCTCGAGTTGCTTGGGCTGCGTCTGGCAGAGCTCACGTGACCACCCCCTTCTGCCCTGTGCCACCGTGCGGGTCCCTCACATGCATGGGGACAGTGCCGCCGGTCGCCGGCGCTGTGATCTTCCGCAGGGCTTTCTTCCCAGGCTCCATTTCTTCTCTGCAAAACGGGACTGGATCCCGCATCACAGAATCTCGAGGATTAAATGAGATCATGCATGTCAGACCCTGAAGGTCGGCATCAAACAGCAGCTGAATACGCCGTCTGCCCTTTCCGGGCTGGACCAACGCGTTCTTTGGAAGGGGCCACGATTTCACACCTGGTTGGGTATTTTTTTATTGTTTCTTCGTGGGTGTTTTCATCACTTGTTTCCTCTGTGCCTCTGCCAAAGGGGGGGTCAACAGGTCTTCATGGCACTGGATCAGCCCTGAGGTTTTTCAAAAGCGTAGAGCTTATCGTGTTAAATGATACGCCATTTTTCTCCAAAAGACTCGAGCGCTCTCCTTCCAAATGCTTCATCAGGTCAGTTTTTGTACGCTTTGAAGTAAAAGTTATTAATGACGCGGCACGAAATGGATTAGCTCGCATCATCTCTGCCGACTGAGAATCAGAACATTCTGGTTTCATAACAGCAGGAGTCATCAAGAACGCCTCAAGCTCACGGAGACTGGTCCCTAAAGAGTCCTGAAGACGCAAGGGATGGCTTCTCAGCATTGAGACGCGGAACACAACGGACGAATCCTGGAAATCAAGATGTTGAGAAAAAGTCAATCAGGAAGAGTAAAGTGAATGGAGAGGCTGCAACTGCTTACGTAAACAACGCCTAGAAAATAAAGTAAAGCTTGTGGATGTTCCTTCTCCCCAGGGATGGGTGTGTGTACAGTAAAGGTCTCCAGAAGTGCCAGCCCATGGGCTTAGTAAACATGTTCTGACCAGGCTACTTTAAATTCTACGAGGAACGGACTAAAGTGATTTAAACTTTTCATTCCTGTTGTAAACGGGCATTCTACTTGCTGTGTAAGGTCATATGATTTTCCTAGATTTATAGCTGCATCAAAAGACAACAGTTAAAATTTATTAGTAAGATTTCTGGGGTGACATTGAAAATGTTAAGAATGTTAAGAATGTGCAAGCGTCAGGCTTGTCCTCTGACGATGGCCTTTCGTCTTGCTACACGGACTTTCATCACGCAAATTGGGTTTAATTGATCTAATAACGAGAGGATACAACCTGAATTACTGCAGACCTCCATTGATCAGGAGGGACCCAACTCGAGCCCAGAGAGGACGAGGCGGCCGTCCTGCGTGGGGCTCTGTGTGAAGCCTGGAGAGGATCTGGACTTGTCGGAGTGAGAGACGCGGCAGGCGTTGAGTGCGGAGTTCGAGAAAGGGGAAGACATGTAAAAAGCAGTTGTCAGGAAGAATTAGGGAAAACAAGTGCTTTCGTTTTGTGCAGGGATTTTACTTAGAAACTACTTATTTGATATTTATGTTTCGTAGTTTCATACTTGGAACTATAAAAAAAGTATTCATATTGAAGTTCCTGCCAAAATAAACCATTTTGTTGTCTTGGGTCTGAAACACCAACCCCTTTTCCGAAGGAAATTTCACTATATGGAGATCTGTATAGGGTTTTCTGAAGAAGGCAACTAATGAGCTATAAAAATAAAAATTAAAATGCAGCAGATTTTACTACTTCCCATCCCAGTGGACGTCCTCAGCTGGTTCAACAGGGCAAGGATTTTGCCACACAACTCTACGTGTGCCCGCCCGCCTTCAGAGTACTTGGCCACAGTATCTTCACTTGGCTTTGGGTCGATCAAAATTTTTAATCTGCAACGGTGCCTGCTGCCCCCAAAATAACTAGCCCATTTTAGCTAATGATGTCCGACCCACAGCAGGCCCTGCGTGAGTTTCAATATCAAGATGAATGAAACCAAAGAACCTCCCTTCAGGTACATGGGAAGCATTGGCTCTCGTCAGCAGCTCTACGAAAAATTGATCCCAAGTCTCCAATCTGTGTGTCTGAGAAGAATGAATAATTTCGGGAAGGGTCTTGACAGAAGGCGGGAAACGGCCACTTTCCTTTTGTTTTCTTCACCACCTGGAGATCGCGGGAAATGTTGTCTGATTTGTCCTTTTGGAAATATCCTGCCTCCACTGGTTCATTTGCTCCTGGTGACCCAGCATCACTTCCACGAATCCTGTGGCCCCGGGACCCCTTTCTAGCACTCAGGTCTCCCCCGGCTCCATCGGGAAGGCTTGTCATAGCGGTCCTTACAGCGTGGGCAGCTACAGAGCTCATCCTCCTGTCCTATGTCTACGTGAGGCGTGAATTCTAGAGAAACCTCAACCACGAAGAAAACAAAGCCTTCCTTACTTGGTCAGTGACCGGAACTTAACACCAAATATCTTACTGGAACATCTTCAACAGAGGTGAGTCAGGACAAGATTTTAGCAAACAGGAGAACTGAAAGCCATCTACAGAGGTTACAAAGTCTCTTTTTCTGTCCCTGTTGCCTGAATTTGGCTGCGTCCTGCAGTCGCGCGAGGTGCTGGCAACTACTTGAAACACAGCGTGCGGGACTTCTCTGTGCGTTTACGCGGGTTCCCTTGGAGGAGGCGTGTGGGCCTCTGTTTCTTCCCAGCACTTGTCATACACGACGGACCACAGTGACCCATGAACATCTCATGGACTCGGGCTGTTCTTTTCTTCCTCCGAAACGGTCACCGGATTCCGGGGGAACATCCCAGCCATCCCAGTCCTGCTGCTTCTTCCCTCTTTGATTTGGGGAAAGCCATTTCACTTTTTTGGAGCATTGCCTTTCTCCACTGTAAAATTGAGGAAATGATGTCATCTCCCAGGGCGCGGTAAGAAGGTGTCGGGTCACACGTGGAAGCCCCTGGCACGCAGCGGCTCTCCCTACACGGGGACTCTTGCTGTAGCTGGAACGAAGGAGCACTTCGTAAAGGAAGCGTGCTCTGCTCCCATGCTGGCCGCGCGCGACTTCCTGGGAAGCGCTCTAAGTGCGTGGCCGCCGCTCACCCTCCTGAGCCCTGCATCCCCGTAGCTTTCAACACGTCCCGCAGCCGTCCAGACTGAGTTGACGGGCCTCCTTTCAAGTCAAGCCAAAGAAATGAGTACCTGATTTCACAAAACTGTTCCTCTGTGGTCCTGGGTTTGGAACTAGAAACTCCTGCAAATGTTTCTCGGGGTAGAACGAATGGACAAATGCAGGGCGTCTGCGGTGGCTGCGGCCACGAGTCCGGGTAGCTCTGCGTGCGAACAAGCAGGAGGTCCGTGCAAAACCCAGAGAAGAGAACAGGGTTTGATCCTACACATCAGGTTACCAGACTACAGGGAGATGCGGGAAATAGTCCAATATTCTCCCTCTTGTCTTGTCACGCGCACAGAAAGATGCCCGAGAAGCTGACTCTGCTGGCTCGGGTGTTTCTGAAAGCGCCGAGGTCAGGCCGGAGGTTTGTGGAGGCCGGGGCTGCCGTCCCTCGGTCCGTGGAAGGCGGGAGCAGGCGCTTGCCGTTACCGGCCGCCGATGACCAGCGCCGCGTGGACGCTGTGAACCGTTCGGTAGACCCACATGTGGGGAGTGAGGACAGGCCAGCGCGATGTGCCTCCATTCCTCCGGACTCCCCGACGCTGCTGGACCTCCTGGACAAGACAGGGACAGTTACTAAACATGGCTGGACGCCAGGATTGCTCTAAGCAGTTGTCACGGACGAATTCATTCATTCCTCCTCACACTCTCATAGGACAGCTGCTGGCGCCTCACTTCACTGGTGAGTCAACGGGGCTCCGCAGGGCCGAGCTGTGCCCTCACACGCACACTCGCACACTCACCCACAGCGTCACACACGCTGACACACACACTCACACTCCGTGAAGTCAGCCGCTGAGAGGCATGGAAGCCTGCGGAGAGATCCAAGGGGACCAGCCCTGAGCCGAGCAGACCCCGCGGAGGGCCGCTCTCTACCCGGCGGGGACGGGCGTCCAGGAGGCAGACCCACGAGGGAGAAATCCCCGCCGGCCGTCAGTATAAGTCCCAGAAGGCGAGGGGTGCCTGAGCACGTAGCTTCTCGGGTGGAACATTCCAGAGGTACCTGGAATCCTCAGGGTCAACGAAGAGAGCAAGTTCGCACAGAAGGAAGACACGGGACAGGTCTCTAAGAGGAGGTGCCTGCCCAAGGCCGTTCAGCTGGGCAAGTTCTAGAAGACAAGCTGCCAGTCCACACAGGCACCTATGCAGCCCCCAGAACCGAGCAAACATCCAAATACGAAAATAAACACTCAAGATAAGCATGGAATCTCCTGGAGCCTCGACATGGCCCCACGGCCCTCACTGAGCGCCGTGACGTCCTTCGGGAAGAGTCGCCGGGGCCGGAGCGGCCAGGGAGCGGGGACCTGGTGAAGCCCCGGGGCAGGAACACCGTGAGCGAGGCCAGACGCTCGGCCTGCGGGAAGAGAAAGTGCTCAAACTCCCACCTGAAGGTTTCCAAAGCCATTTTCTAGGCTGAAAAATGACGTGGACATTTTGCCAATCCACAGTTCTGAAAGCATTAATAAGGACGATTATTCGCCTATAACCGTTACTCCTGGTGTGGCCTCGCGCTCTGCACTGTGAGCAAAGGAGGCCGGGGCTGACAGCGGCAGGCCACCCTGTCCCTCCTGCACGCCCGCTCCTCTGAAACGCTCCCCGTTGGCGACACCTGCACAGTCTGCAGAGCGGCTGCAGACCGGGCGGTGTTCCAACCTGCTTCACCTCACCGGCTTCTCGGCCACACCCGCGGCTCAGGAAGTGGGAAATCAGCGCCGTCACGTGTGCTCCCTGAATCCGGCGTCTGCAGCCCACGAGGCTCGGATCAAAGTAGAGGAACAGTAAGTGAACATTTGGTCTTATGCTGCCTCTGCTCTTCAGGCACTCCCTCGGACTCCTGCAGGCCACACCGGGGTCCCACTTGCAGGCCCACTGTGCTGGGTTTCCTCCCTCTCGCGTGTGCATGTGCATGTGTGCATGTGTGTACTAGTGCATGAGAGGTCCGTGCACGGCTGTGTGTGTGTGTATGCGTGCGTGTGTGGGCACGTGTGTATATGTGTAGATGCACGTGTGTCTGTGTTGTGTGTGCATGTGTGTGTTATGTGTGTAGGTGGATGTGTGCATGTATACATGAATGTGCGCAAGTCTATGTGCATCTCTGTATGTGTTGGTGTGTGTGGTGTGTGCACCTGCTCTGTTGTGTGTGCACGCATGTGTGTATACATACATGTACCCCAGCATCACTCCTGGGAGGTTGGTGTTTCCCCCCACAGTGTGCCTTGGAGGACTCAGCTGTTATCCTGCTCTGAGCCTGTGATGAGGCCATTCAAGCCCACGCCTGTTTGAGGGCCCAGCCCATGCTCTAGTTCCACAAGGCAGTTGAGACCGAGGTGACTCGGAGTGGGGACAGGTGGAAAGTGCAGCCCAACGGCCCACAGGCAGGTGCCATCAGCTTGGGGAAGAGACAACGCCCCGCCCGGATGGGGACTCCTGACAGCCCGGAGAGACAGGCAAGCAGGCTCACCCACCCCACGGTGAGGTTACACCTCCTAACGCTTACGAGTCTGCACACACACGCGTGTGGTGACTGATGAATCGTCCGTAGCCTACTCCCATCTACAGATGGAGCTCTTCCAAACCAAGGCTTGCATTCTTCACTACATCTAACAGCAAAATAACTTCTCTGGGAAACAAGGAGTATGTTTGTATCTGTGTGTGCCCCCAGATACAACACCCAGGTGGGACACACCAGGAGAACATTCCTAATGCTTGAAGTTATTGTAGAACACCAAAAACATGAATACAAAATGCAGTAGAAAACTGCACACTAACAGACAATTCTCACACATCTATGCAAAATAAAGATCTAGTAAACTTATGAGGAAAAATGACCCTCACTCATCATCAGGAAGGGAAAAATGAAATAATGTGTTTCATTTATCAAGCTGGGGTGTGAGAGCTGTTCGGTTCTCTGTTGTATGTTCCTGTATATTGAAGGGTTCCTACGACGATAATATGATTACAGCTGTCATCAGAAGACAGTGCTGTCACCGCGGGCAGGTTCGAAGAAGTTGCTCTTCCGGTGGTACAAGCTAGACCCACATGACGTCCCTAAGTCCCCATCCATGCCCACGTGAGAAAAGGCTGGTGAACCATGTTCCTCTAAGAGGCCTGTGGACACCAAGTGCCCCTTGGTGGGCCCGTCCCAACCCACTTCGTAAAACAGCTAGAACTAAAGTCACGGTCGCTTCTGCCTCTGCGCACAGGTAGTGTCACCTCTGCTCTCCGTGTAGACAACGCAACAGTCTTTCACCAGGCTACCTCAAGGGCTTTAACGTACCATTTCCTAAAGCAACCAGGATGGGAACCACCCTTACAAAATCCAGGAAGTGTTCTGGCCTACACGCGATGCGCACCATTTCTTCCTGGCTGGGCTCCACCAGCAGACACCAAAGTCAAGCACAATTTCCTGCCTTCACCTAGAATTTCCGGGCTTTTTCGAGTTGAGTTCAAATGTTGCCACTCTTCACTTAAAAATATTTTGCCACAACTGAGTGGATTCAGCAGCCTTCTTTCAGGAAAACAAAACAAAAAAACGAGAGAGAGATTGAGAGAGACACCTCCCTACTTAAACCATGGACTCAGGCCAAACTCTTCACCCACCTGCCCAGCACCCAATAGCATAAACATGATGCCACCTTGTTCAGGCAGCGACTTCCGTGTGCTCACATCAAAGACCTGAGTGTCTCTGCAGAAGAACTCAGCCTTCCAGACCCTTTTGAGCTCACGCACATCCCTGGCCAGTGTGCGGGATGCTTCTGATCCAGCGAAAATGTCAACAGCTAGCGCAAGTCCCTGGGTGTGTGACTCAGGAGACCTAGCGTACACTCACTTCCTGAAACACTCAGCATGCTGAGTGTAAGACACTTTCCATGTGAAGGCAGGGGCTTCCCGCTTTAGATGCTCCTAATTCAAATTCTGGTAAATGCAGAAATGTGCACCCTACTGGATTTAGAGCCCCTGAAGTAGGACCTAATTAATTAATGACCTCAAGGTCACCTCTGCATTCTTCGCAAAACAAGAAGTATTGTTAAATTTTTACTGTGCCCAGGTTTGAAACCATTTAGGAAGAAGGAATAAAAAGACAAAAAAAAAAAAAAAAAAAAAAAAGACTAGAGGACAAGACTACGGGGAAAAGAAACACAGGAAAAGAAAAGGAGGGAGAGTCGGCTGGAGGTGCCCAAACTGAGGTCAGCGACCTGCCCCTCTACTGAGCACTTGATCTGGCACCATGTACACTGAAGACTCCCTCTGCTGTCCTCACATACACAGCAAGATTGTGATAGACACTCAAATATAAACGTGAGGAATGTGTCCTTTCTACTGAATTCAAGATTTCCACAAAAACTTACAGACAGAATTTCCAATTTATCCAATAACATATCAGTATTTTTCTCTGAAATAATCTCTAAATCTTGCCTTAGTATAAGCTTTTAAGGTATCATTATGGTACATGAAGACTTTTAAAGCTTATTTTGTATCAGGGATTTTTTTTGTTTGTTTTCTTTTTTTGTTTTGTTTTGTTTTTTACTTTCTATTTCTGTATTCCCCTCCAGAAACATACCTACATATAGTCCTATCATTGTGTTTCACCTTTGCCGATATGGATATTAACAGTATTTCAACTGTGAGGCCTTAGGTTATTATATTTAAAGACAATTTTTTTTTTTAGAAAGCCATTATTGTTCCTCAAGATCTGAATTTTGTGGGATTCATTTAATCCAAATGCACTTCCAGGAGAATGAATGTTATTATTCCCAATCTCATGATGGATATCTCAGTGAACATAGGATTTTCTAAAATTAAATATGGTCTAGAATGGATTGACTATAAACTCAATCCAAGGAAATCATGTTTTTAAAAGAGTTGAACAGCTTCTTGTACTACAGATTCATGGCTTACATGTAAAATTTTCATAAAGCTTATATGAAATATAATACATAATTTTGGCATTGATGAAAACAAAATCAACAAAATATTTAGTTCCATTTAATCCCTAAAAATCTGAATACTTTAAATTTTCCTCTATTCCAATGTTTTCAGTCCCCTAACTTAGTAAGCCAACCACATTGAATCAATCTTATTCATAATTGATCCAATGTTGTTTTTAATTGGGTATGTCTCTTCAGCCATGACTTCCCTAGAACTTGACTGACTTGGGATTCACAATCTTGAATTCTCAACTTCTTCTCCCTGGGGCTATAGCTATGCTCACTCAATGACTTGTCCACACAAACCTGATGTAGCTACTTCAAATTCGTAGTTCCAAGATATTTAAGAAAAACATTCTAAAGATCTTTAAACTGAGGGCACTTGGGTGGCTCAGTCATTAAGGGTCCGACTTCAGCTTCAGGTCATGATCCCAGCATCCTGGGATCGAGCCCTGCATTGGGCTCCCAGCTCCTTGGGAAGTCTGCTTCTCCCTCCTGCTACCGCTGCTTGTCTTCCCTCTCTCTCACTGTCTCTCTCTCTCTCTCTGACAAATGAATAAATAATCTTTTTTTAAAAAAAGATCCTTGAATTTAATTTGTCTAATAAGAGACTGACCATTTTATATTTGGCTGCGCCACCCTCTGCTATTTCTTCAGTGCTGACCATCTTTGTTGATGGAACACTGATGGTTCACCCAACTTCTTTCTTTGTCTCGTGCTTCTTGTTCATCTATCCTGTTCCTGACCTACCTTCTCCACCATGACTAAGTTGCCTTTATTTATTTCCCTGTTTCATTATTTTAAGAACGGCACTCTCATTCACTTCTCTCACCCTCACTGTGACATGGAGCAGCATGAGGAAGGGGAATCCTAGCATAACAAGTGGCCAGACATGGGAAGTCTCTATCCCCACAGGTCAGTGACTCTCCTCCTCTCCCTAGAAATCCTAGGTGGCTCAGCCTGGGGAATTGTCATCTGCCTCCTCAGGCAGCACCGGAACTCCAGCGACACAAAATAAATTTAGCAGACCAAAACAACACCACAGAGATGAAAATGTAATTGTCATTGGATCCACAGCCTACAAAGACAGGCCAGAGCCTACATGCAAACCCTAAATAGGGTGACTCTCTTCTAATGTAAAATATTTTAAAAGACTCAAAGACTCCTAACATAATAGGGAAGATATCCAAGATTAAAAAAAAAATGCCCATCATACCAAAAATCAGAAAATTACAAGTTGAATGAGAAGTTAATCAACTGACACTAACACTAAGATGAATCAGATGTTAGAATTATCTGACAAGAATTTTAAAGTTCCCAGCATAAAAATGCTCTGATAAGCAATTACAGCATATCTTGAAACAAATGAAAAAGATTAGGAATGTCAGCAGAGAAACAGAAGTCATACAAAAGAACCAAATGGAAATAATAGAACTTAAAGATACAATAACGGGATTTTTTCTTAAATAGTAGAGTGTTCAATAGTAGAATGGAGAAGACAGAGCATAGAATCAGTGAAGAGAAGGACAGATCAATGAAACATATCTAGTCTGAACAACAGAGAGCAGACACAGTATGAGTAAGTGAATTGACACCACAAACGGGGCTGATAAAAGACCATTCACATCATGTCCTTTCAGAAGGTGGGCAGAAGAACTGCAAGGCTACAAGAATATTTGAGGAAATTATGTATGAAAACTTCTCAAATGTGGTAAATGCCCTAAACATACAGATTCAAGAAACTGTATAAAACCCAAATAGGGTAACAGCAAAGAAATTTACATTGAGTTACATCATAATTAAGCCATTGAAAACTAAGGAGAAATGATACCTTACCTAGAGGGGAACATGAATTTAAGTGACAAGAGACTTTCTCAGTGGAAATTATGGAGATTTTCTCAGTAGAAATTTTCTCAGTAGATCTTCTCAGAGATTTTCTCAGTAGAAACTATGGACACAGAAGAAAGTAGCACTATGTTTTTCAAGTGCCAAAAGAATTGTCAACCAGTAAAGCTATTCTTCAAGATGGAGAAATAAAAACATTTTTAGATGAAAAGGGAAAAAAAGGAATTCCTCACTAGCAAATCAACTCTGAAAGCATGACTAAAGTTAATCCTTAAAGCATATAGAAAATACAAGAAAAAGAGGAAGAGGAGGAGGAGGAGAAAGAAGAAGAAATAATTTGGGAGCATCAAAAAAGATAAAAGAACAATGCAAAGAGTATAAGTAGGAGAACATATCATAGACTATCCTTTTCCTTGTGATTTTTTTAAATAATATGTGATGATTGAAACAAGGATTATAAGATAATCAGACACTCCAGAAAGTTTCTCTTAAATGTGTAGAAGTAAAGAGACCGACATGGAAGTAAAGTGTCCACACTTCACTCAAAGTGGTAAAATGTTGATACCAATAGACTGTGATAAGTCATATAGGTACATTGTAACACTCAGAGTAAACCCCAAGAAAACTATACAAAGAGTTACATTCAAAAACACTATAAATAAATCAAGATGGAGTCCTAAGGAACCCACAGGAAAGCAAGAAAATAGGAACAGAGGAACCAAAAAAACAAAAGAAAGAAACAGAAAACAAATAATAAAATGGCAGACCTAACCCTTACTATATCAATAAATACTTTAAGTGTAAATGGTCTAAATACACAAAGTAAAAGGCAGAGATTGACACGGTGGAGAAAAAAAAATCAGGACCCAACCATATGCTGCTTTAAAGAAATTTATTCTAAATTCAAACCCATAGATTGATTGAAAGTAAAAGGATGGAAAAATGATATCGTGCAAACATTTTCCCCAAAGAGCAGGAGTAGCAATATTAGTATCAGAAAAAGTACACTTAAGAGCAAAGAAAATCATTAGATAAGAAAGAAAAAAGAAGGACATAACCTAATGATAAAAGGATCCATCTGTCAGGAAGATATATATGTGAATGCATCAAACACAGAGACTCAAGAAATAGGAAACCGAGCCTGACAGAGCTAAAAGGAGAAATAGACAAACCTACAATTACAGTGAAGGACTTCAGCTGCACGCTCTGTATGAGTGACAGTACTATACTAGACAGAAAGTCAGCGTGGATATAGTTCTGAGCGAAAATTCAACAAACAGAACATACAGAACACTCCATTCAACAGCAGAATATTCATCTTTAGGATTTTTTTTTTCCCTAAAGATCCATGGGACAGTTACCAAGGGGGAAAAAAGAGCATATCCTGACATGCTGGACCATAAAACAAAAACCTTAAAAAATTGAAATAATGCATAGTACATGCTCTGACACATGGAATCCATTCATGATTTAAAAAACAAAATGAAACATACAAAAGAAACATCTCAGAAAACTAGGAATACAAGGATAACTCAATTTGATAAAGAACATCTCCAAAAATATCAGCATCTAACATTATACTTGATGATGGAAAACTGGGTGATACTCCCTTAAAACTGGAGACAAGGCTGAGATGACCACACATCCTACTGGAAATTCTAGCAACTTCAGTAAGGCCAGAAAATAATCAATACAAAGCATATAGAATAGAAAGGGAGAAACAAAACTCTCCCTCCTTGCAGATGGCATTATTTCCTTCATCATTTCTACAGATTCCCAAAGAATCCATAAGAAATGTTCAACAAGTTGAGTTCAGTAAGTTTGCAGGAAGAAGATCCACACGGAGAAGTTGACTACATTTGGCTGTATTCACAATGAGGGGAAAATCAAAATTAGAAACAGAAGACCATTAGCAATCAATTAAAAAATGAAATACTTAGTGTGTAAACTTAACAAAACATATACGGGACCCATAAACTGAACAAATGAAAACACAGATGAAAGGATGAAAGAATTTGAGGAAACGTTGAGAGGAAGGAGCCCCTGAAGGGACAGAAACAGAAGAGAAGCAAGGCGGACCGCTCACGAAGGAGCTCGGGGCGTGAGGGGAGCTGGTGC
The DNA here is from genome assembly GCF_009829155.1 of Mustela erminea. Classification (NCBI taxonomy): domain Eukaryota; kingdom Metazoa; phylum Chordata; class Mammalia; order Carnivora; family Mustelidae; genus Mustela; species Mustela erminea. The sequence goes on along the minus strand of NC_045626.1, from coordinate 2,835,818 downwards.
AGGGCACACGGAGAGGGGAGGCCTCCCGCGCAAGGAGGCCAGAGGCAAATGGGCACGGCTCAGATACTGGAAGGTGCACACTTCAGGGCGTCCGACCCTCTGTGTTAGCAGTTGTTTATTTAAAGAGCAGCTGTAAGTGAGGCACAGTCTTCAGTGAGTTGACGGGGTTTGAAGGTGCAAGGAGTGTCACGAGAAGGCCGTTATCCAGCAGGGAAACGTGGTCATCTGGTGTCCCTGAGAGATGAGCTGACAGCCATCTGCAGTCTCCGCAGGGCCAGGCATCCCGTCAGGCAGAGGTCAAGGATCCCGGCACGGCACGGGGGCTGGGGTGAGGGGGCTGAGTGCCTGGCAGAGTCTGCGGGATTGGCCCCACAAGCGTCCCCTGCCTCCTCCGACTCCCTCCTGGGTCTGTGCGTGCTTCTGGGCTCTTGGACGCCAGCCCAAATCTCGCCGGCCTCCACTTTGCTGTATTTCTGATTCTACACAACCACTGTTTCCTACAATGTTTCTGTAGTCTACTAACAAAGCGTATTCATTGTCCTAGCAGCAGAAAAGATTCCAAAATTCATCTTCTCCATAATTCAGACCCAAGTCAGCACCACGGCAGGCTTGGGTAATTTGGCCAACTCGCCAGCCACGATTCCTCACGTTGTAATCCATCATCATTATGAGCTGCATTCACAACATTTCTTCCTTTGGCATCAAGTCTGAAATGCAAAGGATTGTTAGGACAGAGAGAGATGAACCAATGAGATACTGAGACCCAGATATGTGCTTTGTTAGAAATGAAAATGGAAATATGATTCCAGGGGAAAAAGGACTTTGTCGCAACATGGTCACACACTCCTTTCAAAACATGAAAAATAAATTCACCCTCAAGAAAAAGAAGAAAAATGGATCTGACAGATTCATTCTCTCCTATCTTGAGGTTTCTCCTCTGAGCCTATGCATCAAGGATCCGTAGGAACAAGCAAGGCCACGCCGTCAGGAAGACAGCCTGCACACTCGTTGTTACTGAGTGGGTCCTCTTCTCACTGGTCCATGGTTTTTAACCCAAATGTGATTAAGTGGCTTGTCCCAGAAATGAAAAAAGTCAGCTTCTAGCCGAAACGTAAATAGATTACATACCCAGTGAGTTTCACTCTCGCGCCCAACGTTCACTACAAATTTGAATGTCGGTACCTTTGATTGTATTTCTAATCCAGAAGGGACAAAATATCCTTCAGTAGCTCATTAATTACACATTCTTTCTTGTGGTCTTTTGATGTAGGGCAGAACGGTGCACGTTGAGCAGAATGATGGAATGTGGGCAGAGACTCGGCAGATCTTCAGCCACTCCGTGATGTTATGGATGAAGTGCCAGCAGATCAGGAAGGAAGGGGGCTTACATGCCCAAGTTCTCTGGACTGGAGCCCCGTGTCCCACCACTCATTAGCTGCAATGCACAGACATACAAGGCCCTCAGTCTAGCTGGCACCTGCCCTTCTTTGCTTAGTGGGTAACTCTCCCCACAGCTAATTGTAATGTCGATAAACCGTGCCTGAGACTCAGTAGATACCAACAGGTATGTTTTAAATATCCCCTGAGATCGAGGAAAACAAGAACCCCCTTTGATCTCATTGGAAGTCCCAACCACAAATGATTCTCAGATACCAGTAGACCCTTGACAATTTCCCTACCGAGAATAATACAGTTTGGCAATTTGTTATAGAATTAACATGACCATTTCTGAACCAAGTTGTGGAATACTAAGTCTAACAATGGTCTTTTTTCTGATTTATGAACTGATTTATAATTATTCATCACTTCATTATACCGTTAATGAATCACTTCACTGGAAAATTTGTAAATTACTTGAATTCAGAATTGTCTCAGAAAATCCAAAATAACTACATGGCAAGATCTAAAGATCCAATCACACACAGACCCAAACAACTTGGACTCTTTGCTGCTCATTTTGAGTAAGTCTCATCTCCAAAGGCATAGGAAAATTTTACTGTTTCCAAATTTGCTATGTAATGTATAACCCCCCGTATAGGTCAGCTTAAAGGAAGATCAATGATCTAATATGCTTATGGTAAGCCTACCATAACCTGCCACGAACACACCATCTTCCTCTTATGAATGGGGGGAAACAAGCTCATTCAGAATCATGGTAACATTGTTTCATCTGTTCCTGTTAATAGTTAGTAGCCTGTGGATCCATTCTGAGTGTTTATCTTGCAATCTGCCGGAGTGCACAAAGATGGTGTGGCTTTTCTGACAGACCTCTCTGCCACCTTCACACCTACTAAAATCAAGTGTCACGTTCTGCTGTTAATACTGAGCTGGAACACATGAAAACACCTTCACAACGTTAGATAGAGCCCCCAGTCAAGATTCTATCGAGACCATATAAAAAGTCTCAGGATGTTTCATGAAATCATGACATTCTCCTTACTTCTAAAGTACCCAAATCAGCCAATTCTTATGGTGTTAAACCAGTGGCCCAACAGGGTATATATATAAAAAAATAAACAAATAAAAACCAGTCACTATTGTCAGGAAGTTAGAGAAAGAACATCTCTAACTGGGGAGGAAGTGGAGAGACCCTTGCAAGCGCATCTTCCAGAGGAAATCAAGAGGAAGCATTTAGAAGGATCCCCCCCCCCAGCTTTGCTACAGACTTGGTACTAACTAGCCGCCTGAGTCAGACAACCTCACAGGGGTGGGGTGTCAGACTCCCACGCAAAATGAAATTATTGGGACGTTCCAGCACCAATATTTTATTTACGTTTTGCTAAGTTTGGAATTTAATGTGCAGCTTGAAAATACTTTTTAAAGCAGATTTTCCAGAAGACAGAGTAATGACTGGCAAAGGACGGGTTCTCAGTAAATAAACACTACTGAGTGCAGAAGAGTGTGAACCAGATAGGGCCGCTGGTGATGCGCGCACGCAGCTGCCACGAGCTGCCGTGTCCCCTTCCCTTCTGTATTCAGAGAAGACATAGAGTGTCTCTTCATATGGGCTAAACTGGCATGACAGAAGTGAGCCTTCACGTATGTTTTCAATCTTTATTAGGAACAGATTAGCCTAAAACACCGTGGGGACTTGCCCCAGGATCCGTGTTTTTGCGTCCAGCTCACACATTCTCTCTGTTTCCGATCTTGTCCGTCCTTCCTCTGTCCCCAGTCCCCCTTTTCTTAATGTAACTAGAGAAAACGGCACGTTAATTCCAGCTCCACCTCTGCTGGGTCATTCTCAGGTCAGCAGATCAGAGACACCAACAGAAGAAAGAAGACAGCGCGCTCCCACTGCAGGGCAGAGCGAGCCGGCCATCCGTCAGGCCCGCGCACGCGGGAACAATGACAGTCATCTGTCAGAAAGCAGGAGGTGGCGTCTCATTAACACGCTGCTCACCTGCCCTGAGCTACACCTCGCTTATAATAATATCGATCATTCACCTCCGAGGGGTTGCTTTTTTCTGCTGGATGAAATAACAACCACTCTATTTCCCCTCTTCTCCCCTTGGAGTGCCCACGGCAGGCTTGCTGGGAGAGGGAAGACGTGGTCGGCCCTGGGCAGGACCGGGCAGGTCCGGCGATGCCATCGGGAGTGCAAACAATGCGTCCCCCATGCGCTTCGGCGCAGGGATCAGTCCCCGCTCCCTGCGGGGGGAGCCGTGCCCTCGCAAGCCGGGGCCGGGAGGTGCAAGCAAGTGGGCAGCTGGGGGACTTGGTCCTGCTGCCCGCCATCGCCCCCACTGTCCTCAGGAAGGCTCCTGAAGATCTCACACTGGTTTTCCACTGTTTCCTGTGACTACAGATGTGACCATGAAGTCAGCAAACAGGGTTGGTTTTATGAGCATTGGAACCCACCACGCCTCTCTCCTCACTGCCTGTGTTTTTCCCGATACCATCTGCCCCTGGTGAACATTTAATTAACTCAGCCTAAGGAAACCCTGAAACTCTGACCACAGAGAGAGTTCTCCTGGGGAAACTTTTGTTGTGAAACCCTATTTAGTGATGTTCCCAAAAGGAGACTGTCAGGCTTTTGCTCTGCTGCAGCCTTCGTGGCCTGTGCAGTCCCAGGGTCTGGGTTTCTCTGATGGGCCATAAATAGATTCTTTTACAAAGTTCTAATGGAAAGCCCAGGATTGAAACTTACGCCCCCATCCGGAACTGTTCATAAATTATGAAAATGTGTTTCTCTTCCACCATAAAGGGATTAAACACACACACACGCACACACACACTCGGCCTTTTTCAATTCTTAAAAAAAGGAAAATATAACATACATTTTTTTCCCTGGGTGGAAAAGTAGACAAAGGCCCCTGCAGCTCAGAGGGGGTCCACGGACGAGAACACGGTGGCCCAGAGCAGCAGTGCGGCCTTCATGAGGCCAGGCGAGCCAGGCAGCCGCAGACCATGCCCCGGGCAGGAGGGGACATAAAACAAGTCAATGCAAACTTGGGAGAGTGGCCCTCGTGGTGTCAGGGACTCGGGCGTGTCACTTACAAGCACAGGACTGACCCACCTAGGACACAGGGAGGAAAGAAGCATCTGAGCTCTCGAGTCCTGAATGCTCGGGGCCAGGGGACGGACGAGTGTAGGTGTCTCTCCTGGGAACGGCAGCCCAGGGATAAGTCAAAGCGACAATGGGTCTCCTCACCATGTCACAGGGTCCCCTCACCATGCCACGAAGCAACGCCTCCTTCCTGCCTTGTCACTCGGATCCAGTTCACCGGTTGCGTTGAACTGTGGAGAAAACGTCAGCTGGTGGAGAAAATGTCTCATGCAGAGCAACTCTGCCCTGCTGAGGTGCACTGTCCCCTGCGTGGGGAGCCGCCGCCTTCCTCGGGGTTCGTGGGTCTGCGTGAGGACGCATAGTTTTAGTGACGTTTTTCTATTAAGAGTACAGGTATATACTGTCTTCTTTCTCTTATGATTACAATTTGCACAATAACAACTGAGTGCCTGTTGGAAAAGAAAGAGCACGGGTGTATCATCCCTTATGTGCAATTACAAAAACCAAAAATGTTTGAACACTGAGAAGACTTTCATAACTACTTCTGCGGCAAAATCTGACCTAACCTTCACTGGCGTGAACCTATTCCTAGTGTCCATTTTTTTCCCATTTAGACTGAAGATTCCTACCTTGGACTCATGCACTTGAGAGCACTGCCCCTTCCCCGAGAAGTTACTGAGTATAAAATATACGTGCACGGCGGCACCTTTCTCAAATCAAAAAGACTGAGCACTAAAGCACACCTGGCTGGCTGGTTTCCGATCAGATCCTAAGGAGCTTCCCCCACATCCCCCTCAGATTTGAAGGGGTCTGCAAATCTCTGTGCAGACATCCTCCGGCATCCCATCATGCCTCGGAGACGACAAAAGAACGACGAAAGGAACACGGGGTTCGTTATGTTTTTTCTGGGAACCTCCCCCCATGCTGAAGCCGTCCATCCATTACTACTTCCCCTTCTTTTCCGGAGAGCAAGGAACGGTCTTGATTAGTACTAGTTCTGCCAGGAGCACTGAGTTCGCTCCCAACCACGCAGCCCTTTGATTTGAGGAAAGCCCTGAGGCCCTTCCTTGGGGCTACGTGGAGCCTGTGGGATCCAACAGGCAGTCTCCCCAGAGGAAAGGCCGGACACCTCACACACCTCCGCTTTGCCAAACCTTCACCCCTCCTTCTCTGATTTGCAGAAGCCATTACCACAGTTGCTCTAAGGGGGGAAAAATAAAATATAGGCCTACCCAGTTCTAATTCCCAAGAACTTAATCTATATCGCGCAGGATTAAAATATTGATTTTCCAGTAGGCTACTGGAAGACAGCAGGTGGATTTTGATGCAGGAGTCCTACGTGTGCCAGAAGCCAAATTTCACTCCTACCGACGGTCGTGTTTACCGTCGCGGCACCTCTCCCCCACACTTGCCCTGTCCCCTTTTGTTCCACGCAAATTATTTTCAAAACTTCGTATTTTAAATCAACCACTGGATGTCTGCGTAGGATTTTTCCCAATCACTGGGGAATGACCCTTTCTAAAACCCAGTCCAGACTCATTATGCAGCTTTTTATGTGTTCTTTATTTATTCGGGACAGGGAAAACAAGCACATAACACAACATGTAATCTTTCACACAGATTCCTCTTCCTCCTCTTTCTCCCTCTTCTCGCCCACCCCTACCTCTCTCTCTCTCTCTCTCTCTCTCTCCTTAATTGCCCGGCCTTTACAAACCCAGGCCTGCGAAAGAAACACCCGTCTTTTCTCTGTCAGATGTGCCTGGCTGGGGAAGCTATTGGGTTTATAGAAGAGACAAACATTTCAGGCATGCCATTCTGGGGTAATGAAGCATGGCAACAAAATATACCTGTGCAACATTTGATAAAGATGAGCTGACACGCCAGTCCAAATAGGTTCTTTTGTGTGTCTGCACGTGTCTGCCATCACCGCTTCCATCTTAGAGCAGGAAGGTAGCGGCGGCGGCGGCAGCTGGCAGCGACCAGAAGGGAGAGCCGCTCACACAATTAAACGTCGTTTACCTCTGGCCTGATTTCACTCCCACTACCCTTAATTTATTACATGTTTTCTCCCTTTCTATATATATATAAAAAAAAAAAGTGGCTCAATTTTTCTTTCTTTCTGTTGCTTCCACTTGCTTTTACAGGGGCTCCAGAGAAGACAATAGGGGAAGTCCCCGGGTGGGTAGCACTGGGTCCTCAGTTAAAATGCCTCTTAGTGGGGTTTTTATGGCCTTTATTGTTGTTTGATTAATGTAAAGCAAAATTAAACCCTACAGTTACACATGGGTACAGCAGCCAGAGAGCAGGCCGACTGTACTTCCTCCTTCGGTTTACAGAAAACATCTTTTGTTGCTTAAGAATGAGAGCAGGAGAGAGAGAGCTGGAGGCCAGCTGAAAAGCAAGACTGGGAGATGCAGAAAACCCCGTGACCCAAATACAAGCCAGAGAATGGTTTCTGATCACTCATCTAATCCGAGTTGCTTTCCTTGTGCTCCTCTGCCGACTTCTGGGTCCAACCCGCATCGGTTTCCTTTCTTCGGGATAGCCAAGGTGGCCGTCCCCCGGTGTCCCCTGGCGGGGGCCTCGGCTGGGACAGCGCCGTGACCGAGGGAGGGGGTCTGCCTTGCATCCCGCGCTGCCCTCGCTAAACCTGACTTCACAAAGGCCTATGCAGTGGATTGCCTTTATGCTCTTTCTAGGCAAGCGCGGCCTATTTATAAAAGCAGTGCCGAGAAGCTGAAAGGCGTATAATAGCCGCTCTGTATTATGAAGCTCTTCTGTTGAAAGAGCTGGACAAAGTGCCTTGGGTTATTTGATTTCCTTCTTCTCCCCTCGATGGCAGTAACCGTTTTGGTGGTGCGCGTGACGACAATGAGCGCTTTGTGGTCTGATGACCTCCCTGAGAGCCAGACACACACAGGTTTTGCTTTTGTGCGCTCATCTAATTACCAACGCTCCGCTGTATCTCTTCTCGCACATAGAAACTCCAGTTAACCTTTCAATTCAAATAGGCTGGGCCTTCCTTTGCTTACATCGGAGTAAGGCTACTCTAAATTGTCATTTCCACGTGAAATAATCTAGGATAAGGGTCATTTCTCCTTCCCCTCAGACCTCGTGCCCTAGGAGTCTTTATTCGGTAAAAACCTTGAGGACGAGGATGAGGGACAATCACGTGGGATTTTGGTCCGAAAGGTCCAGGTTCAAGCAATTGCCCTGTTGCTCATTAACTGGGAAAAGTCTTAATATCTTTGCACTTCTGCTTCCTCTTCTATAAAGTTAGTATAGGAAGATTCTAGACCTAGCACGGGAGGGACTGGAGAAAATCAAGTGGGTATGAGCGCACTCTGGAAACAGCAAGCGCTACACCCAGGGTCACTTCTTTTTAAAAACATGTTAAAAGTCGTTTGTACAGATAAAAGAAAACTTCAAAAATAATCACAGAATATAGTCATGTTAAATCTCAAAAACTTAGTGATGAAAAAGAAGGAAAAAAATCCAATAAACCCCCAGATTGTAATGCATCTGGCCTTACCGAGTCTATGTTCTATAAAATTCCCGGTTATTTAAGGCTGCATCTTGTCAAAACCATTACATTGACTTCCGTCTTTTAATTTGCAAAGTAGTGGTGAAAATATCCCTCGAGACTTACAGCAGCGAGCACTGTCTAATGGAAGTCATTCCGTAAGTTGGCTATTGTTTTATTGGTGATAGGAAACACACTCCTGACTAGAAGACATGTATTTCGGAAGAAACTCTATAAATTTATCATAAAATCAGCCGTTTCTTAGCCACACAAAAATAGTGACATGAACAAAATTCCTAAGGTAAATGAAAAGGTTCCTTTATTTCCTTTTGTTTCAGATTTTAAGTCAAATTGATTGAGTTATCATTTGACAATTATCCATGTCAGCAAAGGCGCGCACCAGAATGAAGACATGAAACATTCCCGTCGCCCTCAGTCGCATCGGCAGCCAATCCCCCCACACCCGGTCTCTAGCAGCCACCGACCAGCTCGTGTCTCTGTAGGTCTCTCTTTTCCAAAGCTTCGAATATACAGAATCACAGAGTATGTCGCCTCTCGAACTTGGCCTCTTTCCCCAGCATAACGCACTTGCGCGTCCTCCGTGACTGCACACGAGCGGAGCGTTCCTTTCCTCACAGGGAGTCCGCACTTGCTTGTCTACACTCGGTTTGCTTCCAGAGTTTGGCAGTTATGAGGAAAACCACGTGCGCGTTCGTATAATCCCAGAGCATCCGTTGCTTGAAGGTGTATTCCGTCCTCGCAAACTCAGCATACAGAGATTTTTGGGTGGACATTTTATATTTTCATTTCTCTTTGATAAATATGTAGGCATGGATGGGATCCTGGGTAAGAGGGTGAGTGTATGTCTCATTTTACAAGGCTCTATTAAATTGTTTTCCAGAGTAGTGGCGCCATTTTGCATTCCTAGTGGCGGTGGATGAGACTTCATGACGGATGATGTCGTGGGGCTATTTTCTACCTGTGCGTCTGGCCTGAGGAGGCTCCTTCAGATCTTCTGCTCATGTTTTTTTATTGAGATGTTTTTCTTCTTATCCTGAGAAACTTTAATCTAGTCTAGATACCAATATTCTACCAGATATGTGTGAGACAGATATTCTCTCCCGCTGCGTGGGTCATCTTCTCTCAACAGTGTCTTCTGAAGAGCAAAAGCTTTTAATTTGGAAGATCAACCCGTCGATTTTTTTTTGCTATGTATTTCAGTATTTCAGTACTCCTGAGCACTGAAATTTTTCTAGTGTGTAACTTAATTAGAAAGACTCATTGACCAGTTGTAGGGTCCTCCTCAAACACACAAAACTGGTCAGGAGGACTCCTCAATACACCATTTTCCCTTCCTTCCCCTTCTGAACATGTGTGAAATTCCGAAGTCCATACAAGGAACATGGTGTGTTCTGGCTCCAATCAGATAACAGGTGGCTCGGGGCCTGAGATTAATGAGGCGGATGAGGGAGATCCTTGCCTAGTTATTAAGTCAAGCATTTGGCTTGGGTGAATTTAATGGTAAAATTACTATAGAGAATCTCAAAGTATGAGCTTGCTCTGCCTTTTCAGTTTTGGGGGGTTGTTTGTTTGTTTGTTTCTTTAGAGCAGAGAGGAGAGGCAGAGAGAGAATGAGAGGCAGAATCTTAAGCTGCACACACAGCTCAGAGCCCAACATGGGGCTCCCTCTCACAACCCTGAGATCATGACCTGAGCCAAAGTCGGGGCTGGCCAGTCCACCAACGGAGCCGCCCAGGAGCCCCTCTGCCCTCCCCGATCTTGACTCACGTCTGTTCGTGGACTTCAAAAAATGAATCAACTGATTAAGAAGAATTAAAAAGAAAGCCCTATGGATGGCCAATACAGAGTTTAAAGAACCATTAACTCAGGCGCACATCAACTCCTAAATATGTACCTAAAAACCCTTTCTCTTTACTTGTTGAACCGCTCTTTTTGTGGTGGGGAAGGGAGGACTCTAGGGTTCTCCGGACAAGATGTGGGCGTCCTCTCTGAGACACACGCAGGCAGACGACCTCTTGACGGCCGTCTTGGGTCTCTTCCATTGCTCGGGTTCCCTCTCCGATGCTGGAATTCTCTGGAACTTGCTGGTGGCTCCCCCATCCCGTCTCCGTTCCTGCAGTCCCCACCTACAGCTCTTGGCATTTCCGTCTGCTTCTTTCTGCTTCTGTGACACCTGTAAGCGGACCCTTTCCTCGGACTATTCAGAAAGCAGCTGGAGCCTTATTTTCATCCATCTGCGCGTCTGCACCTTCCGCACCTCTGCGAGTCCCAGATTCCCCCCGTCGCGGTGACCCCTGTGCTCTGTGGCCCTGTGTTTCCTCCTGGCGGCTGGGTCCTTAGCTCCCTCTGGGCCAGCCTTCCAGGGCTTGTTCCCAGCAGGGACAGGCCTTCCTCTCATCCTGCAGGCTGACTCGGCCGCGTGCCTCCGCAGCTGCCTTCCCGGGCCCTGAGCATCACCGCATCTCCGGTTCCTCCTGGCTCGCACTCATCCGCTCTCCCCAGTGCCACCGAACATCACAGCACGTCAAAAAGACCCCAGAAGCCCCCGGTGTCTCTGTCTGCTGTGGAAACCCGCCATCTCCCCTCACCCCATCACTGAAAGCCACAGCTCTGATCTGCTCCGCTAGACTCCTGTGGCTCCAGAGAAAAGGCAGCCTGGCTTCCTGTTCCCCTGTGAGGTCAAGACTGCGGTCAAGCAAAGGGGGTTAAAGATGCGCTGGGTCTAGGTGGGGCCGGTCGGGAACAAAGCAGGCAATCCGATGTGGCCAGGAGGGCTTCAGCACACGGACCTGGTCATCGCCCGCTTGGCAAGACTCATCCCAGCTACTCCAGTGGGAGGGGGCGGAGACAACTGGAAATGTTGGGAATGATTGACCAAAGTGGTTTAGCAATCTCTAGACCAAGGGCCATTAATCTGAAAATGGCTCTGAGTCTATTTGATTTCAATAGAAAGAAAAGACTCCTTTTGAAATGGATAGTGACAGCCGAGCTCAGAGATAACAGACTGGCAGTGACAAGCGGTACTTCTTAAAGCAAACAGAAAGCCTTGCCGGCTGTGTTTGGTCAGTTGGTTTTCCAGGTCGTCAGGAGGGAGGCTCACGTCCGTCCCCACCTGCCCTCCCGCCGTCAGAGCTCACAGATGCGCAGACCTTGCTGGGGAGCCAAGAGCGGAGGCACGAGGAGGACGGAGCAGGGCAGGGGAGCGCTGGGAGCCCCCCAAGCCCTCCTTCCTCTACCCCTTCATGGGCCACAGACAGGAGACCGGGAGGAGCGCGGAGAGAGGCAGCGGGACCCTGCGGACGGGCCGGTGCGCTGGCCTCGGAGAGAAGACTCCGCGGGTCGTAGGCGCACGCGGGCACACTCAGGCGCTCCTGTGGCCTCAGCACCAAGTCTTGGACCATCCCTGGAAGGACAGCAGGACAAAGTCATGGGAAAACACTCCTCTGAATCACTCTTAAGGAGGCAGAGGAATTAGGACTGATTTATGAATGTATTTCCACAATTTACTTGGAAATTTGTAATGTCTGTGCAGCCCAGCGAGAAAAAAAAGAAAAGGCGACGGTTGTGTGAAGGAGCGTTTCTGTCCCACTTTATTGTAAAATTATCCCATGCTACCTGCTCTAATCCCGTGAAAACAAATTAAATCCTCACTAAGCTGACTTTAAATCAATAGTTTCATTTAAGAATAGTGTGACTTAATAAAAATAAAAAACTAACTGGTCCAGCCAATTTAAGAGGGGAATAAATCATTGCCCGAGGAAAAATAGCAGATTTGACTTGTATATGGGCCCCAGGTCCGTTTCGGGGGGAGAGTCTGTGTCTAAATTAACTCCAGCCGAGAAGGAAGCCCACCGCCCCACTCCGGGATCTGCCGGGCTGTGCCAACCCCAAGACCACGGGTGCTGGTCCCCCAAAAAGAGGGAGCAGCGTTTCAATGAGTATTTTGAAAAAAAAAAAAAATCACTAAAAAATACAGGATGACACTCCATGGGGGTCTCTCCTCAGCAACCCTGCGAACCACCCAGGGATTACCTGTGTGAACTGAGAAACACGCTGTTCACTGCAGCAGAGGCAGACGGGGCCTCGTGACGATGTGCCGGGCTCGGTAAGTGCTCCTCAGCCAGCCAGGACAAAGGCAAAATTAGGTGTGCGTGACTAACATCAGTAATTACAATAGATGCGTGATCTATTGGCAAACCTTTAAAAATCAAAGGGTTAGGCAGACTTTTTGTTGTATACTAGAGGTATGTTATCATTTTCTGAAAAATGAAAGTCATCTAGAAATAAAGATTACAATATTACTAAAGAGGTCTTCGCAAGGGGTTACAGAAGAAACCCTCTGACACCATCATTCTAAACTAGTACTTTGTCCCATTTAATGAAGTACTTGTTTATTAATCATATAAATTAGAAAAATCCTTAGAACCCCATGCTTGCCCGCTTACTTTATTATTATGTATTAGGGATACATAAACATTAAAGTGAGTGCCTCCAGACCGTGACGCATCAATATTATCAGTGTCACTCCTTACCACCAGGACATTTTTAAATTTTCTTAATTATAAAATGTCAATTCCAGTTACTCACCGATGTTCATGGCCAATCGGGTACTTTTATTCATCATGTTGACACTAACAAATAAGAAAGCATACCCTTTCTAATGTAAGATTTAACCTAAAAAAGCCAGACAAGACCACTTGTTCTTTCCCATTGGTTTCTCTCTCAGGGACTAAATTTAATTTCTTTAGTTGGCCAGAAAAACACTTGGCAAATACCTAGAGAATCAGTTATTAAGGCAGCGTAATTTTGTGGGGAACACTTTAGCTCCGATTCAGCCTCTAGTCATGCTCTTATATTGATAATTCCGTGTCACCTACTTAATTATTTGATATTCTGGCCTCGGTTTTCTCATCCATAAAAGGTCAGTGTTCTAACCTTGGCTGGTCACTGAGTTACTAAGAGGTCTCACGGGGAAGGAATGACTGGGCCTCCTGTCTCTCCGCAGATGAACATGGTAATTAATCCCAACACACACACACACACACTTGGGTTTTCTCTGGCATTCATATATATCTATCTAACATGGCAGAATGATCCTGGCCATCCTAAAGTGAGAGCTCTAGGAAGGACTATGGCAAAATATGGTCACTAAAGAGCCTATTCTCCTAGGGTTAGCCAAGGGCGTACACGCTGCACCCATTTTAGACCATGTCCGGGGTTCAGAATGTAGGGTGATGGCCTCAAGAGACCTGGACAGACTGTTTCCAAACTTGCTCCAACGTGACCAGTTGGTGAGATGAATCCATGGTTACTTCACGATGCCAGTCTCCGCCTGCTGCAAACAAGTGACCTGACAGCTACAAACTAGCAATGTGTTTGTTTCTATTTGTATGTTTTCCTTTTCTGGAAGGTCAATCCTTTGTTTTCAATATCCACTCAAGCGAAAATCTTCACCGTTATGAAGCAATTCCCCAGCAGTCTCTCCTTGAAAAGTGCTCTAAAATCATTCTGTGAACGGCTCCTCTCGATTACCCGGGAGGTAGGTGGGCATTTTACAAATGGAGAAACCAAGAATGAGCAGGAAGCCTGGAAAGATCGTGGGCCCACGATCATGTCGCCAAGAGAAGGGTTCGTAATCCCCTTGCTGGGTTCTTACCATCCGATCTTGTCCTGAAGTCTCCGCAGTATGGACATTGCTCCCATCAGCCCAGAGTTTGAAGCATCAGTACAAGAGCTGTTGTCGGAAAGGGGGTCACCTGGTCGACAAGGGACATCCTGTGAAGCTTAATCCTGCGCACACAACTGCCGATCCCCCCAGCCCCTTGGCCCTTCAGAAGCTCTCCCCCAATTCTGACTGTTAGGCAGTTGTTCTAAGCCAAACCATTCAGAAGACACCCAGTGGGACAGGGAGTCCCCATCTTTGCCAGCCAGGCAGAGCCAACATCCGTAGTGATGCCAGGTCTATGACACCTACAGCCTCGGGTCACAAAGGACAGCTCAGGGAGTCCAGGCTCTTCCAGCCAGAACTCATGCACCCCAGCCCAGCGACTTCCAAGGCCATTAGAAGAGTGTCCTACTCTACCTGCGCAGCCCAGGAATCCAGGGACGTGGCTTGAAGAAGCTTGCTTGGGTCCCCTGAAACTTGCCCCAGGCTCCCCAAACTTCCCAGATGACAGGAGTTCCTGGGCAGCTCATCAGACCCCAGATCACCCGGCACCCTCCCTGGAGTCCTGTCCTAGGGCAGGCCGTGGGACTCTCTGTCACAAGCACCCAGGAGATTCTTCTCATCAGAAATTTTCAGAACTAGTAAACAATAAGCCTGACTCAAGGTCAGTGTTCTAACCTTGGCAGGAACTAAGCAAGTCACCTGTGCCTCTTACCAAACAAGTTCGATTGCTGCACAGCTTAGTGCAAATGCAGTGCAGCCCACACGGGGATGCAGCGTTTCCAGACCTGTGTGCAGATCCCTGAACACAAACCGCAGTGTCCTGAGAGGCCAGCGTCCCACACCCACGGCCGCGGTTCCAGAGTGCTGTGGGGCAGACACCTGGAGGGGGCGAGACTGCGGGTTCTTTCACAGGCAGGAGCTTCTGGGAGGCTGAGCCCCAGAGGAGGAGCAGATAGGAAAAGAACCAAGTCGTCCTTTCCAAACGCCCCAGCTGGCTGGCTCAGTAGTTTTAACACCTTAAGAAAACGTGTGTTCACTCACCTGAGTCCTGACCTTCCAAGACAGGAGATAGAACCAGGCAGAAGAATCAAGCCAGTCTCTGAGGGGGGGTTAGATGAGATGTTTCCAGCCAAGTCAGTGGGAACACAGACTCCCTTTCCCCAGTGAGCGCCGGCCCATACCTCGTGCTGTTCGTCTCCAGCGGGAGCTGCCACAGGTTTTTGCTTCTTTTCTTTAACTTCATCTGCTAAGAGAGTTGCTTTGCAACCAATAAAACATCCAGAGACGAGTGGCCAGAAGCCTCAGGAACCAGGGAACAGGGGCACCTGGGTTTCCAGGGGCTTCCCGCCAGCTGCAGGGCAGGAGCCCCACCCGGTGCTGGTTCCCCCGCTGAAGGGAGAGGGGAGCCCGCCCGGGCCGAGGCGGTCAGCCCGCCTGTCCTGCATTTGTTTTGTGTTCGCGGCTACAGACATTCTCTGCAAAATAACTTTAAAAGCCTCGGGATTGCATCAATAAATAAGTAAATAAGCCTGAAGACTGCGTAAAAAGCCAGATGACTGCGGTATTTTCACCAAGCAGAAGAGCCGCAGCCAAACGCATAAGAGTGGCAGGTGGGCGTTCCCAGCTCCCTCACACGGCCCGGCGTGCGGGTCCTCGAGTGTCCAAGCAGGGGCTAAGCCCAGCGGCCCTCCCCACGGGCATGTCCCAGGATGGGGACCACAGGCCCCCATGCCATAGACTCTGCCAGGCAGGGCAACCCGATCTTCAAATCTAAGAGAAGTTGGTGGAGGAAAGCAGGCAGAAACACTCAGGCTCCAACGATGAGTCTCTCCCAGGAGTCCACGGCACCGAGAGCACCCCAGGAAGGTGGGTCGCCTTCAAACAGGTTCCAACCACTTCTTCAAGGCGATCGATCTGGGCCTTGGCTTGGTCCCATCAACACACAGCCCGGTCCTGCACTGAATACAGGTTGGCTTTGTAGGTTCTGTTGAATGAATGATTTCCTTGCCCCCAACAGATTCATCTTCTGTGAGCGTGAAAATGCTGCTGCACCCCCAGCCTGGGAAGATTTCCTAGAATCCGGGCCCACAGGAGGAGCTGTGCTCCAGCCTGAGTCCCCCAGAGCCGTGGTGGCACCAACTTCCCCTCATCTCTCTCATGTCTTCTGGTCTGGAAACCACCTCTCAAAGCTCCTTCAGAAAGGAGCTCCTATCAGGACCAGGGAATGGAAGAAAACGGGCCACAGGTGGGTGACAGCTAGGCTGATGCATGTCCCCAGGGGATCCTGCAGGGCACTGTGCACACCCACCCGGCATAGGACAGGACCCGGGGTGTCTCCCCGCATTCTACACGGGCTCCCTGAGGGCCAAAGCGTGTGTTAGAACCACACTGTTTCCTCAGGACCTGTCACAGCATCTGGCACCTGACAGGTGTTCCCTAAACATTGGTCACGTGATTGATGATGGAGTCGTAGTGCGACACCTGTTTCCTCCAGCAGGGAAAGGTTTTGCGCACAGGGATCCTACTGTAGCATGAGCATTTCTGTCATAATCCTGGCCATATAACAGACACCAAAAAAGGGCGGACTTCAGTTTTGTATCCTGTTGGCTCGTGAACTCCCTGCTTTATGAAATCACTGTCCCTGTTTCTCATGCCCAGGTGCTGAGTGCTGGCTTTGCCCCACGAGGGGCCTCATACACACTCACTCCCAGCTCACCTGAAGCCACGGGAGCTCTGTGGGGCTCTGAGAGTCTCTCAGGGAAACTCCTTCAAGACAACCAAAACACAGAAGCGCAGATCCCGGAGGACTTGCCTATGGAGAGACAAAGACCACGAGCTCGGTATGGTCCCTGGTAACTCGCACATCCCTGTAGGGTAAAGAGGAGCGCCCCCCACAGGCGGGACAGAGGGTATCACAGGTTGGTGGGGACCTGCGTTTGCGGCTTCAACAAGCACTGTATGACATCCTGGAATCTCGTTGAGCCTCCAAAGGATCCCACAAAAACTATGTGGACACTTCCTTTTATTGATGAACAACATGGGTGGTAAAATTCTGAGAATGCACGGATAACTCTGAAATAATACTAAGGCACCGTCATTACACATATTTTCTCTACTTGAAAAATGTTTTCATGGAGCTTACCATAGCAAAATATGTATATGCATGAATTTTTTTTTTAAAGATTGTATTTATTTATTAGAGAGAGTGCATGAGTTGCGGGCAGAGGCAGAGGGAGAAGCTGTCTCCCCACTGAGCAGGGAGCCTAATGTGAGGCCTGATCCCAGGACCCTGAGATCATGACCTCAGCCAAAGGCAGACGCTTAACCAACTGAGCCACCCAAGTGCCCCACACTTGAAGTTTTTGAAAAAGGTATTTAAGAAAAAGTAACTGAAAAACGTAAAATAAATAAATTAATTATACAAGCAGCCAGGGGTCGGATACTTAATGTAACTGAATTCTGAATTTGAGCTTCCTCGCAGTCACGTCAAAAAATGAAACCTACTGTTTTCTAAAGACAGTAGAGTTGTCAAAAGAGCAAACATTTGTCCTAATGTGATGTTCTACACTTAATTTAGGAAGCAAATACTTAAACATAAAAGATATTGCAAGCATCACTAATAGTCTTTAAAAACACTTTAGAACATGAAGAAATGTGGATTACTTGAGCATCTCCTTTAAGCTAAAATCAAAAGCCTAAGTTCATTGTATTTGTAAATTCCAAAATTAATACGTTACTCTGAAAGATTCTTATGCTGAGAAAGTGAATAAAAAGCAGCTCTTTTAGAACACAGAATTGTGTCTTAGCTCATTAAAGATGAGCTCACGACGTTGCTTCTCAACGACCCCAGAAAATGAGAAGAATGGGCGTTGCCAAAGCCTTCAACCTGTCTCTCGAGTACCAGCCCCTGCGCAGGGGCTCCCTACGCTCGAAGTCGGAGGCCTCCACGTCGGCCCGGCGCGGCACCAGCCACAGAGCCCCGGTCGGCACCCGCCGGCACAGCCACCGCCAGCCACGTGTGGCTCCGGAGCCCTTGAGGTGGCCCAGCACGACCGAGGAACTAGATGCCATTCAGTTGTTCACTGTAAAATGGCTAAAATGGTAAATTTTAGGCTGGGTCTATTTTACCAGCAATAAAAACTAAATTGAGCGGATAGAGCGAGCTGTCGGAAGTTTGCAGAAAGATCCGGAAAGGAAGACAAATGTGTGTTAGGATTCTGCCAAATCTGGCTCTGTTCCGATAGGTTTGTGCATTAGATTTGCAGGAAAAAAAAAAAGAGAGAGAGAGAGAATGAGAGAGCTTATGGTTTCTCTGGAGCCAATTATTATAGTGACGCTAGACTAGAGTGTAGAGTCCTTTCTGTGAAAAGGACCATCTTAGGGGGAGTTTGTACAGCTTTCTAAGGGAAATCTGCCCAAACGGCAGAGGCCCCGCCCGACCAGAGTGACTTCAACGCTCTGCCTCCAACCCTGCCAGGCCCTTGATGATTCTTTGTAAAATAAAAGAACCAACACATGAAAAATAGACGTATAAGACAAATAGATATGAAACCTAACTTATAATTCTAACCAAAGATTCAGCTCACCTTCCACATAGAAATGCATGCAAATTAGTACAGACCCAGAGTTTCACGGATACATAAACCTAAAAGACTTCCGGTGCCCAAACATTTTGGTAAAAGTATAAAATAAAATTTGTCCATCCTTGTTCGTATTGCTTTGAAACAAGTGTTCCAGGTACAGAACAATTTGCAGTTGGTACAGCTTCTGAAGCTTTTTTTTTTGAATTGAGCTAACCAAGGCACTGTCTCAATTTCCTATAGTCTGAAAACCCAAAGAGCTTGACTTCACAATGCCGCCGAAACTTCATGCCTCTTTCACTCGCTCCTACATCATATGCCTGAATACCACATTTGGCATTGGCGGAACAGTATTTTTTTTTTAATAATGTCCTATTTCTTTTTTTTTTTTTAAAGATTTATTTATTTATTTATCTGACGGACAGAGATCACAAGTAGACAGAGAAGCAGGCAGAGAGAGAGAGGGAAGCAGGCTCCCTGCTGAGCAGAGAGCCCGATGCGGGACTCGATCCCAGGACCCTGGGATCATGACCTGAGCCGAAGGCAGAGGCTTTAACCCACTGAGCCACCAGGCGCCCCTGTCCTATTTCTTTTTCTGATAATACCTTCCTTCCTTTGTTCTTACCCCGTTCGAGCACCTGTGCTGCTCTGCGCTTGGTGCCGTCTCAGGGAAAGAACTTGCAAAGGAGGAAGGAAAGCACCTGTGAGTGTCTTCTCGCTCGCGTGTTCCGGAACTGTATTCCCGCGGAGGAACAAGCCATCAGCCAAGACATGTAGGAGGCTTTGAGGCTAGATGGGCTTCTCCCCGCAGCCGTCTGCCCCAACATGTCCTCAGATGACGTAACAACCTCCTGGCTTACAGGGAAAGAGAGGGAAGAAAGGCGGAGAAGAAAAGGGGAGGGCGCACAGTTTCCGGAAGGTTCCTGGGAGCCTCACAGCATTTGTGAGATGGGAGCCCCCAGGGTCTGAGACGGCGGCGCGCCTGGCAAGACGCGGAGGGGGCGTCCGTGGGTGCAGGTGGGCAGTCTGGGTCAGCAAGCCCACGACGGTCCTCCGGAGAGTTCCGTCCTCGTGTCTACGGCAAAGGCGAGCCACAGCGTGCTTCCACAGAGGAGAAGCAGAGCCAGCGGGGAGTGTGTGCTGAGAGGGAAACCTCTGCGAGCTCCCGCGGCGGCCGGTGTGAGCAGCAGGAGGGACAACGGCCGGAGCAGCTTCTCTGGGTCGGGCGCGCGGCCCGCAGCAGAGGTTGGGCTCTCCACAGGCTTCCTCAGCACCCCTGCAGTGCTGGGGGGGCGGACTTGAGGGGCCAAAAACCTCAGAGAAAGGGTGACTTGATCAGGTCACGTAAAACACGAGATTTTTATACTTGTGCACAAGAGTTTGGGAACTGAAAGTTGTACCTCCTCTAAGTGACATTCAGCAGTCTTAAAGCAGGTGTCAACTCACTGTCACAAACGAGCCTCGCCTTTTCATCTCCGGACACAACAGTCCCCAAATTAAAGTACACCTGGGCTGGCAGCACCGGTGCTCACGGACCGCAGTGTCCCGTTCCTCACGGTTTACACCGCAGACAGAAGCCACTATTCGTTCCTTGTGTGTGTCCTGGGCAGCGTCGCCAGAACGGGACGTGCAGACACGGAGGGCAGGGGTCACACCTGCGTCCGAGCGCTGGCTTCGCTCCGACGCCTGCTTGACTCCTCTCTAGCGCTCCTTTCCCCCTCACAAATGGTTTTATTAATCGTCACCTCTGGGACTTAACCGGAGAATCACACAGTGTCCCCGAGAGATCCCTGGGGAAGGACAGCTTCCCAACAATCTCCTCTCCAAGCCAAGAATTCTTGGAGACAGAAAAGGCAGCTCTTTCTCTCCTGCAAATGCACATCTGCTCCAGCGGGGAAGCAGAGCCTTCCTGGGGATCCGCTTCCCGGGTGATGGACGGTGAGGCCACACCCAGGCAGGGATTGGGAGCTCCAAGCCAGTGTGATCTCTTAATCCGCACTGAGAACCTTTCGCCCGCCCTTCTGAAAGCAGCACACGAGGTGTCCCCCAAGCACTGGGTTCAGGGTGGCGGTGGGGTGCAGGAAGCAAGGTCATGGGAACGTCCAGGGGAATCACTGCCAAAAACCAACTTGGAGCCGCCAGTCCTCACCAGTGCGTTCTTGAGAAAATGACTCAGACAAGCCAGGAAGCCAGAGCGTTTGGATTGATTTGGTTGTGGCTGTATTTTTGTTTTCATGTTCACGGCTATCCTTCAAGTTCATTTCCTGCTCATTTCCTCTTGCAGTGATAATTGTCTGCCTTGAATTGATCAGAAGGGAAGACTTGTTTCCATCTGCCCGGCCCATCGGGGACTGGTGGATGGTCTTCCTGCAGCTCCATCTGCCCTCCAGACCGAGTGCTGCCCCAGAAAGCGAGAAGGTCACGGTCTCTGGCCAGTGTTCCAGCCCCACCTCAGGACCACCGGCTCCTTGGTCAACTACCAGGTCCCTCTTCTCAAGCTGCTGCCTGTCCTCTGTCACTCGTGACCGCCCACTGCAGGTAGAGCCAGCTGTCTGTTCCATCATAAACTCTCTGCTCCGACCTGACAGGTCACCACGCTCTCTGTCGCACACAGAGAAGGCCAGGGGCTGGCAAACACCTGTCCCATGGTTCTCTTGGGGTGCCAGGGGGCTTGAGGCAAGTGCACATCCCCGTCGAGACCAGAAGTTCTCTAGGACTTCTTTCCTTTCCAAAACTGTGGACCCGAGCCCTGTGCCCCTGCTTCTGCATAGTCCCCCCTGCAATGTTCCCCTGCTAGGTGCTCTGCCTCAGCTTCCTGACCTATGGAATGGGGGTCATCACAGCACCCATCCTGAAAAATGAGAAAGCTCAAGTAACACTATTCCTACTGAGCATTTAAAACAGTGCCTGGGTCATAGTAAGATCTCAGTAAATGACAGCTTTACTGTTTCCATTCTTATCTCATCTTTACTTCTATCAAACACCGGCCAACAGCCACCACCTCCAGGAAGCCTTCCAGGAGAGATGTCATCCATGGTCATCTCCCTCTTTCAGGAACTTACAGCATCTCTTACACATTCCTCTTTCTTTAGACACCACACATATGCGCTCCAAATACCAACATGGCTTTCTCCTGGTGCCTCACATGTGATGCCATTGCTCTCACCGGATTACGGAGGGCACCCCGTGCTGCGTTTCTTTGTATGGTACCACGACGCTCTGTCTACGGCTGAGCAGCTGGAGCGGCAGACACTGGGAATTCCCGGGGGGAATGCCGAGGCTCCCAGTGTGCCCAGAAGAGGGCATGCCAGGTAAGCTGGGAGCCAATCACCTCTGGGGACCCAGAAATTCCCTTCAGAAAAGGTCACGACGGCCTTGATACGTCCACTTCCCAGGGACTGCTCCTGGCGGAGTAAATCTGAGGGCATCCCCTTGGCTGCTTGGTCCACCTCCACACTAAGAAAGCTACGGAAACTTACGGCTTAAGCTCTGCATGATATTCATGTTTACCGTCTCTAATCGGTGAATCCTGCGTCGTTTACCAATAACCCATCTCAGCACACCACGTGCCTGAAAGTCAAAAGGAGAGAGAGAGACCAGAGAGCGAGGGGGCCTGGTTCGCGGAGTTCAGGCCCCCAGCAGGCCGCGCTCCCCTGCCATAACGGAAACGTCAGTCTTGAAAGAGTCACATCAGTGTCCAAAGGCGCCGTAGCCAGGAAAGAGCAGCGCACCGCAGAGGCACCCAGGGAGGCTGGTGCTACTACTTACTCTCAGAAGATCAAACACTTGGAGCCCTGGAAGCTTCCGCAGAGCGCTTCTGCTGAGCCGAGGCTCGCGCGGAGACAGACGAGGCAGCGCCCGATGCTGCTCATCGATGACAGCTGAGCAAGAGCAGGCAGCGACTCGACCTCGGCTCTCGACCTCGGTTCTGCGCCGGCAGGAAAACACTGGCCGGGTGTGTTCCAGAAGCAGCCGAGATCATCTGCAAAGCTGGGCACAGAATGGAAGGAGCCATTGGCGTCCTGGGCTGTCCGCGGAGCGACACCGCTGGGACAGTGGGGGGGGGGGGGGCGCCGGCGAGCCCCCCAGGGCTGCTGCAGGAGAAAGGCTGCTGTATGCATGTCGTCCTTTTGGCCGGATTTGGGGCAGCTCTTCCCAGAATAGGACATCGTTACTTTATAAGGATCTTGCGAAGTTGGAAGCATTAATATTTTAAAACAGGAAGAAATTTTCATCCCAGCAATGATACAGCATCACAATAGGTGGTCAGTTGTAGTCATGCCCCATTGTACATGGGGTAAAAAGATGCTTTTCAACTACGGTGCTGGATTTTCTGAAGCCCTGTCAAGGAAAACAGTATCAACTTGTGACGTCGCTTTCTGGGGGAAAAGCCTTTGGCCACGGAGCAAAAGTAATTTTATGCTAAAACAACTCTTGGGAGTTCTCGTTAACCACCGGGGGTAAATAGGACCTTTCAAAGAGCCGACACAGATATTCTGAAGACAGAGTGTCCGCAGTGGTCCTGGCAGATTAAGTCCCTGACAGTGAGATCAATGACCTGCAAGGGAGCCCCTAAATCAGGACGCCTCAACCTTGGCACTATTGACGTTTCCCGGGGGATAATTGCTGGTTGTGGTGGCTGTCCTCTGCATGGTAGGAGGCTTATCAGCACCCCAGGCTTCCACTTGCTAGACAGGGGTGGCCCCGCTTGTGGGGCAATCAAAAACGTCCATCAGGATTCCCCAGTGTCCTCGGGGTGGGGGTAGAGGGACAAAATGTGCCTCCCGTTGGGAACCCCTGCGCTTAGTTAACTAGAAGGTCTCCTTCATTTGTGACATCACAGTGCAGTCTACACCTGTCTGCTGACTAAATGAACCAGCAGAGTCACCACTATCAAACCTCAGGGCTGGGGATGGGAAGGATAATCTCTTACACTCTTCCAAGAGATTCTCCGATAGGAGAACTTCCGGATGAACCAGGTGATCCCAGGGGCCTGGGGTTTCTCATGTTTCATGCATAAGATGTGGCCCAATGGCGCCCACCTCCCGCCTTATGACGAACTGTTTCATCCTCCCCAGGGAACAAATCCTCTGGCTTTCGAAGGACACCCGGACAGGTTGCTTAATGATCATTGGGACATTGTGGCACCGATTTTTAAAATGAAGCACACATAAATATCCTGAGCCTGGGGGTGATTTCTCTCTAATCTTGATGGCCTCTCTCATCTTAAAATAATTTACAGGAATCCTGTGATGATAGTGGGCCGAGGGTGACTCTTCCTTGCGTCACTTTACGGAGATACTTATCAAATGCCCAAACAAGGCCCATAAATCGCTCACTTCCCTGGTCGGCTCATACCGTTCCCAGCCCCATGTGGTCTATCAAAGGGTCGCTTGGTGAGAGGCCAAGCCGCCAGACGTCTTCCCTCGGTGCTTTTTTAATTTCCTCTCTTCCTTCCTTTATTCTCCAAGATACTACATCTTTAAATAAAAGGCAATGCACAACTTAACAGGGAATTTCATTTTAAATAAAATGTTCTTGAATTCAAAAAAGAAGAAAAAGAAGCGCAGGGGGAGGGCGGAGAAGAAAAGAGAAGCTTTTCTTGATAAGTTGCCTGGAGCTCTTGGCTCGGGGCGCTGGCCGGCTTCCCACCACGCCATTCCACACAATCGGTTACTTTGAGACAACCAGTCAATGGCTGCAAAGCCAAACAAAAAGGGACCAGGCTCGTTGACTATTTTTCTGAGGTCTCGCTATTTACGGGAGATGGGTGGCATCTGCCTTTTCTCGCAGCTTTCTCCGCTCGCTGGCCGGCTCCTTTCACGGATGATGCGTTCTCCCTGAGCCAGCTCTGTGCTCAAGGCTTGCCTTGTGCATGCAGGTGGCCAGTGTCCCGCCTCCGTGATGTCCCCCCTTCCTCTTCAGAAGGGTCTCTGCCCAGCATGGGGCTGCCCAAGACCCAGAACATTCACCATGAACACCCAAAGGCCCATCAGTAGGAATCACATTCTGCCTGACGGACGAGGTCTACCTTTTGTCCCCATTTTTGTGATTTATGAAAAATCACGCATCTCTTGACTTAATATGAAAGCAACGTGGAAAAGCATCGTTTTCCTTGTGTTGACAAACGTTTCTGCAGTGGGGACTCTTGGTCCTCTCACTTCCATGTGGCTTGAGGTTGTCAACTGGAGAGATGAAGAATCCATGGATGGTTGCCTGAAAGAGAACCCTTCGTTCTAAAACTGACTCATCCCATGTGTGTGCTTCTGTTTGGTTTGCATTCAAGGACAAGCACTTGCACGAAGCTCTTTCCCCTGGGTCACAGTGTTAATGCAGCACTGTCCCTTACGTTGGGGTGCAGGCGACAAGGTGCTCCATTCAGAGTATGGGTCAGTTCATGATATACAATAGTCCCTAAATACATGGCCTTCACTGTGTATGCAGGACAGGTCCCACACACAGGCAGAAGACAAGCTGTCCCCAGTCATGGCTGTGACATGACACCACTGGAATGAAGAAGGGTTTTATGTTCAAAAAGAACATGGGCATCTCTCCACCTGCTTGCTAAGACATCTCACATGATGTACACACTTTAGGCAGAGAGGATGCATTGACATAAGCTTGGGAAAAAAACAAGAGGGGAGGTGAACCATGAAAGACTATGGACTCTGAAAAACAATCTGAGGGTTTTGAACGGGTGGGGGGTGGGAGGTCAGGGTACCAGGTGGTGGGTATTAGAGAGGGCACGGATTGCATGGAGCACTGGGTGTGGTGCAAAAATAATGAATACTGTTATGCTGAAAATAAAAAATAAATTAAAAAAAAAGAAAAAAAAAAAAACAAGAAAGCAATGATAATGTGACCAGGCAATTGAAGGAATGAAAATCTGTAGATTAGAGAAAGAAAAGAAAGCCCATCTCCTGAAATTCTCCTTGCCTAGCCTTCCTTATAACCTGGGTTAAGCCCAGTACCAACATAACTTCCTTCTACATTCAGCTGACCTTATCCCAGGGACAAAACAAGTATGAATTCTGTATCTAAAAGCAGCTTATTTCCTCATAAGAAGGGAAATGTGACATGGAGAGAGACTATGCTTTACCATGGGCCACATGGATGAGGAGATGATTGAGAAAATGCTAAGGGGAAAGTCACCAGGACTGTAACACGAAAATACAGGCCACCGACCATCATCAGAAACAACAATGAAAGTCCCCCTGAGCTAGAAGGTGATCATTTTGTCACACGTCTTCTCTCTCCTTTTATTTAGAGCTCTCCACCTCACATCAAGTAAGTATATTGTAAATCCAAATTTCTTCCAAAGCATAGGAAGTACCTGGGATGAGAACTTTCACAGGATTTAGAAAAATGCAAATGTTTTTAATTTCCAAAAAAAGTTTAACAGTTGTATTAGTATCTTCTGTTTTTACCCATTTTAAAATCTTTTTCAAGAAAAAACTCAAAGGCAACTGAGGGACAGTGGTGAAGTAATGAGGGGAGGACAGAAGGGAGGGAGGGGTTCTTTCTAGGCTACAAGGACAGCATTGGGTTGACCTGGAAGCACTGGCCAGTCCAGCAGATAATATGATGCCATTTATCACTTTAAAAATTAGTCTAGAGACTTACACTTCCAGAAAGATGTAATAGACGTGCCTTTCCTGTTCCTCTCACTAAGGTCAGCTAGTCACCTATAAACAAACTGTACATTACCTATACAACAAGCACAAGGAGAGTAAAGGCTAGAGAGGAACAAGAAGACCAGCAGGACACTAGGACACAAGGAAACACAGGATGGTATCCTCACCACCACCATCATCATCACCACCATCATCTTGTGTCTCGTACCTACTAGACTAGGTATTAGACTACAGAAGCCAGGAACCCAGCAACACAAAGTGACACACAGACAAAAAATTCGTGACAGAAAAAGCCTGTTCTCACTAAACAAAATTTAATAAGAATGAAAAGTTTTGACAGAACTTATTTTACTCAGCCAAACACTACAGAAAAACACTGTGGCCCACCCCATCCTTGTCAGTCAATGGAGAATTTAGATCTCCATCATCACCGAGCTGTAATGAGGCATGCAGTGTCATCAAAGGCGGCCATTTGGGGAGCCAAGACTTCCAGCCTACCCCAGGGTACTAGGCAACCCTCCCACACCAGGATGGTACCAGGAGAGAACAGGAAGAATGAGGCCACCCACCGCGATGTCACTGGCCACCATGTGGGGAGCCCCTCGGAGCCAGGTGGTCTTACCAAATTCTGAGTGGAAGTCCCGCTCCCCCACACTATTCATCAGTGACAAGTGACCTTACCTCCCCATCTTCCCATGTCAATAGAGGCCAAGTGAGGAGCATGGACTTTCATCCCTCCCCTTCCACTCCGTAACAGAGCAAGGTCAGACAAGGCTTGCTAAACAGAAGAGCTTAATATGATCCAGAGACTCATGACATAAGATGAAAAATGTCCAGGTTTTGATCAATAATCATTCATCATAGCAAGAACCAGGAAAATCTCCATTTCAATGAGAAAATACAATAAAAGACACTTACATTGAGATGATAGAGATGTTATAATTATTTAGTATGGATTTCAGAGCAATCATCGTACAAATACTTCAATGAGAATTTATAAACAAGCATGAGAAAGATGAAAAGAATAGCAAGTTTCAAAAAGCAATAGAACATATAAAAAAAGAACCAAATAAAAATTTTAAAACTAAAAATCAATAACAACTGAAATAAAAAATTGAATGGATAGGCTCAACAGAAGAATGGAAAAGGAAGAAAGAATTTGTGAACTTGAAGGCAGGACGATAGAAATTATCCAGTGTGAAGAACAGAAAGAATGCAGATTAAAAAAGAAAAAAAAATCAGCAACAGTACCCAGTAACTGTTGACTGTGACAAAATATCTAATGTGCATGATATCAGAGTTTTGAAAGGAGAGAGGAAGGTAAGATTTTAAAAGTACTCAAAGACTAATAATTGAAAACGTCCCATATTTGGAAAAAGGCATGCATCTACATACATATTCAAGAAGCTGAGAAAACCCCAAACAAGATAACCTTGAAGAAACCCATGACAAGATACATCATAGTCAAATTCAAAATACTAATTTTAAAAAAAAAAATCTTGAAGCAGCAAAGAGTGAAATGACATCTTACCTAAAGGAGAAAAACAATTAGAATGCTAGCAGATTTATGATAAGAAACTCAGGAGGCCAGGAGGAATTGCTATTACATTTTTCATACTCTGAAAGACCAGAACTGTCAACCTGTGATTCTATAGTTGGGAATAAAGGAGAAACCAAGTATTTCAAGATGAAGAAGCACTATGAGAATTTGTTGCCAACAAACCTGCTTTTAAAAAAAAAATGCTGATAGAGCTCTCAGAAATAAAATACTAGAAGATGGATCCTGGAACATCGGAAGTAAGAAAAACAATTAAAGACACAAAAATATGGATAAATACAATAGACTTTGCTTCTCCTCTTGACTTAAATTATATGTTACTGCTGAAACAAAAATAATAACATTGATAATGTGTATGTAGAGGAAATATTTAAGACAATTGTAGTCTAAATCAGGAACAACAGAAGACATGGGGGATATAATAGCTACACGTCACCCAAGCTGGTAAAGTGACAGAAGAACAAGAAAGACCCAGGACATTTGGAAACTAATCAAAACTTCTAAATAATCAAAGAGCAAGTCTCAAGAAAATTTTTAAGAATACATTGAATGAATGTAATGGAAATGTATCAAAATTGGTGAGATGTAGCTATAGCAATGCTATTAGGGAAATGAATAGCACCAAATGCTTACCTTCAAAAAGAAGAAAGTTCTCAAATCCATAATCTTAATGTTTAAGTCAAGAAACTAGAAAATCAAAGAGCAAGATAATCTAAATCAAGCAGAAGAAAAGAAACAATAAATACAAGGACAAAAATCAGCTAGTTTTTTAAAAATGGAAAAAAAAATAAAACAAAAAAGCAAAAAACAATGAGGTATTTCTTGAAAAGACCAAGAAAAATGACAAACTTTTAGTGAGATTGAAAAAGAAGAAAGAAATTACTTATATTAAATTACTAACATTAGTAATGGAACAGGAGATATTACAGACCCTGCAGACACCAAAAGAATAAGGGAATATCACAAACAACTTATAACATAAACTTGACAACTCAGATGAAATGACCAATTCTTCAGAAAGTACAAACAACCAAAGCTCATCCAATATGAAATAGCTTTGAGCAGCCCAATAACCAACTGAGTTTCTTATTTGAAAACCCTTGGAAAAGATACCTCCAGGCCCAGATAATTTCACTAGCAAAGTCAGCCAAACATTTGAAGAAGAATTAAAACAAATACCACAAAATTTCTTACAGAACACTAAAGAAGAGGACTACCTCCTCATTCATTTTATGATGTCAGTATTGCCTTGATAAAATCAAAGACAGTATGAAAAAAAATTACACCCTTATATCTCTCATGAATATAGACATAAACATCTTTAACAAAATGTTAACAAATAGAACTCAACAATTTTATTATTTAGTAATATATTTTACTAGTGTGTGTGTGTGTGTGTGTGTGTGTGTGTGTATCTCTGATGAGCAAGTGAAGTTTATTGTAGGGATATGAGATAGTTTCAATATTTGAAAATCAACCAATATAACCCACCATATTAACAGATTCAAAGAGAAAAGTCATATGGCCATATGAATTAATGCAGGAAAGACATTTGACAAAACTCAACTTATATTCATGATAAAACTCTCATAAAACTAGGAATAAAGGGGGGAACTTCCTCAACTTAATAAAAAAACACGTACAGAAAGATGTTTAAGTATGAGCTAATCTCTTACTTAAGGGTGAGATGCTACTGAATGCTTTCTCACGTAAGACTGGAAACAGAGAAAAGGTGGTTTGCTCACAGCATTGCTGTTCAATCAAGTACTGCAAGTTCTAACCGCACAGTAAGGCAGGAAAAAAATAAATAAGTAACAGACATGCCTACTGGAAAATAAGAAACAACACTACCCCATTTGCAGATTTTCTATGTAAAAATCTGGAATTAACAAAAAGAGCTGTTGAAACTAACAACTAAGTTCAGGAAGTTCTCAAGTAGAAAAGCAGCATACAAAAATGAACTATATTTCTGTGATGTACCAATCAGCAAGGAGAAGCAAATTAAAAATGAAGTTATATTTATATCTATCAAAAAATACTTAGACGTAAGTCTAACAAAACACACACAGAACTCGTATGCCGAAAACTAGGAAACACAGATGTAGGAATTCAAATAACATCTAAATTAAAGAGATACATACCATATTCATGGATTGGAAGGCTCAGCAGTAAAGGTAACAGTTCTCTCCTCATTGATATACACGTTTAACATCGTTTCTATCAAAATCCTAACCAGATTTTTTGCAAATGCTTAAAGATTATGCTAAACTTTATTTTTTTATTTATTTTATTTCTTTTTTAAATTTGAATTCAATTTAAATATTTGAATTCAATTAACCAACGTATATACATCATCAGTTTCAGATGTAGTCTTCGATAATTTATCAGTTGTGTGTAACGCCCAGTGCTGTAGATGAAAAGTCTAAAAGCCACGGAATAGCTGAAGCAATCTTGAAAAATAAAATAGGATAAATCATACTACATGAGATCAAGACTATGGTCTAGCTACAGTAGTGTAGACTGGGTGGTGTAGGCAGAGGGACAGACACACAGGTCAATAAAACAGAATTACCCATCACAGTTATGCAAACTGATTTCTAACAAAGGTGCAGATGCAGTTTAATGGAGGAATTGTCTTTATAACAAAAGGTGAGATTTGATGTCCACAGGCCAAAAAGGAAAAAGCAATTCAACCTAAACTTCAATTCTTCGACAAAAATTGAAATATAAGTGGAGGGGCGCCTGACTGACAGATGAGCTGCTGCATTAGGCTCAGGCCGTGATCTCTGGGTCCTCGGACTAAGCCCCGTGCTGGAACAGAGGAGCTGCTGCATTAGGCTCAGGCCGTGATCTCTGGGTCCTGGGACTAAGCCCCGTGCTGGAACAGAGGAGCTGCTGCATTAGGCTCAGGCCGTGATCTCTGGGTCCTGGGACTAAGCCCCGTGCTGGAACAGAGGAGCTGCTGCATTAGGCTCAGGCGGTGATCTCTGGGTCCTGGGACTAAGCCCCGTGCTGGAACAGAGGAGCTGCTGCATTAGGCTCAGGCCGTGATCTCTGGGTCCTGGGACTAAGCCCCGTGCTGGAACAGAGGAGCTGCTGCATTAGGCTCAGGCCGTGATCTCTGGGTCCTGGGACTAAGCCCCGTGCTGGAACAGAGGAGCTGCTGCGTTAGGCTCAGGCCGTGATCTCTGGGTCCTGGGACTAAGCCCCGTGCTGGAACAGAGGAGCTGCTCCCTGCTCTCCTCTCTGCTCCTGCTGGCTGGCTCCTGCGCTCTCTCTCAAATAGATAAATGAATAATCTTTAAAGAAAGAAAGGTAAACATGAAGCTATAAAAATTTGGAAGAAAACAGAACAAAATCTTCAGGATTTAGGTTTTCACAACAACTTCCTAGACATGATACCCTCACCATAAAAGAAACGATTCTATGAGTTAGACTTGATCAAGATTAAAAACTCTTTCTCTGAAAACAACCCTATTAAAAGGATGAAAAGACAAGCTACTGACTGGGAGAAAATACTTGTGGACCGCATATCTGAGGAGGAACACATATCTAGAATTATTTTTTAAAAAAAACTCTGAAAACTCAGCACTAGAAAGAAAAATCAAATAGAAAATGGGCAGAAGACAGTACGAGGCAAGACTCCAAGTAGGATCTACAGATGGCAACGAAGCAAACATGTTGCACATCAATAACCAGTAGAAAGTGCAAACTGAGACCACGATGACCTCATACAACGCTACCGTGAACACTAGTGAGAACACTGAATGCTGGAGGATGGGGAGAAACTGCCCCTCTCCTACACCAGGTGGAATGAAACAGGATGCCGTTACTCGGGAAAACGGTTTGACAGTTTCTTAAAAGCTAAGCCTCTAGCTACCTATAGTCCATTGTACTCCTGGGCACTTATCCCAGAGAAACGAAGACTTGCACACAACTGGTCCTGGCGGCTTTACTGGCACTCATCGGGAACTGGAGACAAGCAGAATGTCTCAGCAGGTGAACCAGTTCCTCTAGCCATACCATGGCAGCCAACCCAGCAGTAACCAGAACAGACCGTAGACACATGCAACCACCTTGATGGCTCTCAGGGGCGTTTTGCTGCGTGAACAAAAACCAGTTTCAAAAGGTCACATGCTGGACGGTGCCACGTCTGTAACATTCCCAAAATGACAAAATTATAGAGACACAAAGAGATGAGTGCTTACCAGGGCTCAGGGCTGGTGAGGACAGATGCCATGACAAAGAGGAGGCATGAAGACTGTCTTTGAGGAGACAATAGTCCTGCTGCTTGGCTGGGGTGGTGGTCGCGTGAATTTATGCCGTGATAAAATGGCATAAAACCACACACACTCTACCAGAGTCCACTTGCTAATTTTCATCTTGTGCTACCGTTATGCCCCAGGCAACCGCTGGGGGAACCTGGGGGAAGTGTTCGTGGGACCTCGGCTCCATCGGCACAAATTCCCACGCACCTGTCACTGTTAAATAGGATGGAAAGGCATAAAATGAAAATCTCCTTTTCCACATCTCTCCGCACACCCACCCCAGGCATCGGTGCGGGTAACAGGCTCTTCCACTTTCTCCCGGAAAATCTCTATGCACGTGCGACACACACTTGCTCATGCAAGTGAGAGCGTACTATGCGTGTGTTCACACCTTGCTGTGGTTTCCTGCTGATCTCTCTCAAAGACCTTTCCTTTGAGTCCCTCAGCCTCTTCAAATCTAATGTAATGGTGGGGGAGCAGGACTTACTCCTCCGGTCTCTTCCCCGTGGATGTCAGAGCTGCTCCAGCTTCCGGAGGAACTTTTCTTTGTTGAATTTTTCTATTATAAACAACACTACAGTGCATAAATGAGCGCCAGATACACGTGGCTTCACCTGGTGGTGAGTGGTGTGAGACCCATTTCATAAGAGTCTCGCCAGCACAGGTTTTTATCAAACTTTTGAAACGGTTGATGTTAGGGTATTTGGAAAATACCTTTGTCTTTCTTGACTGTCACATCTTCGGCTTCAGCCACAGCCCACTGCTTTATCCTGGCTCTCCTGCCCCCGTCTCTGCACCCCACGCCCTGCCAGGTCCTGCTCCTTGACTCAGACGTGAACAGCTGAGATTCGCAGGGGCTGAGTCTTGGGTCCTCCCTCCTCTGCACGCTGCTCCCCGCGTGAGCCGTCGCCTCGAGAATGCAAATACCACTCAGAAACAGGCAAGTCCCAGTGTCCTTAAAAGCACCCAGCCCTGTCCATGCAGACCCTCTAAAAGTCCTCTGTCCCTCTGCTGGAACGCCCGTCTCCACGTGGCTAGCTCCTTCCCTCCCTTCCCGTGTCAGCTCCAACACCGTCTCCTTGCCTGCGCTAAGCCAAGACGCAACCCCCAAGCGTTCCGCCCCTGCCTCCTGTCAGCTGCTGACCCGGACCGGATTCTGCCGTGAGTTACAGATGTTGATTTTCTACTTAGCACGCGTCTGTCTGGAGCAGCGCTGACCAGGACACCCGTCTGTGAGGACCGACACGCCCTAGACCCCGACCCCTGCCCTCCAACCCCTGCCCACAGCCACATGTGACCATTGAGCTTTTTAAGATGTGGCTAGTGCCACTGAGGAACTCAATGTTTTGCTTTATTTAATTTATATTATCCTAAGTTTAAATTTAAATAGCCACCTATGGCTAATGGCTCTTGTGTTCTGGACAGGAGCGCTCGAGATTCTCAGCTTCGGACCAACAAATATGATGTCTGATTTATTAATGCTAGCACAGGCCAAGGGATGAAGTTGTTGTACAATAAATAAGTGAATGAAAATAAAATGTCACTTTTTATTTGCATTTTTTGTTATAATGAGTTGGATCACCATTTCAGACATTTATGGATCACGGTTTTAATTTTTTCCCCCCACAGACTGACCATTTTTTTCTTGATACGTTGAATCATTTTTATATAAAATATATTTTATATATTGACCCTTCGACTGTCAAATATGTTGCAAATATTTTCCGCGGGCCGTAGTTGGTATTTTTATTGGTATCTGTTTGCTTTGTGATGAGAAAGGGAAATACCTTTAAGGAATTCCGTACAGCACTACAGGTGCTCAGTGCTATGGTCAAGAGTGGAAGACAAGTGCTCACACTGGACACCCAGCCACACGGGCAGCCTCTAGCACATGCACTGCAGACTTCAAGTGAAGGTCCAGCACACAACCTGCCTCGGTGGCAAGCAAGTCCCTTGATCTTATATTCCTGGGTCTTTGAGGAGCAAAGCAGAGTCTCACAATGACCCATCCTGTAGGTCGTCAGCTCTACCTGATAGTGTGGTCGTAAAGCCCAGGATCGGAAACCCCCCGTCCAGTCCCAGGGGGGTGTGAGGATCACCGCTGCCTGGAGACCAGTGTCCAGACCCCTGTGCCTTGGACCACAGGGCGCTCCTGTGGGAGCGATGGAGTCTGCGGCAGAGGGCGTCCTTCATCAGCAAATGCCAGATGCCTTTCCCATCCTGCCCACAGCCTCCCAAGGACTGCATTTCTCGGTACAGTTGAGCGTCTCCCTGCCACTGGACACCGCCTGTGTCGGGAGGTGATCCACAGGGCAAGCACTTCCTGGTTGAGGCAACAAAAACCGATCGATCGTGGACGGACGATTTCCATTTATGCTGAATTTCAGGAAAAAGGGATAAAGCCCCCTGTCCTAGGAAAGCATAAAAAGAAACAAGGAAATATTTGATATGCGCTTTTCAGGTTTGAATAAAACCTGAAGCTCGAACTTTCATATATCCCCCAAAAAGAAGAACAAGTAAAACAGAACCAACACGGTGTCAGGCCAATGGTCCCTCAGGTCTTCCCCTGGGAGGGGTCGGACCTACAAGCACGTACTACATATGTATGCGTGAACGGAGACTGCATCACATCAGAATGAAAAGAAACTAGATCTCATTACCGATAAAGTGAATTAAGAAAGTGTTTCTGGCTCCAAAAGTCTCTCCTTCTTAAAAGGAGCAAAATTAGAAGGGCCATAAACGTTTTAATCACTTCCTTGAATGTGTGCGGCATGTACCCGGCGAACCTCTTCCGTAGGAAACGCGAGGCGTCTCCCTAATGCAACAGTTTCTTAATGGCTTTGCTGTGTCTGACTTCATTTCATGGCACTGTTACTTGTCACCTCCGACACGCGTTAATATTGCACTTGAAAATATTAAAAGGCATTTCTCCACCACATCAACTCTCTCCCCCCGCAGAGGGAAGGAGACCGGGTCCGTAGGAAGGAAGCCCCCGGTCTCTGGGCCTCCTCGGGGCGCAGTTAGGAGTCAGACGGGAGGAAGAAGAGGAGGCGTCGGACGGCGCCGGAATATAGTCACCTCAGAACGCGGGTGACGAACCTCTCTCCCCCCGGGAACGCGCTATGGGTAAGTAGAGAAACGAGATACCCACGTGCTGGATGGAGAGATGCATGCCACGATCCCGCAGGCGCGGCCTCCGGCGGCAGGCTGGGGGTCCCCTTGACAACCACCTCTCCCGGATGGAAGCCCAGCCCTGAGAACCACTTTGGATGCACAGCCCAACCATTGGGAACAAGCTCCACGAACACCCCTTTTTTCAGGAATAATCTCTCTCTCTCTCTCTCTCTTTTTTTTTTTTTTTTTTGGCATGAGTAATCCGACCGTGTTGCTTATCACACGCTCACTAAGGACACATCCACCCACTCACGTGTCAGCAACGGACGCCTAGTCTTGGAAAAGTTCTGTAAAACTGACAGGCCTTGTAGGAGACACCCTCAGGGGTCGTCTGCACCAACACCCAGGCTGCCCCAGATCTACAGATGACAAGCCAAGGTCCAGGGAAGGGACATCCCACGCCAGCCTCCGTCAAAGCCAGCCCATCACCCAGGGTCCCCTAAACCAGCCAGGCCCTGTTCCAACACTCGTTCGATGGAAAACAGAAATGTTTAGAAGGTCCTGCGAGGGCCTTATTTCTTGAATGGAGAGTGAGGACTTGACATTCGTTAAGAGTGCGGTCAGCTCCGGACAAGGCGCGCCAGATGACGACGCGGGGACCGGGCTACGAGGAACCTCAGGGTGGAAGGAAGGGGCCTTTTGCTTTCTTTTTAAACAAACTGCTATAGATTTCAAAGCACTTGGAGTTATTTTCCTTTCATACCCTTGGCTGCTGCTTGAATTCTGGGCCTGTTCAAATGTTAGTTTTACTGGAGTGCTTTATGGAGGCCAAATTAACATCCGAACCGGTGACGCTCACCTTTGTTCCGCAGATGCCACCGAGGTGCTGAACACATTTTAACACTCAAGAACGTTTCCCACCAGAAAAACACAGCAATTTGCCAAGAGAGGGGGGACCCCCCTGGAGCTCTTGAACCCGATCCGCAGAGGCTCCTAGACAAGGATTTCTCTCTCCCCACGCCCTCCCCCGGCTTGGGTATTCCTCCTGCTTGCGTTACGCCATGCGTGTGGGACAGCTGGAGGCTGGACTCCTGCGTGCGGTTCTCTAATCCCTCCAACAGTGTTGCCTTCTTTGTGCTCGGCCCCAAGGCAGGAAGAGGGAGATAAATCCTGCTCCCTGTGCGTTGTCACATCGCCCGGCGTGCTGGGGCCTTCCACTCAAGGTCTCCGGGCACGGGAGTGCCAAGATTCAACATGGCTGAATACGGGTCTGGTTTCGTCTTGGCAGAGGCACGGACTTTCCGCAGACAAATTAACATTGTTGCATCTCATTTTGACACCGTAATGCCTTTTCCGTACACCTGCTCTGACATTTTCATAAAATCATTGCCTCCCGATCAACTGAGCAGGGAGTTAGCCTTGTTACACCAACATGCTAGAGACTGTGGACTATTTTTCATATCTAAATATCTCATCCCATATGCCGCTTTGGAGAGATAAATTCGAAATCTAACACCCTGCAAATTTAAAAGTCTAAAATATGCATATTCGATTTTGCAGTCTCTCTATGTACAATGTGTAAAGGCATAGCTGCGTTCATGCTTGGTTAAATGGATAACTTTGATGAAGTATTAACCCCATCCAGAACTTTGATAAAAGAGGAAGTCTCTCATGTTTTGGCATGTTTAAATAAGAAATACTTCTGGATTGACGTTCCTGAAATTTCAGATAATAGTAATCATTATTGACGTGATAATGTTAATGATAATATTCTTCGGTTTTGAAAGCTTTCACATACATCCTACCGCGTAGGGCACAGAAAACTCCAGTATGATTCATTTATTATTGGTTTAAATTTACAGGTAGAAAACTAGCGC
Source organism: Mustela erminea (assembly GCF_009829155.1). Classification (NCBI taxonomy): domain Eukaryota; kingdom Metazoa; phylum Chordata; class Mammalia; order Carnivora; family Mustelidae; genus Mustela; species Mustela erminea. The sequence goes on along the minus strand of NC_045626.1, from coordinate 2,799,068 downwards.
TCGGGAATGTTGCACGTGGTGGTTAAGGCAAATCTAATTAATGGGGAGAAGGGGATGAAACTTTAGGTTTTTTCCCTCAAAACTGTTATACCACAAAGCACACCTTGCAGAGCGCAGTTCTTAGTGACTTCGCACGCTGCTGTTTGTGACGGCTGCTGAAGTGAGTTTCTAGATCCTTGACGCTTTGCTTTAGCTTTTGGTCTAAGAAACGGCAAAACTACACCGTCGGTGTGTGGACCACGGGCAGTTAATCAGAGGGTTGGGAGAGCCGCACCGGAGAGCTCCTCTGTGCGGTAGGATGGGGTGGGAAGGCTTTTCAAAAGTCTCAGACTGTGGTGCCCGACGTGTACGTTGGCCAGGAAACCTCTCCGGTTTGCTGATAGAGAAAAATGTAGAGCAAACATAACAAAATTGTTCTCATCAGTACGAAATGGCAGGCACAGTTCCTCAGTCTGCCAGTGCAAAAACGCACATTTAACAAATTTGAAACAAGTGCTCTTCTGTCTAAAATGCCTAATTTCCACTTTTTCCTCTACCACCGCCAACACTTCGACTCTTCCTACAAGATGTTAGCCAAACGCCACTCGTTCTGTTTCCTCCTCCAGATAAAACTAATAATTATTACCTTCTTTATGCATCCATTTTCACCAAACACATTAAACTATGACACTTAATTCAATTAATTCATTCCTGTGTTCATGCCAATTTCCCGTCCTCTCCACTCCCCAAATCGAGCTCGTACGATCCTACTGGGCAGGGATGGTATGCTGTCATTTTCAAATCTCCAGTTATTAGCGCATGAAAGCTTATTAAGCGAACAAATTTTATAGCAGCCTTCCAAAACAGAACATCACCCGTCCACCCCCCACCTTGCAAATGATCTCCCTAGCTATATACCAAGCAGGTGGAAAAATTATTAAATCAATATATATTCAAATCAATTCAACAAATATTGATTTTTGCATCTAGTTTAGAGATGCGGAGTGATGCACAGACCCGCCGTTTACCCCCACCTTGTTCCCACTAATAGGATCCCTTTTATGCCATTTAGAGACAGTATAGGATGTCTAACTCTTGAAAACTCGTCCACATGGGAGCATCCGCAATTTAGTCACAAGAAATTCTGCAAAGAATCCGGAAGTGAGAGGTAAATCCCTTCGTCAAAGATCAGTTTCTTCCCCGGCCCGGCGAGTGGCATTTCCTGGGATTTCAGGCATCAGCGCTCACAGGAGAACGCGCATGGGACATTTCTTCACTTCGCATGTAACCCCATAAGGGCCTCTTTGTTCCACCAAGCTGTTAATTCCTCACACCTCCGGTCATTTTAATGGGTGCAAACTTGATGGAATTAGTGACATTTTTGTGGCGGCTGCATATGGCTCGACCTTCCCAAAGTTGCCATAAACAGCAAGGGGCTGACGATTGATGATTTTTTTTTTTCTTCGAGCGCTGGGCTCCTGTGGGCAGTGGGTGTTAAACACAAAGTGTTTCCGTCACTGAGTATCACGGGTCGGGCACCCCAATCCCAGTGACATTATTTGTGTAGGCAGTGGATTTGGGGTTTCAGAAAGCACCTAGAAACCTTCAGCAAGACCTGTGTTTCCGTGGCACAGGGTGGGAAGGTTGATCTCTCCCTGATGTCACGCTTGCCCTGGGGACCTTGTGTATCATGGTGTCAACGGAAGTCCTAGTTCTGGCCCAGGTCACCCGAGGCCCAGGCGTGGATGAGACGCTCCCCATCTCGGGCTCTACCCGTCCCATACTCTGATGCCACAGAAGGAAAAATGGGTGAATGTGTTCCCAGCAACGCACAAGGACCCTGCCCCGTGGGCCCATCGCCAGCAAAGCCTCTTTCCGAGTGTCTCCCCTTCTGCTGGAACCTGGAACCCTGGAGGATGATTTTGCCAGAAGGAACCCAGCTACAAAGTGAAAGGTCCACCCTTGTCTCCAACCTAGAGCCCATGGGCATAGAGTGAGCTGGGCACACCTTGGCGTGGCCCCAGCCCCGGCACCTGGGAGAGAACGGAGCCAGGCTACAAGAGGGCAGCATAGCAGCAGACGAACGACAGGCCACGGGTGACAGGGAAAACCGTAGCCTGATTTCCAAGTCACCGAGCGAATGATGCGTCAGGCCTTCCCATGGACTCGGGATTCCACCGTCATGTAACTGAGCAATAATTCAGATTTTTAGAATTCCAACAAGTGGGCGGGGCGGAGTTTGGCTTTTCCACGGCGTGAGTCCCTCTGCCCACATCTGTAAGACACTGAGTGAGAATCACGCATGTGGAGACAGACGAACCCCGAAGCTGGGAAGGGCGCCCGTTCCCAGTGCTCTCTTGAACAGTGTGGCGTTCAGGAATCTCGGTTCCCCAGTGCACGCCCCCGACCTCTTGCAAACCCACCCCGGCCCCACTGGAGAGGTTTCAATGGTCGATACTGAGTTCAAGAAGTCGGCAGGGGTGGCAGGGCCGCGGGCGATCTCTGTCAGTGGGAGTGAGCCCCAGCAGGGCCGGAAGTGTTGCTCCCCAGCTCCCATCGGGCTTTCCTGGGACACGTGTCCCTGTGTGCATTCTGGGGAGAAGGCGCACTTCCTCTGCTGAGCCTGCTGTTCAGCCAGCATCTTCCCCGTCTGTTTTTCGGGACTCCAAAGCACCCACTCCAAGCACCCAAAGGCTCAATGAAAGTTGTACATTGGTTTGGTGTCGACTCATTTGCGCCCAGTTCCTTATAAATGAAGGCAACATTTATGACTCGGGCTCCCCCGACCCGCCCCAGACCACCGCTTCCTCCCAGGCATCCGACAGCGCAGCGGACATCCCCCTTCCGTTCCGGCTGATGCATGAGTTCACGGCCATGGAGATGGGGCCTCCTGAAGACTGGTAACCAGACGGCCACTTAGAACAGTGCTGTCCACAGTCAGGGTCCTTCCATCATGAAAACTAGCAGCACGGGGTCTCCGCACTGGGATCGCTCTTCGAAAACCCGGCACTTGTCCACTATTTGTGTTTCTTATTGGTCGTTGCTCAGCCGAGAGCCTACTGGTTTGGGGATCAGAGAGAGACAGAGAGAGAGAGAAAGCCCAAGCCAGATCTGGGAGCCATCTGACTCCCTAAATGTGGACAGGTTTGCAGGAAGATATCTTAAAACTGTGCGAGGTAAACATGGTCTAAATCCCCTGCTTTGGGAAGATAATTGCTCGGGGTTCTGTAAGCTAAAGGCTCAGTGCTGAAATTTGATTGAAAACTTTGTGACATGAACACCGAAAATCACAAGAAGGAGGCAGGCAGCTTTTAATCTTCTGTTGGATGACAATTCAAGATAAACTGATAGCGGTACCTGCCTCCTGATAAACCAGTCAATACTGCAGATGGGAGATACTGGCAGGAAATAGACCCTGGGAAAAGACTAGGGGGGTGGGGACCAAGGCATCTCTACGTCAGCCTCTGCTCTCAGCTCCGTGCTAAGCGAGGTGAGACCTACAACTTGCCACGTTGTGTTCTCATACTAAGGACCCAGAAACATCCAGACCCTTCCAGGTAGACCATCCAATACGTGCACATATATCCTTGGGCCGTGTCATTTGTCCATAACGGACGACGTATTTTAAGAGGTCTTTGAAAGAAATCTGTCTGCCTCAAGAAAAGCCCAATTTTCAGGCAGAGAATTTCTAGTGAGTCCGTGTTATAAATTCTTTTTTACTGTTTTCACGCACAGGCAGGAACACGCACAGCAACACAAAAGAACGAGAACCATCAGTGTTTTAGCCAAAAGAATAGAAAATCCACACTGCTGGGGAATGAAACAAGGCAAGAGCAAGCCTAGAGTTTCTCATTGTGAGCGCCTGTGTGTGCCAGCATGCGTGCACAGGTGCGCGTGTGCTCTCCAGCCTGTACGTGTACGTGTGTGTGCCAGCATGCGTGCACAAGTGCGTGTGAGCTCTCCAGGTTGTACATGTACATGTGTGTGCCAGCATGTGGGCACATGCGTGTGTGCCCCATCTCCAGACTCTACGCCCCTGTGTGTGCACCGACTACCCGTGGCACACTTGACTCCTCCACTTATTTGGAGGAAATTTGAGAAGATATCTTTGAATGTGGTTGTCTTAAAGGATTTTGTTTATTAAATAATTCACTAGGCTTTCTTCTGGAAAAATTTCCAACTGTAACAGAAAGAAAGCCAAGAGAGAGGAATGTTTGTAGCAAGGAGGGGCTCTGAAATACCGTGGCTCCGGATTCTGTATTAGGTAAAACTATGTGACACCACCATTCCCGTTGGAAACTGTTCATTTAATTTCCCTCTTTTGCAGATACTTTGTTTTCCCCTAAATGTCAGTGCTTGCTGGGGAAAAACATTTTGGGTTGTTCTTTTCAGAGCTTCTTGCAGTAGATGCCTCCACCTGCTGGGAGGATTTGGGCATCTTCGTTGAGCACGGCTGATGCAGACCTCGGGGAGGTCTGTTTCCAGATCACCAAGGAGAACAGAAATCGTAAATACGTAGAATAGATGTTTACTGAGCCACGTGATGTGTCAATTAAATATGTGTCCGCCTACCACGAAATTGTGCAATCAGGATATTTTAAATACAGTTTGGATTGGAAATAACTTCATTTTAGGGAAAAGAGAGTATATGTTGATGCAAGTAATACAGATATTTATCATAATAGAGGCAATTAAAGGTGAAATATAAATCGTGGCATAAACTTCTGAATGTTAACAAGTATTTCCACTTCCTGAGCGGCACTACATCATTTCTATCAGCGACTGGAAAAGAATCTGCATGTTGGTCTAGACAACCTGCCTGTTTTACACACTGCTACGTGGAGACAGGCATCCCGGTGCTATGGCATGTATATAAATTCTGAGAATTCGTATCATTTACCTGATAGATCAGGAGCCATTACAGCCGGCTGCGTAAATTCATATTTTGGCACTCTTTAAAAAGTGGATTATTAGTGACCCAATAGACCATAACAGTTCCAAAGAAGCCATTACTGTCTGTTGTGTAAATCCTTCATGGTGTGTGTTTCACTGACCCTTTAGAGCCATCAGGGCCTGGCTTGTCAGTCTTGCTGCCATGTCGGTGTACCCAACACAGGGGCTAAAAATTCTCCGAAATGGAAGCCGGAGTCAAAGGACGCTTGTTCCTTGCCCAAGAAGCCGCGGGGAAACCACACATCTCCACGGCAGGCTCTTCCTCCACCGGCAGAATCGCATTTCCTCGTACTTCTAAAGAGGTTGGAAATCTGCAATGTGGTTAAGCAACTCGTCACTTGATTTAAAAATTCAAAAAAAAAAAAAGAGAGAGAGAGAGAGAAAGCAGGGAGAACGCGTCTCCGTGCACGAACAGACATCTCAAAGGCCGCGTGGATTTACCAGCTTCTGGGAGGCTGGCAACAACGTGGTGAGATTTCTCTAGTTTGGGCTTTTGGGAATCCCAATGAGATCTGTATTTGTCTACATGCTTGTTTTGTATTTTCCACCTACCTGTCCTGTCCTCACATTAAAAAAAAAAAAAGGCCACTGGAATATTTTGCCAGAAAAACCTCTCGTTATCTGCGCATTGGATAAAAATAAAATGGGACATCAGAGGCTGCCTGCTGTAGGGCTAGTGTGTCCCTTGTTCCGTGGGGCCGGTGAGGGCTCTGAGTCAGGCCATCCTCGCACGTGCACAAAGACCGGCGTGTCTGAGGCGACCGTGAGACTGTGTTCCTGTGCTTCCCGATACACCGAAACTATACAAATCAGCGTGGACTCCCCATCACCAGACATGGGATCTGTTCTAGAAATCACGCTGTGAACACACCTACCGGCCGACCCTACCCACAGGAGGAGGAGGCCCGGTGCCGTGAGGTAGAGGCTCTTACTCTCTGGCATGAAGCGAATGGTTAGAACATTCTCGAAGCTCTGGAGAAAACGCTCATGGAATGATAGTTTCAAAACATTTAGTCCGCAAACAGATTGTAGGAGAGGCCGGCATTCTTCCAAGTTACAGAACAGAGCAAGGATAGGAGGAGTGAAATTAACACTATAAAACTTGATTCTCTGCCCTAAGAAATAGTAAATACGTACCTTTTATAGTGTGTTATTTTGCTCTGTAATTGTGGTACTTGATAGTTTAAGAGCCTGACGTTCACGTGCCAAGTGGAGGACACAGCAAGTCAGAGAAACGGACAGAGAGGTAGAATCTGCAAATCCCTAAGGAAGCTTTGGGGGGATACTCTGGGGGAAATCTGTTTGTTTCCAGGCTGCAGGTACCCGCTAACCGGCGCACGGCTTCCTTCCGGGCGTAAGAGGAGGGCGCAAAGCACAGCTTCCCGACGCTGAGGCATAAAGCATGAGGAAACCCTTCACGGAGCCCTGGCATGACGAACCTCAACAGGTCATCTGCCTTCCTCCGGGAAGAATCCATCTGAACTCGTCCCAGAGAGCTGGCTTTGTACGCTGAGGTCTCCGGCGGCGACCGGGAGAGATGGCCATGTCACAGGAGCATTGATTCAAGTTGGCGGCCACCGCAGAGCTGCGTATCTGTGATTGTGCATCTCGGGAGGAAATCCCAGCCCTTGCTGGTGCCCACCGGGCCCATCCCCAGCTTGCAGCTTGGGCAGGAGGGGGTTAATGCTCAGCAGCTGCCTGGCAGGGGACAGCTGAAGCGGATCAGCTGGGAACCCTCCAGGCCTAGCCTCTGCTGATCCGTTCCTTCGTTCCTTCGGAAAGGATCGAGAGACTCAGGACAGAGGACAGCCAGCCCTGCTGCATCCCTGATTCCTGTGTGCAGGACACACACGCGTGTGTACACACTCACAGGGCTCATTTGGCCTCACGATCCCTTTGCCTCTCGCTCTGATTGGAATAGGAAGTTGTATTTGCACGCACAGCGCTTGCTACCAGGGCTGCTTTCCCGCATGAGTACGCCAAGCTGCTGCCTGTTTGAAAAAATATTTGCACACTTACACGTGTCCCCAGCTCATGGGGCACCCTTACGCGCTGATCCTGCATCCTGCCAGAGGAACCCCTGGGCAGACACTCTGTCCTGAACGTGCAAACTGCCCCAGACTGAGAGCGTCCCATTGGCCGGGCGGGATGCGGTCCCAGAGGGGCCAGAGGAAAACCCTCAGGCGGCTGCTGGGCACCCGGGGCCTGTGTGATCGGGCTCACCCGCGCAGCCCGGGCCGGCGGTTCCCGGTGGGGACGGTAAACGCTAACTCACTTAGTTACCAACAGAACACGAAATTCCGCTGCCTTTCTCTTCAAAAGAGGAGGGTGGAAACTGGAACTTCATTATTTGAAGGACGTCCCGGAGAATTAATATTTTTTAAGATCCCCTTTCTTCCCTGTTTTTATTTGCATTCTGGTCTAGCCCGCATGAAGGACACTGGGAGCCTCTGTCACCAACAAGTGTCTGAATGTTTGGCAAAGGGCGAAGCAGGGTCTTCCTCCGGCAGCCGAATGAAAGAGTCACAGACCCGGAAGCGAGAGAGACCCTGATCCACGTCGGAGGGGGACCCTGTGCCCGGGTTCTCTCTGCCACAGCCCAGCCCTTGGTGTGCGACCCGTGTGTCAGCGCCACCGGCAAACCCTGTTCCTAACACCCTGCTAATGACAAGAGTCCGCGCCGGCGGACTGTCTTCTGGGGGTTCTGCAGGGTTCACCCCAATTTCTGGCCGTCAGCTGTGACGTCAGGCGTGGGCACGGCCCGCGGGGCTCAGAGCGGCGGCCTGCCTTCCATCCGTTCTGGCGGGATCCCACTGTTTTCTTGCAGTTTTATTTGTCACCGTATTTCAGCCCCAAAGTGCGAATTTGAGAACCAGAGAAACCGAACCTCGAAGGGAGGAATGCAGCCCCTGGGGCAGCCCCTCTTTCCTGCAGAGAGAAGCAGCAGCCTTGCAGAGATGTCTCTCACGAAGGAAGGCGTGGGTCCCGCCCCGGGTCTCACGGGCGGCTGTGCGAGCAGGTGCACGCGGCCGTCACCGCCAACTCGGCAGCGCGAGGCCAGCGCCCCACACATACACCCCACTTGGCACAGCACCGCTCGGACCCAGCGGGACGGTGACGGGCAGGGCGTCCCAGAGCCCCGTAGCCCGCGGGCCGGCCACGGGCAAAGGCTGGCCCTGCCTTCTCAGACCTGCAACCCCGGCGTGTGGTAGCAGGTGCTTTGTGAAGGGGAGCTACAGAGGCCTGGGACAGGACTCTTGTGTAAAAGGAATTTAAAAAGCCCCAAGACCCTAGAGATCTTAGATGAAAGGATCTTGATTTTTTTTTTTTTTCTCTCTCACTTTCACATCTTTTGGTCTATTAAAGTCTGCCCAGACTGCTGGGGGGTTGGTCTTTGTGGGGAGCGGGGAAAGTTCTAAAGAAACAGAAGCAAAAACACGGTAGCCTGTGTGGGGCCTGTTTGGGAAGGAGCCCCCAGCAAACCAGTCTGCAGAGTGGCCGCGGCCCGCCTGAGGGGAGCCACTCCGGGACGCGTTGCTGGTCTGCTCGTTGGGAAGGACGGACACCTCGTGGGGCACCGTTGGGGGCATCCGTGGTCAGGAACACAGAACAGCAGCCCAGTTTCTGGAATTCTGGGCATTCTGTAGGGGCTGTTGGAGCGGGGGGGGACGGAGACAAAGCCAGCCAGGCGTCACAGGGAGGGAGAGCACACGCCCACACATCGCCCCGCACTTACCGTGGCTCAGATCCAGAAAATTCTAGAAGTGCTCTGTGAGCCCACTCAGCACAACAATGGTGGGGGCCAGGGGGTCTCCTAGGGCCGGTTCCGTAGTTGGCAAGGGGGAGCGAGACAGGAATCTCCGTGCCCACACACAGGGAGCCGCCAGGGAGCGGACCCGTGGCCTCTACTTACCTCTTGTGTTAGATCCAAAACGTAAAGGATCGCGTCGCAGGCATCCGTATTTTAAGTTCCTTCACTGGCCTGCCAGAATCAAAAAGGGTCTGAGGAGAACTCTAAAAACAGCTTGGTCTGTGCGGGGCCGAGGGTCTCCACCCCAGCCCAGGCGATGCAGCTGTCAAGGACCCGGGGCGGCGGAGGTTCCTCCGAGGTGGGGGGCTCGGGGAAGTTGCCCGCTCGCAGGCCCGAGCTGGCCGGCAAGAGTCTGTGTCTCCAGGATGGACGACATCATTTATGACCCATTCTGTAATGACACGGGCGCTACAAATGGAAAAAATGTCTACAAATGGAAAAAGGTGTCCATCCACATTTCTGCGGTACCAGCCCCAGCCCAGGAAACACCAGGAAAGGGAGGATTCTCCGGCCGGCTCTGAGCTCTGTCCTTGCAGGAGGCCCTCGCCCTGCGGCCTGATTCGGAGCAAGACGGGGACAAGAACAGGCAGCAGGAGGAAAGGGGAGTGTGCCCTGGGCGGCAGCCCCCACCCCAGCTCCTGCGCCAGGACAGGGTCGGCCGGACCAGACACAGGGGCAGATTCCAACGGTTCCCCCCACGGTTTTATCTCAAAGGTTCAAAACACTCTAATTACCCACTTGATCTCGTCCCCAGATGAAGATCCCAGACAGGCTCCCTCCTCGCGCCCGCTCTGGGCCCGTGAAGGCCGCCGTCAAACGGCACCATTTACAACGCGTCTGCCCCGATTCTGTGTGACTTCTCCCGCTTTTAACCTGAATCCCTAACCTATTTTAAACATGCCATTTCCCCCCATTAAGAGAAGGGGTCCTTTCTTCTCCTGGCGTCTTCTCCCTCAGCAGATGAACTTTCCGCGCAATCGGGCGCTCATCCCACAGACCCCCCGCCGGGCCCGATTGTCTCGGGGAGAATGGGAGCCGCTCCCAGCCTTTGTGGAGGGGAGGGAGAAGACAGACATGATGATGATTTTGAATTCGAAGCTCTTCTCTTTTCTTCCCTTCCTTTTATTTTTTTTTCCGGGATCTAACAGCTGTTTCCCATCACAACTGGTGTTTGAAAGACATTGCAAAAATGAGTGTATCGCGGCCACAATTAACGTACTTGCCGTCCGTGCTGATTCGTCAGGACGGACCCTGATTTATGATTCTTTGTCCCAGCGGCCAGGTGCATGGGGAAGGCACCCCGCCGGCGGCACTCCCTTCGGGGTGCTGTGGTGCACCGGCCGCCCTCCTCCCCGGGGTGGGAGCCCCATCCCCCGGCCCCGGTGTCCTCCTCCTCCTCCTCCGGCTCCCTCCTCACACCATAAGGTCAAAGATACTTCCAAGCTTCACATCAGTTCAGACAGGAGAGCACCGAGCTTTGGTGGGGAGGCCGCTGTCAATGGTGCCAAATTATGCGTGTCCAGTTTTTGTGATGTGATCTACTACTGTTCATTAGGGACTGAGCTGAGACCATCGACTCATTTTTCTTAGGACCGAGAGCTGGTCTGCAGGGAGTCCCAGTGCTGAGAGGCCGATCAGTCCTTTGCTCACTCAGCAACTTTGCTCTTTGGATTTTTTTTTAATGAAAATTTTTCATGCAAAAGAGCAGAACCAGGCCTTCAATGCAGAAGCGAGTGGATCAGATCTTGCACAAATCAAGGGCCCAGATCGAGTAGAAAAGGGAACAACTTGGAGACATTTGGAAATCTGAGGGCAGGCCGGAAGCTGTCTGCTCCCGAGTGCGGAGGCCGGGCCGAAGGACAGCCGTCAGAATGAGGCGAGGGGGTGTGTCTCGCTTAGGGACCTGGGGATTCATGTGATGTGGGACTTAGCACCTCAAAAAGGTGTGCAGAACACAGTGAAACCTCAGGGCGCCTCGCCAGTAAGCATACTCTAGAAGACACATGCACCTCAGTAAAATCGTCTCTTTCCAAGCCACGATTTTAGGGCAGGATAGAGTGAAGGAGACTCAAGAAAACCCTGGAAATACCCTGGTGGTGTGAAGGCAAAGGAGATGAGAGACCCCCACCCCTGTCCCTTTCCCCCAGGGGCTTCACCCTCTCTCGGCAACTTTTGATGGCAGAGACTCGCAACCCTCAGGGCAGAAAAGGGGCCCAGGGCACCCTGGAGGAGGTGACGTGGGCGTGGGCCCATCCAATGGGGTTCTGAAAGCTCCCCTGTCCACTTCTTACCCCACTGGGAGCTCCCCCCACAAGTCTGCACTGCTGGGGAGCAAATGGCCTGGCCCAGGATCCACAGAGTCCAGTACACAAGACCGCCAGTCTTCAGACAAGGACCGGGACAAACAGGGCTCTGCAGGGTTCCTGGAGAGCTGGAAGCCAGTCCCCTTCCAGAAACGCTTCCCATCACACCGCGGCCACACCTGCCCCAGATGGGGCCCAACAGCAACAGAGGTGAGAACCCACGTCCACACCGAAGGCCCCATGTCCCCCACATGGCAGTTCCACCCCAGCCCCAGGAAGCTGCCAGCTAGTTCACAGATTTTAAAATAAAGAAAAGGAAGAAAACCTCCTGAAAACATCCCCTCGGATGGCAGCGGAGGCAGCCGGCGAACTTTGTGGCGAGGCCCCGTGCCGCACAGTCCCCTCCCGCAGGAGCGCGGCCGCCCCAGGTGCCCAGCGGGGACAATCCTTGGCTGCGAACAGTAACGGGAATCTGTTTGCGACCAGCGGGGGAGGAGGAGACCTGAAAGCCGTCCTGCACGTGTGGCGCGGCTCTTCGGTTCCTGTCTGTGGGGCTGGTCGCCCGTGTTTCTGGAGAAACCGTAAGAAAACCAGCGGACGCTTCCGTCCCCTGTTGTTCTGAGTTCTTGCTGCTGCAGGTTTTCCTTTGTGGAGAGAGTCCAGCGACTTGGGACCAGGTTCCCGGTCCCCTTGGGAGGGACACCAGGCAGAAGAGCCTCGCGCAGTCCTCACCTAACAGAAATCACCTACAGAGGAAGAAAGCCAGACCCCCTTCGGCCGCCCGAGGAGGTGGGCGTCTGCGGCGGCGTCACCTGGCTTCTTCCTGACTTTTCCGTGCGTGTCTCCCCTCCTGCAGGGCCCGGCCGGGCCGGCGGCGGGGGGCGCTGCCCCTGGAGGGCCGCACACTTCCTGAGTCCGAGAGGAGAGAGCGACAGAGCCAAGTGACAGTCCCTCCGTCTCACGCGGCATGTTTATACGTCCTGTAACCAAAAAAATAAAAAAATCTGTTTACAAAGTGGAGTGTCAGGAGCATTGTGTAACAGAACGCTCCTCTGGGCGGCTTTGATCTCTCGTGCTCCATTAGGGAGACTGCAGGGGCCGCAGCTGGATGGCGGGGCCGAGGGGAGGAAGGCAGTTTCCCAAGGGAAAAACTGCTTGTACTTCCTCCTGGCTGCATTTAAAGCAAAAATCCTGTGAAATCCCCTGGAAGGAGCTGGCGCTGGGCCGCTGTCCCACCCCCCAGGCCCACGGCGTCGGGGACTTAGGAAGGCAGGGCCAGCAGCCAGCCCACTCCCCGGGCACGCGGGCATATCCACCCCGGGGCGGCAGGCCCAGGTACGCAGGACCACACCGCGCTCCAACCCTTTCCAGCCGGCCAGGAGGCGCGGGACCCATCCTGTCCTGAGGCTCCCGGGAGTTCTGAACTCCATCCAGGCCTCACAGAACAGGCACAAAAGGAGGACAGGCCGGCAGGGAGAGGAAGAAACATACCCGTATTATTAGGATTCCCCTACCCAGTTCTAGTCTATCTTTTTATCTATAAGGGGACAAACAAAGCTGTACCTAAAGAGGGAATTCTACTTTGTACTGTGGGCCTTCAGGCCGGAAGGGTTCTAGGAAAAGCATCCAGGAGCTAGAGAGACTCAGAATTCACGGGAAAGGTCTGTGGCCAGTTCAGGCAGACTCATGGATACAGAGAGAACATCACAGCACCACCACCCCCACCCGGGTTCCTCTTCCTAAAACACGTAATTGAAAAAGTGGAAGGAGCTACTCTAGGTCTCCATGGGCTAGCCACATAAAAATAGGGGGTGTAGTCACCGTCCGTAAAACAAAGCAAAAGAACATTCTAAAGAGAAAGACCAAAAAACCGTCAGGGACCCTTAGTGGAAGAAATAATGCGATACAATAAATTGCCCCAAATGCAGTACAGACCGTCAAGTGTGGGAGTCCGGGAACGTCAGCGGGAACGTTGAGCCTGCACAGGAGCTAGTGAGAGGAGCCGTGGACCCTGGTGGGGACACTGGTGACGGGACGGTGCAAATCCTACAGGTGGTCCTGTCCCGGACTATGAGTGGGCATAGTCCACGCTCGTGCATCCAAAGGCCTGGGACACCATAAAGCAAGGAAAATTAGGGGCCCACTGGAGACATAAACTCAGAGAACCACTCGGCACCGTTCAAGGCAGACGCGCTTACCTGCTGGAGGAAGACTTCTGCTATCCGCCGCAACGGGCACAGGAGCCCCTTCCTGCTGGCCGCACGGGGTGCTTCGGAGAGCCGCGGTGTGAGCGTAAAGCAGCTGCTGTTCAGGTACACTCGCTCCGAGTTCTCCTGAGAGTCGGGCTCCCCCACACCCCTGGGCTATTCCGACGACGCAGCGCGGTTAGCACTGGGGCCCCTGCTACGCAAGGGACCTCATGGCCGAAGTCGCCTAGCTCCGGTGAGCCAAGGACTGGAAGTCGCCCTGCGTGTGCGGACTCCCTGTTCTCTTACATGCGATTTCAGACGAGGCTGGAGCACGTGCTCACGCCCTGCAACGCTCAGTGGCGACTTGGGAAACCTGCGGTCCCGGCCCCCGCTCATCAGTGCCCCCCGCAGGCCACGAACAGGTGCGCTCCTCTTCCTCTTTCCCACCTGCCTGGGAGGTGCCCACGCCATCCTTTTAGAGAAGCCGAAATGACAGTAAATCGCCCAAAACTGCACACCCATGAGAATTCATGAGCCGGAATTCAGAAGCCGGTCATCAGCCCCCAGATGGTCTCTTCCTCTGCTCTGACGCTGCCGTGACCCTGGAGGACGCCTGAGGCTTGTCCCTAGGCTAGGCAGCAGGAAATCACAGCTGTGCGGCCTTGGACAGGGGACAGCTGCCCCCAGATTCCTCATCTACGAAATGGGGGCATGAAACCTGTCTATCAGAAGCTGTGTGAGAATGAAAGTGAAATGCTGAAATTTAACTTTTTAATATAAATAAAATTAAATTAAAGTTCAATCTGATTTAATTCAAATTAATTAAATTGGAATAAAATCAAATTAAGGTAAAATTAAAATACTACCCACCTAAAACTGTGTGTGAATTAAGGGGAATAATTTATGTAAAGCACTTTAAACACTGCCCGGCCCTTTTAAGTGCTTTTCAAACGCTCCTGGCTACGAGAACCGTGATCACTACCGGCATCACCATCATCATCATGATTCTTTCGCTCGTGGCCAGGGGAGGTCACTCAGATCCACACTTCTGGCCCAAAGAGTAATCCGTGTAGACTTTACACCACAATCAGCAAGAACACGATTTTGAAATCACGTCTTCCCACGTCCTGTGACCGATTCCTGCATGTTACGTGGGTGAATATTTAATATTTAGCAGAATAATCAAAGTTATGGTCTGTGCTCAGTGCTGCCGACTGCTCAGCCACGTCCAACGCCAACCAGCGCCAATAAATATATAAGAAAATGGAAAATGTTGCTTCAGTGTAGAAGACACACCGGAGAACCCCCAAGCTTGTGCCCAGAGCACTCTCCCTTCCCCACGCCCCCGACGCCCCCTCATTTCTTCCTGGGCCGGGTGTCTTGGGTCTCAGCTGAGACTCAGCAGCCCTGGGAGCCTCCTGTGGTTCCACGGCGACAAGCCGGGTGCCTGGCTCTGTGCTCTGGGGACTCTGAGCACACGGTCACCGCCACACGCTCCACAGGCGACTAAACTGTCTGTCCCTCATCCCCTACTGGACCATAAAGTCCTCGAGAGTGGGAATGATAGTCATCTTAGCATGAGCACATCTCTACGTTCAGCAAACCCCACCCCACGCCAGCACCATGCCAGACGGTCTCTTCCTAGTGCTGCCCAGTAAGACCCAAGTAGAAGGGAGCCCGGAACTAAACAGATGCTCAATGAATGTTGCGAGAATCTTCGGAACTGGCAATTTCCAAATAGCCTGTCGATCTAGAATTAAACCATTTATTTTTGATTTAATAATATTTTGATAGTTTCCTACACGTAAGCTAGGTTGTATGTTTTAAGGAATATCAAAAATGGAAAATATATATGCTCTGCCCTCAAAGAGCTTTACATTTATAGAGAAAAGATAAAGGAAGAAAGAAAATACAGACACAAATGCTATCGCAAAAGCTCAGTATCCTTCAAGAATTCCAGGAAGAGACATTCACCAGCCTGAGATCAGTGGAGGTGGTCGGGGTGGACCGTGAACAGGGGGTAGGATTTCTACAGGAGCAGTGGGGCAGGCAGAAGGTGCCGGGTGGGAGGCTGGGAGCCCGGTCAGCCCGGGCAGGACAGACCTGGGTTTGGGAAGAGCCCATGTCTCCCTTGTTGGGCATATCCATTCGCTGGAGCTGCGAAGCGCCCCGTACCAACCAGCAGCAGGCACCGCCAACGTCCACTCCCTCCAAAGGCCCAGGGAGGACCCCACCTTCAGTTCCTCACCAGCGTCGGTGGATTGGGGAAGTCCTCAGAGCTCCGTGGCCAGTAGCTGCACTGCTCCGGTCTCTGCCTCTGTCTTCACATGGTCCCCTGGGCCTCTGTCTAAAGTGCCTCTTCGTAGGACACCAGCCCCTGGATCAGGACCCACCCTACTTGAGTACGACGTCATCTTTACTGTTTTTCTAAGCAAAGATGTAAGGGCGCCTGGGGGCCCAGCTGGTAAAGCATTGGACTTTCTGGGTTTCTGCTCAGGTCATGATCTCAGGGTCCTGAAATCCAGCTCTGGGTTGGGCTCGGAGCTCAGCAGACTCTGCTTGAGATGTTCGCTCTCCCTCTCCCCTGCGCCTCCCCTGCTCATGTTCTCTTGCTTTCTCTCACTCGCTCTCTCTCAAATAATAAATAACTAAGATCTATGATAATTAGGGATATAATATATTCATGACTTTTTGACTTTTACTGTTTTCACTGATGTATAACTGAGGTATTTAACTGCAGAACTAACAAATTGTTTCACAACGTACCTATTCATCTCGAATCATTATGTTGTGTGCGTGACACTTGTGGAATGTTGTATGTCGATTATGTCATCTTAACTCGATGACATCTGCAAAGAACTTCTTTCCTAACAAGGTCACATCCATGGATACCGGGAGTCGGGGCTTCAACAAATCTCTCCTGGGCACGGCTCAACCCAGGTGGACTCACAGGACACGGGGATGAAAAGGGCGCTTGGGCTCACACTGTGCAAGGGTGTGCAAACAGAGCACTGTGGGCTGGCTTGTGGGGACATCACTCTGCACACGAGCCAGGCGATCAGGACATCCCACTCCCACATGAGAAGAGAAACTCCCAACCCACGTTAGCCCACCACCCTCACAGAGAGGGCGGCCTGAAGAAGGGGCAGCATCGCCAACCATCACATTCTCCTGGTACATGGACCCCTCCCTGGTTGTACATTAGGGACTCTGGGGACAGCTTCGAGGCCACCAGCACATTGTCTTGTCTTGTGAAGAGGTAAACTATAGCATGACCCAGCGGTGGCCACGGGGATCATGGAGGTCCTGTCAAGACGGGGAAGGAGGCGGGATCCGTGCCCACCGCGCCCTCGTCAGATCCCGGCAGCACAGCTGACAGCCCAGCTCCAAAGACGCGGAAGCGAGGCCCCGTGCACTATTATCTATTCCGTTTTTTTATTCTACTCCTACTGCACAGTCACCAGGTGACAGTTCCTCCATCAAAGTGCATGTACATTATGCCTAAAAATATCTATTAGGGTTTTTTTTTAACACTGTATAACTTCCACTCGAAATGAATCCTCATCAGTCTCTCCATAGGGCGGGGCCACTCATAACGGTTGATGTCCAGGGCTTAGGTCCCGCTGAGCCACCGCCACCTCCAGGTGCAGACCGCCACCTCCAGGTGCAGACCGCCACCTCCAGGTGCAGACCGCCACCTCCAGGTGCAGTAAAATCTTCAGGAAACACACACTACACACAAATGAATTTCTTACCCCAGTGATGAATTTTAATAAGAATACCCCACTCAGGGCGCCTGGCTGGCTCAGTCAGTTAAGCGTCCTACTCTTGATCTCAGCTCAGGTCTTGATCTCAGGGTCATGAGTTCAAGCCCCGTGCAGGGGTCTACACTGGGTGCGGTGCTTATTTTAAAAAAGAAAAGAAGAAGAAGAAAAAGAATATACCGCTCTAGACCGAACCCTCAAAATATACAACTTTTTGCCAGTTAACATCTTCAAGGTACAATATTGTATGTGGCACCTTAGCCCCGGCCTCCCCCGCCCGCATCCAGAAGGACGCTATCCTGTGCCCGACGGCGCGGCTGCTGTCCTGCCCGCCCGCGCGTACCTATGTCAGCCCTACGCCCCCTTTCCTGAAGGGAGATGCGGAGAAGTGTGCGGCCTTGGTCCCGAGAGTGTATGCGTTCTGCCACGGTGAACCGCTCAAGAGCCGGGCTGCGAAGGACGGGCTGGCCGTCAGGGGGACGAGGATGCGCCGCTGCAGGGGAGTGTGAGGTGCAGCGGCGGGGAGGGCGCCCCGAGGTGCAGCCTCGCCCGGTGCCTCCACCGCGCGGCGCGTCCCCTGCGCCCAGAGGCGCGGCCGTCGGGCCTGGCCCGCGCCTCCCGCCCGCCCGCTCCTGGGCATGGCCGCCGGACAGCAGGGAATGCGCTGCTGCACTTCGCGGGAGGACGGGCTGGGAGCGACCCTTGTCCTTCCTGCGTGAGACCGACAAAACTGTCCGCTCCTTCTGCCGCCGGGACCCGGCGGGAAACAGCTGGACGCGGCGGGAAGCGCCAACGGCGCGCGGGGGAGCGTCTCCCCGAGGCCGAGCCCTCGCGGGCGCTTGTGGCCCTGCTCTCACGGAGCTTGAGGGTCTGCGCCGAGACGGGGCCGCAGCTGTGACCCTCCGACGGGACGGAACGCTGAGCCTGGCGAATGCTCCCACCCCGGGGTCACCCCTAAGCCTGGAAACCCGGAGGGACGGCGGGCGGGCACCGGCCCAGCCACGGGGTCTTCGTCCGACGTCGGGCCGGGCTGGGACCGAGCGCCGAGACCCGCGCGTGGCGCGTCCGCCCGCCTCGGAGCGAGTCCCGTCGGCGCGTTCCCGTCCACACCGCGTCTCCACTGCCCGTTTCGGGGCGTCAGGGGACTCCGAAATGACTGTGATCTGCACGGATCTGGACAAGAAGAGGACCCCTCGGCCGCCGGTGCCGTCCCCTTCAATAAAGACGCGCGGGGCAGTGGATGAGGACGGGAGGCGAGCCGCCGGGGCTCTGGGCACGGCGCTCCCGAGACCGCGGACACCGAGGGCGCCAGTGACACCTGGTGGCCGCAGCCGCGACAGCGCGCCGCTCACCTGCCGGGACGACTCGGGCTGTCCCGACCTCCAGCCCTGACCCGCGTCACCACTCAGGCGTCGCAGAGACACCCTGGGGTGTGCACAGCCGCTGCGGGACCCACTCGCGCGCCTGCCGGGACCTTCTTCCCCGACGATGGGCCCTTCCATGCCCGGATCTGCCGCTTCGTCCCCACCCAAAGCGTTGGAACTGGGGAATGATCGGTTGTGCTCTTTGTTAAATTCATACAAAGAGATTCTTTTTCATGTCGCCGAGGTCAGGACCTCTGGACTCTAAGCCCTCAGTGAGAGCATTGCAGGAAGCAGCAGCAGGACCACTTAGAAGCAGCGTCCTCGGAGGGACACGGAGTCGGTGTGACCCGGGGACCGATGTTTCCCCCCGGCGACTTCCCAGCATCTATATTTTATTCAAATGAATTAAGAGTTTTTTGGGTTTTTTTTTTTTTTAAGCAATGAGTTCTGGGTTTGGGTACTTTTTGAGTCATTGATGCTCAGAAAAAAGTAATGTTATTTAATCAAAGCAAATGATATAATGTATTTCTTTTAAAGAAACCACATTTCATGTTTAGAGCCCTCTGAGATACTGAATACAAATGAATTTGTTTTTCTTTGAGTACATACTATCTTTTAAACGGAGTCTCTGAAACACACTGCCTTGGTGCTGGTTTGCTGAGGTAACGACTGTCGCCCACCACCCTGCCTGCGCCGGTCTGGCCATTCCGGGCATTTTCCTAACTACAGCACAATCTCCTTCAGGACAATCGTTCAGGGTATGATACGGAGGTACTGTCATACTCATTTTTTTCCCTGTAGAATAAATTGAAAACTAAAGGACTTTTCTCTAAAATTGCAGTATTAGTGATATATTAAGAAATAGCAGACTAGCACCACTTCCATAAACTAAATTCTCTCTCAACAACCTAAGGGCCATCCTGTCCCCACTATTTGGCAGTGGCAGATCCTCTGGATCTAGAAAAGCATGAGCCAGAGCTTCTCAAGAGAAGAAATTCAGAACTCCTACAGAAGGAGTCCATCTGACCTTGGGTCCCTCGTACAGTGGTTCAATTTGTGCCCTGCGTAATGCAGGAGGCAGGGTCGCACCTGTCAACCAGGCAGAGAGGGCCTGTGATGTGGTGCAGTACACAAGTCCCACAGCCATCAACACTGGCTTCTGGGTATGTCTGACACTCTGAACTTCTGCCTGATGGCCTGGGAGAAGGGCATGGCAGGGCTGGGGTCAAGTCGAGCCTTCCTTCTATACTGGTGCCTTCGTGGCTGGCCAAAGACACCAGATCCCAAATGGAACAGTAAAGAAAATTTGCAAGCTGGTGCCTCAAGGGAATTGTCTTTCCTATTCAAGTTTTAGAAGACAGTGAGAAACAAAAAGGCAGACATCTTCTCACTAAAAAGCATCCAATTAATGCCCTAGAATCTGAGAATTGCACAATACGAAATCTCTTACACATTGAAGCCCTGCGTGTTCCCCTGGGTGTTACGCCAGCAAGCTCCAGAGTAATACCCAGACTCACCCCGAACAGCCTGTATCCTCACAGTTGGGATTTGCTCTCCTACAGGCAACTGGGGGTTTAATTGACGGGTCTGCTTTTAGCCCATTATGGGGCCATCTTATTGTCCAGTAACCAAATCAATTCTAATCCACATCCACAAAAGAAATTACAAAAATATTAGATGTGTTGGTGATCTACCCATGAGTTCCGTTCCCACGGCCCACTGGCCCACGGTCTTGACCCCAAACAGCCCCAAACGGGGTTGCAGCCTTCTCGTTCCAGAGCCCGGAGGGAGGCTGGCAGCCACGCGGTCCTTCTGCTGTCCTCAGACTGGCTTTTTGCTTTGACCTTAGTCGCTTCTCCATTGACCACAGGCCCTGAAGTTAGTCGGTGGTTTCATTTCTTCTCTGGATATAAATGTACCAGCACCCGGAACTACCCTGCGGTCGAGAGGGCTTCGGGAAGTGCCCGTCATCGTTGGCTCTCTCTCGATGCAGCACCCTCACTGGCCCCCCTGATGCGGTCAAGGGCTCCCCAGGCACTCAACTTAGAAACCAGGGACCACCGTGCAGAGGCAGAGCCCTCCTGCGAGGAGGCTGAATGTTCCCTGTTCTGAACCCTTTCAGGACTGCATTCGGATGTCAGTTGAGTCACGTGCTGACGACTTACCATCCAACTCGTCCAAAGAAAAAGTTTCCAGTGAAATAACTTAAACTTCCTGTTCTACTATCTATTCTAGTAAACACGGTAACTCAAGAGAAAAGATGCTTCACTCTTATGCACCAGCTCCCTCTTCCCAGTGCTCCCTGCCACGGAGGAAGGAGCCACACTCCCTGCAGCACGCTGTCCTGGGACCTACGACGCTGGCCCACAGCCAGCCGACGCACTCGTTGCTCCTAAAAAGGGAAGGCAATAAATATTGAACATGGTCGCCAGACTGATGGGAAGCAACACAACACTTCACCGTGACCAAACAGGGAGCACGCGGCATGTCAGAGATCCAGAGAATGAACGCGCCCCACCCTCACCCCGGTCCCAACCTCACCAGCAGATGCTGATGTTCTCCGAGGGTACGTGTGAGAAGCACGTGAGAAGCTTGGGGAGACGCTGGGGAGAAATGAAAAGGAAACATACAAACACAACCAGGTTCCTTATTTGCACATTTTGATAAAGGACCAATGCATTTCCTTCCGGTAAATCAAGGCAAGTGTGGGAAGAAATGATTTCTAAGTCGAATGCTGACCTCCCCCATCTCTCTGTGGCTTCGTTTCATAAAGCACAGCTAACCGAATGATCGATGGTGAAGTCACTTGGGCAGTCGCCAGTAGCTATCTCCTTCTGTTCTGAGACCTGCATCCAAATTTGAGCCTGTGAAATGGCTTGGGTGATCTTAATTTGACAGTTGTCAACATTTCAAAATCATTGCCAAGTTCAACCAAATGGAAGTCTTTGATCAGGCCTGGCTCTCTGTGTATGTGTGTGCGTGAGTGTGTGCGCCTGTGTTGTGTGTATCAGCGAGTTGCCAATCTGAGCCCGCGTAACACACCTGTGCGCCCTTCTTCCGTCATGTCTTGTTAGCATCTCTCGACGTGATGAGTTCTGTGGGAGGGGAGGGAAAAATGGCACTTCAACTCCAATAAGTTTGGTCCAAGAAGGAGCAAAATTTGCAGATGAAAATTTCTGGATAGTGGATTAAATTAATTAAACATTAAAATCTGAAAATATAAAAATCACTGCCCAGAATATAAACTTTTGCAAAAAAAGAAAGGACCTAATCGCCAACAAAACAGCTCACGGTAAGCATTACTTAGTGCATATAGTTTTCGGCATGAACATCTAAGTCTCAGCGAAAATTAAAGACAATTTAACTGATCCAACATCCAGAAAGGCAAGCATAAAAACAGTGAAAATAACCAGGAAAACGATGAGACTTTTCTGAAATCTGCCATGTACAGGATAACTTATTTGAAAATGAGACTCCAGGCACAGGAAATACGGAATCACCGTAGGGAGGTCATTGAGACAAAAAAGCAAAAATATCTCATTCCTCCATGCAGGGAACATGGCTCTGACTTCGGGAAATGTTTCCTTAATCTGTAAAACGTACAGGCCATTTCTCTTAGTGCCGAATATCATGAAAGCACAAACAGAAGACAGAGGACATGTTTTCGAGACGTGCTTTCCTTTTTTTCCTTGTTTCAGTATGTTGGGGTGACTATTCCCCAAAAGTTAAATATCACATCAAGGTGTAGATGCGTACGTATAAGGCCTTGGGTCGGAAGAGCATGTTTTCAGTTCTAATAAATGTTTATGGGATAAGTAAATAAACAGACGGTTGATGGGCATAAACAAATATATATAGTTCCATGATGTGAGAAACATACTGTCTTTAAAAGCTGAGCTATGATTTATGGTTAATCTGTACTTTCAAAACTGTCAACAGCTAAATCACACTGAGTCCAAAAGTCATGCAGATATTGCCAAGTGACCTGATGTCTTATAATCAGCTCCTTGGAACAGTAATGGAGCAGAAGTCTCTGCAAGTTTCTTGATCTTATGAATAATCATACCCGAGCCCCGGGGGAGATCTGTCCTCTGCTCACACACTTTGTTGTGTGGATGTGTTGATGACACAGGTCCATCTGTCAAGACAACTTAGAATTTCCCCTGCTGCCTTTCATACATGGCCTCAGGGAGGTCAAGCCGGGGTGACCAGAAGCGTTTTCAAATCTCCCCGTGATGGCCCTGCTTCCCTACCTGGTGTTTCCCCTGAAAAGGCCAAATTTGGTTTTGTGAATGAAAAGAATTCCATGAGTGGATCAATGGTTTAGAGAAACAGACGTCTCTTCACAGCCACTGTCTCCTATTTCTACTGACGATGAATGTTCCTCTGAGGACCTGCCGTGATGGCGGGCTTTCGAGATGTCCATTGGCAACAAGAAAGGACTGTCCCCAGGCAGCCTGAGGACTCCAGTGCACAGAGACTACTGTCCCTGTGCTGCAAGCTCTGTGTGTTAGGAGAAGGGGCCTCAGACCTCCCGCAACAAACCTTGCAAATTCACATCTTTGTTGTTGTTTTTAATTGAACGTCTTATTTTGAGGTAATTGTAGATTTGCATGCAGTTGTGCGAGATCACAGAGATCCCGTGGACCACTTACCCCGTTTCCCCGGTGGTAACATCTCATAGAACAATAGTGCAACAGCCCGAACAAGAGAGTGACCCTGATTCAGTCAAACATAGAGCACAGCCACCCCGCCCGTGTTGGAATGGCCCGTCCCGCATCCTTCCGGCTCCATTCCCCCATACGCGCCAATCTCTCTACATTTACAGCTTAGCATATCCATACTGTCATGTAAATGAAAGCAAACCATATGCAACTTTTGGGATCGGCTTTTTTGACTCAACAGAATTCTCTGGAGACTCACCCAGGTTGCCCTACCACCAGCGTGTGTTCCTTGGGTGCATGGACCACACAGCAGGTTTAACCGCCCACCCATTGATGGACATCTGGGATGTCCCTGGTCTGGGATTTCCATGAATAAAGCTACTTGGAACATCCATGTACAGTGTTCGTGTGAAAATAAGTTTCAGTTCTCTGAAAATAAGTTTCAGTTCTCTGCACCCAAGGTGCAGTGGCTGTCATTACTGCTAGGTGGGTGAGGGGTAGGTCTGGGGCCCTGGCTCCATGAGTGATACTCCAAGGAGTATGATTTTTGGATTGTAGGGCAAGTGTATATCAGTTTTTTAAGAAACAGCCAACTTCTTTTCCAGCGCGGCTGCACCGTTTTACATCTAGTCAGCCACATGTGGAAGATCCAGTTCCGTCACGTCTTCACCACATTTGATGTTGACACTATTCTTTTTTATTTTGATCATTATGATGAATGTGAATATGTCACTGTGGTGGTAGCTTGTATTTCCCTAATGGCTCATGATGCTCAACATCTTTTCAGGCATTTTTCTGCCATCTGTATATTCTCTTGGGTGAACTGTCTGTTCATGACTTTTGCCCGTTTTCTAATTGGATTGTCCGTTTCCTTACTGTCGCGGTTATGACCAGCTCACAGACCCGCCTCCTTCTCCTCACCCTGTTAGCGCCCACCCGGCGAGTCGTTTCCTTC
The DNA here is from genome assembly GCF_009829155.1 of Mustela erminea. Classification (NCBI taxonomy): domain Eukaryota; kingdom Metazoa; phylum Chordata; class Mammalia; order Carnivora; family Mustelidae; genus Mustela; species Mustela erminea. The sequence continues at coordinate 2,775,086 of NC_045626.1, read as the reverse complement.
ACGGATGGTAGTCCTCGTCTGAAAATTTCCATCTGCTCCTTTATACCTTCGAGCATTTTGCTAAGACTTTCTACTTCTTGGCTGAGATGCTCTATTTTTTTTTTTACACTTCCTATTTTTTCCTTTGTTTCAAGTGTGTTCCTAATAGCTTACTGACATAATTTTGGGGAGGCTCCTTTTTAATCATTTTAGGTAATTCTAGCATCTCTGTCATTTGGTGTTGGCATCTACGTACTGTCTCTTTTCATTCTGTTTGAGATCTCCCTGATTCTTTTTTTATTCTTCATTTAAATCCGATTTATTTAACATACACTGAATTATTAGTTTTATGGGTAGAATTTAATAATTCATCATTTGCATATAACACTCAGTGCTCATTACATCAAGTGCCCTCCTTAATGCCCATCACCCAATTATCCCTTCCCTCACCCACCTCCCTAATTCTTGGTGTGACAAGTGATTTTCAAGTGAAGCCTGGACATTTTGGGTAACACCTTAGAAGGGTCAAGATCTTATCTAAACCTTGGGTTTTGGCTGATTTCCTTTGACCTTGCCCCACCACCTCATCACTACCAGAAGGGGGCAGAAGTGCAGGTCCCTCAACTGCACTCCATGGGCACCCAAGGTGCAGTGGCTGTCATTACTGCTAGGTGGGTGAGGGGTAGGTCTGGGGCCCTGGCTCCATACCTTCCTGGCAAGGAGGGGCTGCATTACGTGATCACTGCTTCCTACATGGCCTCAGCTGACACCTTCGGAGGAGGTGGCCCTGTTACCACTGGGCAGTGATGAATGTCTTGTCTTCCCACTAGACAGCTCTGCCACCAAACCAGTTGAGATTGTTGGGGGACCCACCCATATCACGTGACAGGGGTTGTCTTGGCTCAGGTTGTCTTAACCATGATATCACACTCTGGGTGATTTAAACACCAGACATGATTTTCTCAAGGTTCTAGAGACCAAAAGTCCAAGATCATGGGGTCATCACTCAATGAGAACTCTCTCCAGGTATTGCAAACTCTCCCAATGTGGCCTTTCCTTGGTGCACATATTTGCAGGGAGAGATGTGTCTCTTTTCCTCTTCTTGTTGGGCCACCAATCCTGTCAGATAAGTATCCATCCTATGACTTATTTAATCTTAATCATTTCCATAAAGGCCCTTAAAAGATTTCAACATATGAATTTGAGGGACACAATTCAGGCCACGGTGGGGCTGGAGGTCCAGACTCTCGTATGGTCTCCACTAACATGTTCACCCTGCTCAGCAAAATGTGGGAGGCCTTCCTTACAGCCTCACAGACGCAGACAACTAGACACCCTGCTAGGCCTCTCCTGGTGGAAATAAAGGGGTGGGCAACACTGTTTGCTGCCGTGTTTGGCTGGAGCCCAACAATTATTGTTTAAAGTTGTCTCTTTCGTCCAGCTGCCTCTTTCCTGCCCCTTCAGCCAGGGATAGCACTTCTCTTGGGTCTGAGATTTTATCTGCAACATGTGGTTCCAGGTCACAAGCTTCTTCACCTCCAAGTGTGGGGCACATGAGGCATAAGGAAAACCAGAGAATGCACCGCCCTGTCCTTGCATGGGTCCACAGTCCCCAGCCAGTCTCCCTACTCTGTCTGCCTTTGGCTGTCTTTCTTATGCGTGCTTTCCGTGTAATGTTTTTAGTTGTGTTCAACAGAGAAGAGTAGGTTTACCTAGAGATAGAAGTCTACTCTTTCTTTAAAAATTCCAAATAGGGGTAGCTGAGTGGGTCAGTCGATTAAGTATCTGCCTTCAGCTGAGGTCATGATCTTGAAGTCCTGGGATCAAGCCCCAGTTGGGCTCCCTGCTCCGCAGGTTGTCTGTTTCTCCCTCTGACGTTCACCCCACTCATGCTTGTGCGCACTCTCTCTCTCTCTCAAATAAATACATAAAATCTTTTAAAAAAACTTTTAAATTTTAAAAAGAGCTCCAATTAGTTGTCAACATTAAAAAATTATCTATTAGTCTGTTCCTATATAATTTTTTTTTTTTTTCAAATCAAAGCTCCATTCAAAGCTCCATTCCCTGGGAAGAGCAGCTGGTAAGACCTACATTTGGCCCGGTGTTGTTACTAACATTTCCTTCAGTTGCCAAATGAAACATTCACCCATTTATATCACCTGCCTGGTCCTCAGGAAAGAGAATTAGCCAAGCTTTAGGGAGGGGTCTGAGTTGTTGTTCAGTATTAGTCAGAGTTCACGTAGAAAGGATAAATAGATACACAGACAGATAGATGACAGGTGGGTAGATGGTAGATAGAGGGGGAGAGAGGATAGACAGATGACTGATCAATAGAGAGATCGAGAGAGACAGGATGATATAGACAAATGACAGAGACGATTGATAGACTGACGATAGAGAACTACAGAGAGTTGATAGATTGCTAGAGAGATACGCAGATACGCAGATACGTAGATAGATAGATAGGCTAGAGAGATACGCAGATACGTAGATACGTAGATACGCAGATACGCAGATACGTAGATACGCAGATACGTAGATACGTAGATAGATGATAGATAGATACCTTTGAAAATTTAAGACAAGACTCGCCTTACATGATTGTGGAGCTGGACAAACAGGTCCCAAATCTGTAGGGCAGGCAGTCAGGAAGGGATGACCCAACAAAGGAATTGCACATGTGAACTTAGCTGCTTTTTGGAGTTTGGCTAAATGAATGCCCGGGCCTTATTTTACATGAATTCCACTAGTACTGGTTCAGCCAACCCCCCACCCCCCAGGATAATCTTTACTTATTATTTTATTAACTGACGAGGGACCTCAAATGCATCTGCAAAGTCTCTTCACAGTAGACCTACCCTGCACCATCTAAGTGGGCAAGGGGCGCGTGAGGTACAAAATGGCCACTTGCGCTTCCCATCTGTCCGCACTTAGCCAAGGTTACACGATGCATCCAAAACCTGTTATGGTGGGTGGAGGCCTTTTATTTTCATCACAGACATAAAAAGCATCAGGCCAACCTATTCTCACTCAAGGGATTGTTCAAAACACATCACTTGATCCACTCCTAGGTATCTATTCCAAAGAACTGAAAGCAGGTCCTCATATAAGTCTGTGCACGCACATAGCCTCACTATTCCCAATGGTCAAAGGTGTGAGCAGCACAAATGTACACTGATGGATGGCTGGATAAACCACTGTAGTAGACCCATACGATGGGAGGCACCCAGCTCAGAGAAGGATGAAGCACTCATTCATGCTAAGGTATGAATGACCCTTGAAAACATTACATGAAATTTAAAATGTCAGAGACAAAACACCACAAATTGTATGATTGCATTTATACAAAACATCCAGAATAAGTAAATCCACAGAGAGAAAAACATAGATCAGTGGTTCCCGGTCAGAGGAAGACAGGAAGAGAGAGACTGCTTAATGGGTTTGGGGAATCCTTCTGAGGTGATAAAATTGTTTTCCGACGAGTGAGAGGTGGCAGTTATACAACACTGTGAGTGAGCCAAATGATTGAATTCCTCACTTCAAAATAGTTAATTTTATGTTATATGAGGTTGACCTCTATTTTAAAAAGGCCTGACTGGACAAGGCCGTGTTCAGAAGGGTAAGTTCTCCTCTATGCTCCCCTATGTGCGAGTCTGAAATATGCAGAAGGAAGGTCAGATCTTGGGCACATGAGGACGGGACCACTGGCTTCAGGTCAAACGGACAGTTAGACAAAGGCAAGACAGGGATATCACCCTAACATATAGTACCTTTCAAAGATTGGAACTGCCTGTCTCTCAATCTCTCTCTCTCTCTCTTTGTTTGGGTATGGTGAGTTTATTATGATGTTTATATGATTTCTGGGAATGGACAGGCTTTTAAAAGAAAATGAATGTCCCACAGATTTTGCCTTGTCATTTCACTCACTGCAACTTGATGCCCAGAAGTTAGGCAAATAAAGCTTCAAGTCAGAAAAACCCAGAGACACCACAGTACATAAAGTATGAGAGGAAGTCAAAGTGAACCAGATGACACAGCAAGCTCATTTCTTATTTTTCTTACAGAGTCCTCTTTCCCTCAGACTGACCCTCAGTCTCCTCTCTGCCAGGCAAGGTTGAGCAATGAGGGCCATGACACTGGGCAGCAAGCAGCAATGGCTGTCTCAAAAAGAAATCCTATCGGGGCCCAGAAGGTAGAGGAGGGAGCAGAGCTACTGCATGGCAAGGAGTGGAGACTTCCAACAGAGGCCAGCCTGCCCCATCTGCCCCACCAATGCCCAGAACCTTCCAGAAGCACAGGAGTCTCAGACATAGGCGAGCACAGACCACCACTGTCTGGTGCTGTGCCCATGACTGGTTTTACTCCCAGGCTGGTATAAAATGGGGGGCAAGGTTTCCATACAAAAATGGCTGCTTTTGTGCAAGAATTGGCCAGTGTGCCACCCTCCCTGTCCTTCCCCGACATGTGAGGATCATTGGAAGATGCCTAAAGGCTTGTTGAGCTTTTTACCAAAAGCAAATGTTAGTACAGATCTTGGGGTTTCTCCCAAGGATGACAACCAGAGAATCAAAAGGGGGCAGAGGAAATGAAATGGCTGTGGGTAGCTGACATGGCTGACTTGGCACTCAGCATTTACCCTCAAAAGTTCTGGTTCTCTGGGGGCTGGCAGCACAAAGCCACATTGACCAGCATGAGGGCACTGCTCACAGAATTGGTCGGGATGTGTATTCTGTGCCTCCTATCCCTGTTTCCAAATAGGACCATACTACAACTGGACCAATCTATCTCAGAGATATGGGAAGTTACTTTATTTTCAAAGGATCCTTGGAGAGGAGTGTTCTGTAATTTCCCTTGGTAGCTTGTTCCCAATCTTAATAACACTCAGTATTTCCACAATTGTTTTCCTGTGTCTCCTTTTTTAACTAATAGTGTTTGTTCATTTGTTTATTTGTTCAATTTCTCAAGATTTTTGATTATTATGGGAAAACTTTGCAACTATTCCAGCCCGTTCACAAACTAAAGAGGTTACCTCAGGTTATTCTCAAAACTATTTCCCCTGTTGTCATCATAAACAGCTTTCATGCCAACAGCTCATGATCCTTTGTAGCTCATGATCCTTTCCTTAGAATGAAAATTATTTTCTTAATTCTGAGAAAAGAACTTCAGGAAATCTGTGCTGTATTAATAAAGGGTAGATCTCCTTTTTCTACAAATAACTGTTCATGTACACAGCCTTCAAATAGCAGAAAAAGATGTGCAAATATTGCACCTGTGAGAGGTTATTTACAGAAAAACATTGGTGCTATGTGGGGTCAAGATACAGAAGGAAAGTTAATTCACTTCTTAGTGTTTATACAGAGCAAAAAACATCATTCCCCAAGCCTCTTACATTCTTATTCTATAGTTACTTCCATCATTAATTCTTAGTAATCTTACAAATTGGTCTGTTTTGATCCCATTTTACAGAGAAACTAAGGTTGAGAACCAGGTCACAATTGGTAATCCTTTCTTTGCCTAGTCATATACATAAGTGACTCTTTGATTGACAGGGAAATGTCCCAATTAGCTGTGTCCCAGGGAGAACCACACATTGATAATAGTGTCAACTACTGTATGTGAATCTGAAATTGTTAATATTATTTGTAATATGAGATGTCTTCTCTGCTCAAGACCAGAAATCCAAGGAGCCTAGAGCTAAGCTGTTATTAGTTTCAATTTTACATCTCTTTGTTTTGATCCCCAAACTAGCTGTATATTAGACTCACTTAAAGGTGCCCCTGAAAAACGCATCTCCTGGGCACCAACCCCAGAAATTTTAACTCCATATATGACAGTGTATAACTATATAGAGTAAAAAGGTGAAAGTTCTATTTAACCCCACACACACCATTGTCCAATAAAATCAGAACAAGGCAGATACCATTGCTACCATTATTCAGTGTTGCTTTTCAGTCCATGTAGTGAAACAGAAAAAGAGAGAGATATAAAGAAAGGCAGATAAACTCATAGTTGCCTTCATAGTAAATCCAAATGATAAATCAAAATTGTCATTGACTTGGTCCTGCTAAATGATGATACAAAAGTACACACACACACACACACTAGCAAAATAAGAAGAAAAATGTAACTAAAAGGAAGAAGATTGACTTTTTTTTTTTTTAGGGGGGTGGGCAGAGACAGGGAGAGAGAGAGATTTTTAAGCAGACTCCACGACCAGCATGGAGCCTGACACAAGGCTCCATCTCACAACCCTGAGATCACAACCTGAGCCCAAATCAAGAGTCAGACCCTTAACCGACTGAACCACCTAGGTACCCCAAAGGAAGAAGATTAATGTCTTAATACAAAAGAAACTACAAATTCCCAGGAATGGTAGTAACAGTAAATGTGCAACATCAACAAATACCAACATTAAAGAAAAATATAAATTTTAATGACAGACATAAAAGAGAATATAAATAAATGGAATATCATTTCTGATGAGATGACTCAAGTTTAAATATGTTATCTTTCTTTAAATAAATAATGAATCCCATAAAAATCCCAACTGATATCCCAAGATAATTTAATTAAATCTGGTTAGCTGACTCCAAAGTACATCTAACCGAGGGAAAGCACAAGACAACTATTGAATTTAAAGTGACCAATAAGAGACAACTTACCTCAGCAGACAATAAAAACATAACATACACAGTAATTAAAAAATATGTGGTGGGAAGAACTGACAATAGAAGAAACAGAAGCTTTTTCTGAAGCAATGGCATACATAATAAATATTGTTCAGAATCAGTGGGGAAAGATTAATTGTTCAACAAATGCACTAGAACAACTGTCTATCTTTGTGAGAAAAAGTTAAGTTATGACTCAATCTCACTTCCCACAGTAAATTCAGGATGGCTGTCTTATATTAATGTGAAATATGATGTTATTTTTATAATCCCAGCTGGAGGTATTTTCATTAACCAATCATTAACCAGAAGCTATGAAGGAAAATATTAAAAGTTATTCTCTATTTCTATAATTTCATTAGGGGACAGCATTATAAATAAAGATAAAGTGAAAAAATATTTAGTAGTTAAAACAGACCAAAAAAATCAATATTCATAAAATACAAGAAACTCTTTCAAATCTATGGGGAAAAAAATAAGCAAAACAGTAATGGATATAAATAAGCTTACAAAAGAGTTCAAATGACACAAATTTCAGGAAAATATGCTTACTATTACCTATAATAAGGAAAATGGAAAACAAAATAAGATAATAAGTTCTACTCTGGTAATGAGAGAATAGCTTATATTAGACAAGCCTCCTGCATATAAAAATGCCTAGTCTGAAAAAAACATAAAAGTTAACTAATTAGAGAGTGACCCAGAAAAGCATAAACTAGGTGAGAGTTGGTCCTCAATGGAGAGGAACTGCATAGAATGATATGTGTGATTAGGCGACTTTTTGTTGAGAACACACACCCAACTAAGTGAAATAAGGCAGCTGAGACTCGAACAGAAAGCCAAGCATTACCATCATGAGGAGTCAGAGTACAAAATCTGGGGTGACAGGATTGCTAGGAAGTGAAGGGGGAAAACACAGAAAGGAGGGTATACAGATGGAGAGCCCAAAATCCAAATATGAAGTCTGCTCAAGTCCATAGCTTATCCCTGATTTACAGATGCAAATGGAAACTGCAGAAGAATCAATGGAAAAGAAGCTAAAGAAGAGAGATATTAGCATCACAGAGAACAGGGTTTAGAATCTGATTCTCATCAGGTTATTTGACTACCGGAATACTCTTCAAAGGACTAATGAAATACAGAGTCTCTGCAATGTCATATGTACACTCTCAGTACAAAGTCAAAAATTAGTAGACAAGCATAAAAATTAATAACAATAAAAATATGACCAAGGTCAAGAGAAAAAAGAGTCAATAGAAGGCATCTCCAAGATGACCATTGATTTTGAAATTCATGGGAAATAATTTCAAATAAAATACAACTGTTTCTTCTGTTTCTTCTCTTTCTTCAAACTATTGAAGAAAAAATATCATCATAATCAATGAAAAAAAGGGGGGAACCATAGCAGAGAAAGGGAAACTATTAGACAACCAAATAGAAATTACCAAACTGAAAGCTACAATAACTGAAATAAAAATTGTATTAAGTATGTTTAAAAAGCAAAAGACAAGTTTCAAAACGTGAAAATGAATTGATAAAATAACACAATCTGAATAACAGAGAGAGAAGGAAATAAAGAAAGGGAGGAAGGAGGGAGGGAGGGAGGAAGGAATCAGACACCTGAGCAAGAATATCAAGTCTAACATACATATAATTGGAGTCCCAGTGGGAAAAGCAATAAGGAAAAAAAAGTTAAGAAATAATGGGTAAAGTTTTCCCAATTTAGTGAAAAATATCAACTTAAAGATTCAAGACTTTCAGTAAACTCCTAGGAGTAAAATACAAAAGAAAAAGAAAATCATGAAAGTAGCTTGAGAAAAATGACATGTTAGACATAAGAAAACACTATAATTGATATTTACCTTCTCATCAGAAAGAGTGGAGGCCAGAGGCAACAGAAAAACAACAGAACACTATTAGTGTCAAGGGGAAAAAAACTAGAAATTGAGAATACTTTATCAAGCAAAAATATTCTTCATAAGGGGTGCCTGGGTGGCTCAGTGGGTTAATCCTCTGCCTTTGGCTCAGGTCATGATCCCAGGGTCCTGGGATCGAGCCCCACATCAGGCTTTCTGCTCAGCGGGGAGCCTGCTTCCCCCTCTCTCTCTGCCTGCCTCTCTGCCTACTTGTGATCTCTATCAAATAAATAAATAAAATCTTTGAAAAAGATGAACTTAAAAGCATTTATTTCTTGTTCCATATACTTGCATAAGAAGAAATCCAATTTTTTTTAGGCTGAAGATAAATAACTCTACATGGATCTATAACAAAGAAAGAAGAGCACTAGAAATAGTAATCGTAAGGGCTGTTATTAAAAGTAATAATTTTTTATTAATTTATTTAAGACATGACAGTTAAAAAAAACTATTTAAGAGAAGGAGAGAGATTCTCAAGCAGGGGGGCAGCAGAGGCAGAGGGAGAAGCAGGCTCCCCACTGAGCAGGAAGCCCCATGCAGGACTTGACCCCAGGACCCTAGGATCATCTGCTGAGCCTAAGGCAGACACCTCACCAACTGAACCACCCAGGCACTCCTAAGACATATGACTATTTAAAGCAAATATTATAGCAAATATTGTAGGTAAATATAGTTGTAATATATATAACAGTAGCACAAAGGATGAGGGGAAGAGAACTATACTGTCGTAACTTATCTATTACTAAAATAATACAATACTAACCCTAAGCAGAATGTTATTAAAGATGCTATGTGCTGGCTACTGAGATACCCATAGATTTTATATATTATATATATATAATATATAAAATCTATTATATATATATATATATCATCAACCTAGAAGTTGAAAGAAAAAGATGGAATACATATTTTATGTATTTATCAAAATAAGCTTCAGTGACTATATTAATGTCAGAAAAATAGACTTTGAAACAAAAACTCTTATCAGAGACAAAGAGGGAAATATTTCATCATGGTAGAAGAGTTGATTTATCAGGAAGACAACACAACCTTACATATGCATGCACTGAATAAAAGAGCGTCAACACACCTGAAGAAAAACTGGCAGAACTAAAGGGAGATACAGACACCTGTATAATCAGAGTTGGAGATTTTGACACTACTTTCATGATAATTTACTGGACAATTAGATAACACTATTAACCACACAACAACTATAATCTACACATACTTTCAAGTGCACCTGGATGGTTCATCGGGATGGATTAAATCTTTAAAAACTGTATTCTTTGTAGTAAGTGACCAATGAAGTCTCTGCTTGGTTAGCTTAGAGTCAGCTAATGATTGGTGAGATATTTTTAAATGCCTTCATCCGGTAAGTCATTTGCCTTTTGACAAAGAGTTCTGTGTATGTTGGGGCATAACTTCAATACTTAGGGTGCATATGAGCCTGCCTTAGCCTGCACTCCCTACTTCCCTACGGACTCTAGGTCTTTCAGAGATAAAAGATGGGGTCCTTCTTAGGTCTTTCCTGGCTGGGCATACAGTCCTGCATGCATGTGGTCTTGGTCTTAACAAGAATAGAGCAGAGCTTTTCAAACCTTCAATGGGCATTTCATTCAACAGATCTTCCTTTCAGATTTTTGGTCAGGCTCTTGTTTGCACTGAAAGAGATCAGTCCCAGGCAACCATGTCCTTAAACAGTTATAGCTGATTGTTTTCAACAAATGCCTCGGAGACAGAGGTTTTCTAGCAGAGTGACCTCTGAGTGAAGTCCAACTACAATACCCTGTTAATGCAGCTCTTCCACGGAGTTGGTCAGGTGGTGACAATACTCTGGGGATGGAGCTTTTTGAACTCCAAATGTGTTCCTCTTCATTTGGTAGCTGCAAGGCTGTTGGTTTCCACAGTAATCATGGTTGCAAGGCCATTGGTGTTCAAGGCTACTGCAGAGCTTGGGAGGCTTCTGAGAGTCGACATGTTAAAACACCACAAACCTCACCACTGAGCATCTCTTCTTTAATAAATACTTCTTAGATTGTTGCAAGCTTTTGGCTAATTTCTGGAATTCTGAAAAAGTTGATTTTAACAAATTTGCCTATATTTTTTTCTCGTTTTTATAGAGCAGCGGTATATTACTTTCCATTGTTGCTATAACAACTTACCACAGATGTGGTGGCTTAAAACCAAGCATATATATTATCTTAGTTCTGGAAACCAAAAGTCTGAAATGAGTCTTACATGGCTAAAAGCAATATATTACAGAGCTCCATTTAACCTGGAGACTCTAGGGGAAAATCTGTTTTCTTGTATCTTCCAACTCCTAGAGGTTACCCACACTCCTTGGCTGGTGGCTCCTTCCATCTTCACAGCCAACAATCACACCCCTCTGACCTCTGCTTCCATTGTCATACATCCGTCTCTAACTCTGTTTCTCTTGCCTCCGTCTTCCACATTTAAAGGACCCTTGTGATTACACTGGGCCCACGCAGAGAAGCAGGATAATCTCACCTCAAGAGCCTTGACTTAATCATACCTGCAAAGTCCCTTTCACCACTGTACCAGGTAAGGTAACATAGTCACAGTTTCTAGGGATTAGGACACAAACATCTTTGGGGAGCCATTGTCCTGCCCACCACAAACAAATTTAAGGAGTTCCTCGCTCTGTCTTTCCAGAAGTCCTCCCCTGGCCTCCTCCATTCATAACCACTTAATTCTGTAGAGTTGACTCTGTCCTCTGGCACATGGAAAGAGCATGTCTCTTGGGCGTGTGCTGACTACTTACATCCATAAGCTCTTCTGGGTTATTCTTCATAACAAACAACCCAAAGATCTTGGGGGCTTACAACAACAGTGGTTTATTCTTTGCTTCTCTGTGTGTCACTGTGGATCTACTGCAGTTGTACTGATCTCTGCTCAACTCTCTTCTTTATCCTGGAGTTCCAGCTAAAAAGATTTGCCCACCTGGGATGGGTCATGTCAGAAATGTCTAGGGTCTAAAAGAATGGTTCTCAAACAGAAGTTGTTTGGTCACCGAAATCTAAATTCAACTAGAGGTGAATAAAATTATAGTTTGCTTCTGCTTCTAGAGGATAGCTTTAGCAAACCTTAATGACCAAAATAAAGTTTCTTTCCAATTAACCAGTTAGCATTTTGTTCATATGACTGAGGACTCCCAGCATCACAACATAAGTAGATGTGCTTAGAGGGAAAAAGAGTTGAAGGGAGAATACATATCTGAAACTTCTAGTGTCTCCCATTCCTTAGTTACGTATATGAAAATAAACTATATGAATGTTTGAATTGAGGAGGAACAAGGAACATAATAGAACAAATATGGGCACTGGAGAATGAATAGGTTATTTGCACAGGATATTCTAAATGTCCTATGAGAAAAGAATTTAGCAAGCCAGTATATTTGATTGGCTCATGGCTTCTTCAAACAGTTAAAAAGATCCATGTGCATAATCCCAAACTATTTGTCCTGAGATTGTATTTTACTGATTTTGTAGCAGATTCACCAACAAAATGAAGCTTTATTCAAGCTAATGGTAAAGCTGGCTTGCGTCATTCTGGAACAAAGCAGGCAGGAATACAGACTGTGCTATGTCAGGCCCACAGAAAAATTACCCACGCACAGACATAGAATCTGATTGTTACTTACTTTCTCAAAACAGAGTCTCAAGTTGAAATTTCTAACAGTCCCAAGCATGGAAGTTCGGGACATTGTGTATCATCATGTTCCACGCATGAATTCCAGGAAGTTTAAACATAAAACTAATAAAATCAGAAATCACCCTGAAAGACTGAGGGAAAATCAGGATGTAAACCTTTTTGTAGCGTCAGTTTGATGACGACTATTTTCTTCCACCCAAAACATCAAGAAGCAGTGATCTGGCTTCACAGGGACAAGAAGCTCATTCCTCAGCCCCTGCAAGATGCCTGGTCCGATGGCAGCTCGGCTAGAGTCACGGGAACTTGCACAGGAGGCAAGAGGTTCGCTTCTCCCCGAGGACACGGGTTGGGAATGACTGAAGCCAACACGACCATTAAGTTGTCCTGCACGTGTCTAGCAGAGAAGTCTTGTCTGAGGAGTACAAAGCGACAACGCCAAGCTACCTCTGTTCCTCGCTCCTAATCCGGCCGAAGGAAAGGTCTTCCCTCGCCTTCCTTACCTATGCTTCAAGCTACTGGTCCAAAAAAGGGAAAAGTGAGATTTTTGGCTTATGGCTTCACAAGGAGCGAAGTTCAGTTAAGTATTTAAGCTGCCGTATCTTACTCGGTGTAGGCCGAGATGACAGCAGACCCTGGGATCTGGTCTTTGTTCTGGTGTTGACTTTCTTTCCCCTCGACCAGTTTGTGCTGGGAAATTTTCCTGAGATCTCAGAGTCAAAAACTAAAATTTAAATAAATGGAAGGGGGGAATGGTTTATTTTTGTTTGCATTTTTCCGGGTCTGGTTGCTGAGAAAAATGGGCGGTAAGAAAACCTACCAAGATTTGCTTCGAGAGGTGGGAGTGTCACCAGACTTTGGCCGGCCACGAAAATGGAACCTAATGCCTGAGGCACAAAGGAAGTGGGAAAAGCTGAAGGAAAAAGAAGACTTAGAGAGGCTGCAGAGAACTGAAACCAGGTGGCTCGTCCCGAGGAAATGAAACATGCTCTTCGATCTTATGGTTGTCCCACAGCTGTCTTATTTTCAGGGTGAACTCTGTGGCTCCAAATCTTGTGATTCTGAGTATCTTATTTCAGGACAGGGTTGGATGGCCCCGCTCGCGGCACAGCCAAATGCAAAGACACGGGTTCTGGAGTAAGGCGTGCCCCCTTGGTTGAGGAAACAGCCAAAGGGCAGGGTTGAAGACCAACGCCATCCCAGTCCCCTACTGAATGAGAGGCATCTCCATAGGAAGCCTGCAGGGATGGAGCTCATGAGAGCAAGAAATTCTTAGTGACACGGCGTGGCCTGCCCAGCGCATGGATTCTTAGTGACATGGCGTGGCCTGTCCAGTGCACGATGACTTCCTCCTCCCCATGCCCAAAGCTACAGATGCTCACTTAAAATCCTACAGCAGCCCTCCTTGGCCAGAACTTCTTCAAGAACGGGCCCCCACTGTTCGCCCGAGACCCCCCAGGCCAACACCACAGCTGCATCCCCCTCTAGCTCGGGTCTATTCAAACTAAAAATCAAGGGGGGACTGAGTTCCAGTTCCTTCCAAGATGCTGCCTCAAGTCCTATCTTTCAGTCCCCTGGAAAGATGTGCCCCCGCTTCCATTTCTTACCGAAACTCCTATGGCCCAGGGTCCTGCGTCCAGGCTTGGATCCCCAGTGCACACTGCGGGAGCACAGGGCACAGCCCCCGGGATGGGGTCGGTACCCGGAGCGGAGTCAGGGCAGGGCGCCATGCATCACGACAGGCCCCGCAGGACGGCCAGCTCTGCGTCTCTGCCGGCGTCTCCCCAGCGTTCGGCACGGGCTGGGTAGACGCTGCTGGAAGCGGCAGCTTCGGCAGGTCCGTCTGGCTCCACGGCCAACAGATCTGAGAGGTTTTCCGGTGTTTGGTGACAGGTAGGACACCGTGGCCTGGAGACGAAAGTCCTGGTGCTGACCTTCGCGGCTGCAGACTGTGGTGAAGCAGGTGCCAGGCCGAGGCTGCAGGAGGGGAGCGGCTTCCCGGCTGGACCAAAGGTTCCCTCGCTGAGCAGCTCAGCACCACTGTTGCCGAGACGGTCCCAGAGGGCAGCATGGTCTGCTTCTCCAGCCTCCCAGCAACCCAGCAGGTGTCTGATGCCTTGTGGGGAGCGCCCGCTGCCCGGGGCCGAGAGCCCTGTTCGTTCTGTCCACTGAGCCTCCCGAGCTGGCGCTGCTGTCCGACGTGATTGCTGTGGGGCTGGCTGCTGGGGATGGACATGGAACTGACCGGCACTGGAGGTGGGGCTTCTGGGGGTCTCCCTCTGCTTCAGGACCACCTGTGCTCACCTGGAATAAGGCCAGCGGATTATCCATGAGCAGGTGCAATTCTGGAAACTCTGGAAAGTGCTTTGCAAGAGTGCTCAGTCCATAGTCCTCGCGACTGAAGTGAACTGGAGACTTGGAAGGTCATATTCCGGACTCTTCCCAAGCTCCCGTGGAAGGGGTGACATTGAGAACCCTTGGCAGCCCATCGTCCCAAGAGGCAGACTTTGCTTCCTTCTTCCCATGGGCACGGATGGGGTCCCGGCCTGTGCCAGTCATCAAAGACATAAATAGGAATAAAACAGAAAACCCGATCCCCCAGATCGATAACCTCTCCACACTGATTTCCAGCCCGTCCTGCCCCTCCCCTCCAGATCTTCTGTCCTGGTTGAAATCCACATGGAAAGGCCTTGTGCCACCACCGACGGCCAGTGCCCATCACTGCCAACCCCGATGCCTCCTCCCAAAGCCACAGAGCCTGTGCCTGGAGGGGACGATTCAGGCAAGGAAAGCCCTACACCGTGCTTTTCTAAACACGCAAAAGAAGGCCATTTCATCTGCAGTGGTCCAAGGGCAGCTCAAAGCCAGCGTGCCGTGCACAGGAGAGAGCGCGCAGATCAGGCTTGGCCTGAGGAAAGGGCCGAGCTGGGGACCGTCACGGATGTGCCACAGCGAAGGGAAGGGCTTGTGGGGGGAGGACAGAAACGGGAGGTCCGACAATCGTCCCAAAACACCCAACTGGGACACGCGCCAGATCTGGAGAGAAATCGTGAAATAAAGTTCGAAGGCCTATTATAATTGGGAAGAGTCTCATTTTCATTTGGTCAAGAAACACTGGGCCAGACACCATGAGGTTATTTCCTCGGACACCTCGGCCCGAGCATAACCACCCGGCAGGGTCGCCGCCTTAAATCCAGCAAGAGGGAACAAAGCTCTGCTCCAAGGTTTTGAGCAACAAAAGGCAAATAGGATAGACCCTTTCCTATTCTGGCTCTCAACAACATAATACAGAAAGACACTCTCACATTGTAGGAGCAGGAGCAGGGAGCTCTCCGATATTTAAGGCGATAACGTTGCTTTTTTTGGTCCAGCTGGAATCTGGGAAAACCACAGAACTTTCTGTGCATGTGAAAGCAGCCCCAAAGAAAACACAGTCTCTTGGCAGGGCTTCTGAGCTGCTAAAACATCCCCATCCCGGGTGAGAGACACAGATCCGGCAGGCTGAAGGTCACGGGCTCTGAGCGAGAAGGGTTGAAGGTCACGGGCTCTGAGCCAGAGGGTTTTATCGGCATTCCAGGAGATTCTGTACATGCCCTCTGACGGAATGGATTCTTTAGGAAATGAAACACTCCTTTTAACAACTTTGCATGTGTTTGCACGTCTCTCTCTTTTCCTTGGAGCCTGTTGGGAAGCGCAAACGTGAAAAAGAAAGGTGGTTCTCTGCGGTGAATCCTGTACGCCTGCGTATCCCGGCACGGAAGCCAACACTAAGGCAAGACTTTCCTCTGTTTGGGTGTAAATAACGCTGGACGCAGAGGAGACTCCCCTTTCCGGTCATTACTGTCATGGGTTTGAAGAGAAAAAAGCAGAGGTCATTTATTATAGGTTATTTTTCATGCAAAACACCCCATGTTAGCCGTCATTCAAAAGGATTCCAGCGACGCCCTCACTCGTATATTAACAGGGCTTCAGGTCATAACCTTTTATGGCATTTGGAATTCCAGAACCTCTGATTAGTGCAATATTTACATATCCTTCAGGAAAAGTGTTCCTCCATAGAAACGCATGAAGTGTTGTAAATTTGTTTGGCCTTTAGTCTAGACTATGCATGAACTCTGAATTCAAATCAGGGTGCATTAAACTCTATTACTTTGTCTCGTGATAGTGTTTCCATTAATGGGCCACCAGTTAACCCTTTAGAGAGGGGCTAGCCTTGCAAGCCAAGAACATCAATCGAGGGAGGTCTTTTCAATAAAATTAATAGTTGCCACTTACCCAAACTACCTTGACCATTTGATCCCATTTATATGTTTCTGGAGAAGAGAAATATTCATGTCCAAATCAGCCTTGATTTAATGGTCTCCATAGGATTTGAAATGGTGGAAATTTACTGGAAGTTTTAAGAACGTCACTGAATTACTGCATCATCACCTTATAGAAAGAGACACCCATCTTGACTCTGTGACCCTCCATAAAAAGGGAGCACCTTCTGCTCCCTTTGCATGGTCAATACATACCCCTTCTTTTTTTTTTTTTTAATTTGCCAAATTCCATTGTTCCACTGGCTGAGATGGCTGTATCAAGCCTTCACCTGGCTTGCTGCTTTGGCCAATGGGCAGATTTGTTCCAGACTGCCACACTCCAGTATTAAAATAGCGCCCCCCCCAAAGATCTATCGACTCAATGTTACTCAGCAGAGTGATTTCTTAAAAATAAAATTAAACCTAGAAAAGAGGTCCAGAGCTACAGCCGAGGTCCATCAAGAACCAGACATCCACTTTCTTACTAGCATTCCTCTACCCCCGAGAGCAAAGAATATACTGCATTTTTTCAGAAACGGAGTCCACAATTCTCCCTTGACCTGGTACTTAGACCTGCCCTGTGGTTTGGAAAAGACAGATGTGCTATTGTTACTTCCTTCCCAAAATGCCCCCCACGAGGAACTTGCGTGTGCGCACACCTCGTGTTGACTTCACATTTCAGAGACATTTTCTCTCACTTGTCCCAATTGCCCTCTGAAACCTCGAGCATCATTTAAAATATGTTGATGTTCAATGAAGAAAGAGCCATACTTTTTTAAAAATATTTTTTTATTAATTTAACAGTATTCATTATCTTTTTCACCACACCCAGTGCTCCATGCAGTCCGTGCCCTCTATAATACCCACCACCTGGTACCCTAACCTCCCACCCCGCCACTTCAAACCCCTCAGATTGTTTTTCAGAGTCCACAGTCATTTTACTTCTAGGGTTTTGGGCTGCCTGCGTGACCTGACACTATCTTCCCGAGGAAAAGGACAGGCTCACCGGTGCACAGCACGAGGAAGTGGGAAGGAGGCGGGAGACCAAAAGTGGGTGTGGCCTGCGGACATTAACGCGCTCAACCCCCTTCATACCCCTTTAAAAATGCAGGAGGGCCGACATGCCGCTCGGATTGCTCTCCGTCTCTCCGGTCATGCCCACACCTGCTTCCAGGCTTTCACCTGAGGCTCCTGCTTACATCCCATTTCCAACCCTGCTCTTCTCTTTTCCCAAAAATTCATTCCATCTTTCTGACTGGTGGTCCACCCCAAACCTTGTAAAATTGACAGGTATCTAACGACACACATTTTCAAAACAGCTGTGACAGCAAATACCAATATTACACTTCAACCTGTCGAAAGAGAAAGAATGTCGTCTCTGCAATTTATTAGACAAAAGAATATTTTAAAAAGTAGGCCATGCACCCCAGCCTCTAGGAAAATATGCTACTTGTTAGCTTGCTTAGAGAAACAAGTATGGCTAAAGTAATACAAATGTCCTTGGAAACGAATCTTCACTTTGGAATAAGAAGCATTCAGACTTCTTCTTCCGACGCCTGCGATGCGACTCTGCTGCAGTCAGGAAGCTGGTTTGCCTGGTTTGCCAAGTAATGTCAGCCGCTGTCACTGGCAAGCCTTTACGCACTCCATGTCGGTATTGGGGCGCCCAAGGAACGTGCACCATATTATTACTGTTCCCTCCGATTACCTCCCCGGGGCTGGGATTTTGTTCTCACTTACGGACCTGAGCTTCTGAGAGAGAAATTAACTTGTCTAAAATCGCGGGGAGGTTGGAGGTAGCAAGAAAGGGATTCGAACATGGGTCTGACCTCACGCTCTTGACCACGAGCTTATTCCAGATGTGTCCGTCCTCTCTCTCCATGTGTTTCCTGCCCTGCACGCAGCTGCGATGGACGGGCCGAGGTGACGGCCTCGTGGTGGACCGCTTGTTCCGAGAAAGAGCTGAACCAAAGGAGTCTAAAGCTGCCCCAGGCTTGAAAGGGGCAGTAAATCGTGTCTGGATGAGCAAATAAAATGAAAAAGCTCTATTCACGGGGCTTTCAGGAAGAGCCCGGCCATCGTCAGCTTTGTGGCCCGGGTTCGGTCCTCGTCCTGAAAATGTGGTCCAGATGCGCATTCCCAAAGCAGCTACAATGCGTGGAGGGTGAGCCGGCGTCTGGGATTACCTGCCCCAAGGCACATTTTTATTACCGCGGGGGTCACAGCATCGGCCGAAGTCCGATTTTCCTACAAGGAGAAACAGTAACTATCCGACCCAACGAGAAACCAAGATCCCGCAGAATGGACGCTGCTCCCGCCCCCGCCCGAGCATCTCCCGCGCACGTGCGCGCCGGGGAGCAGCTGCGACCCTTCCCTGAAGAACTCGGGCGTCGGGGAGAATCGTAGCTGAGCGCGCGTCGCCGAGTCGGGAAGCGCGCGTCGTCGGGTCGGGATGGGCGCGTCGGCGGGTCGGGAAGCGCGCGTCGCCGGGGACAGGAAGCGCGCGCAGACGCCCCGGGTCCCGCACCGCGCGAGTGGGTCGCAGCAGCCGGACCAGCGACCTGGAGGCCTGGAGGAGCCGCCCGCCCCGTGAAGGGTGTAAACAGGACTTCGGGAGGCGCGAACCCGACCTCGAGCGTGGACGGCAAGTCCCGCGCCTGCTCAGCGCGCACGGACCTGTTACTTGGTTCCCGTGTTGTGCGCACACAGTGGAACTGTAAGTCACCGCGAGAAGGAAGCGGGCGTCCTGCCCCGCCTCCGCGGAAGGCGCTCGCTCCGGCTCGGCCGGTGACGTCCGTGTGACCCGAGAGGCTGCAGAGAGCCAGAGAGAAGCCGCCGTGCGCAGGGGCTGCGGGGCAGGGGCGCCCGGAGGAATCGGCGGCCGCGTGGTGGCCGCGTGGCCCCGTCCCCCGCGAAGCCCGGCCTGGGCGCTCTCGGCCTGCGGGGCTCGGGCGCCGGGCCGCCCCTGGTGCTCGCGCGGCCCGCCCCCTTCTCCTCCAGCAGCAGAGACCCCGGCAGAGCCGCCGCCCTCCCCGCCCTCCCCGCATCCTCTCGCTGTCCGAGGAAGAGGGGCTCCTTCGGGGGGGCGTCTGCGCTCCGCTAAAGGCGCCTGTGAGCCGAGGGAGCAAGGGGGGCGCGTGGATCTCACCCACCCGCCAGAGCTCCGGCGCCGGACCACACTCAGATACAAATCCAGCCCCGCGGCTCCGGGACAAAACCCCGCTCGCCACAGGCAGGAATCAGGGCAGGCGAGGCTGAGGCCCGTGTTTTTCTCTTCGGCGGGAATATGTGCTTGACTGATCTCTGCCAGTTGCAGAACCAAATACAAATGCATCCGCTTAAGAAAACAAAAGCCCACACAAAGCCCACACTTGACTCATTAAGATGATTTAGCCTAGCTTTGGCGGAGGCGCTGGAAGAACTCTTGTATACAGACTTACATTTTATACCAATACTTTGTCTCCCGTTCAAAATATTTCCCATCCAAGACCAGACCCCAAGTCCCTGGGGTGGGGGCCGGGGTGCCAACGCAGAAATTACCCTGCCCTGGACACATGTGCCTCACTGATTTTAAAAAGTAAGTGCAAATCAACATTATTTTATGTATGTGGTGGCTATGAGCTAAACAAGCAAGTGGAGGGGCAGCCCCCCCGACCCCCCCACCCCCACCCCCCACCCCCGTCTCCTCCTACATGCCCCGGATGTCTGCTGAGCAAAGGTACCCAGAGCTAACAGTAACATGATGGTACCCAAGTGCACCCTTTTCCCCACACATCTGCCTTCTCCCCTGCCCCTCAAAAACACACACACCCAGTAAGAGTCACCATGGTGTCGAAGTTCGAAAAGATTATATAAATACTGTCTATTCTCCCAATACTTTGTCCCTCTCTCATTGCCCTTTTGTGCATAGAAGACATAAAATGGACCTTTAAGAGTTCCACAAAATAACTCTACTTAATGCTCCCACAGCTCGTGAAATGCACGATGAGAGGCATGAAAATAACTTTTATGCCCAAAGTGAATTTCTAGCCTAGACGAGTAGCCGTGTCTTGGCCTATTGATCTGGACCTGTTATCTTGAGTTGACCATGAGGGGGCCCTGCCACATTGACCAATGAACTTTGAATTCTTTGTAGCCACCAGCAGCTCACCTTATACCAGACAGCTTTCTTATCGATGGGTGTTTGTTGTCAGTCACAGAGCATGTGGGCAAGAAAACAGGGAGGAACGGCACCATGAGAGGCCCAGGAGGTCAGGCTTGGAGGACCGCTCGGTCGCATCTTGGAGCGCACGGTGGATGTGCAGGTGAAGGGGCTCTTGGGCACACCGATGCATAAGCTTTGAGAGGAGTGGGGGCACGCGATTGTAAGTTGCAATGAGAGACCGAATCCGAGACTGGTAAGAACAGGAACAGACCACCGTTAGGACACCAACAGTCTGAACCAGGGACATAACTGCAAACCCTTCACTGAAGTCTGGGGGCTTTGTGATTAGATCGTGAACAGAAATGCTGCACCGATCTAGAAAATCAGAATTACGGGAGACCGTGAACTGATCTTGACCCAATGCCCTCTTTCTACCTTCAAAAAAGCAAGACCTGGGGTGCCTGGGTGGCTCAGTGGGTTAAAGCCTCTGCCTTCGACTCAAGTCATGATCCCAGGGTCCTGGGATGGAGCCCTGCATCGGGCTCTCTGCTCAGCAGGAAGCCTGCCTCCCCCTCTCCATCTCTGCCTGCCTCTCTGCCTACTTGTGATCTCTGTCTGTCAAATAAATAAATAAAATCTTAAAAAAAAAAAAAAGCAAGACCAAAAGAGCCGTGGTTTGCCCAAAACAATGAACAGCAGGCAGCAGCCCCTTATTCCCCTCCCCACAACGTACCAAAGCTGTGTCCTAACAAAAAGCTGGAAGGCCTTTACAACATTTTACAAAAAGTGTCTTAAGTCAAAATTTTAAGGACAATAAAATCATAGCTAATCAACAGGAGTCAGTGTGTGTGTAAGAGGTACATTAATACACACGGTGACACGCATGAATTACGCTTACGTACGCTGTCGTCACGTAGACGTATCTGTATACCTTGTGGTAGACAGAATGGTGCACCCCCACAGGTGCCCACAACCTAATTCCCAGAACCTTCGACCATGTCACCTTCCATGGCAAAATGGACTCTGCTGACGTGATAACATCAAGGACCTTAGCGTGGGAAGATGGCCCTGGACTGTCCTAGTGGGGCCGACAGCATCACAAGGGCCTGCTACGGGTGAGAAGCAGCGGGAGGGGCAAGACGTGGGGACAGGGTCGGACGTCGGAGGCCTGAAGATAGCGTGCAGCCGGCCGAGAAGATGCCACAAGGGCCCCTTGCCAGAGAGAGGAGGGGCCTGCGGGCTGGGCGGCGGGAAAGCAGGCTCCTTGCTTGAGCCGGAGCTCCGTGACAGACTTCTGACCTCCGCAAGTACAGCGTGTTCATCTGCTGCAGCAGCAGCAGGGACGGGGTACGTGTGCTAGAACTTTTAGGTAGAAGTACGATGCAGAGGGGGTTCCTGTTGCCTTTTGGACCATTTCTTCCCTACATGTTCCTCCTACGTAGGAGATAAACCCAGTTTAACAAATCCTTCACCCAACTCAGTTGTATTAGCACAACGCAGAAGAGGCCGGAAGTTGTATTTAAAATTGTGCTTTATGCATCATCTCAGCCCATCAGATCCCATTCTAGATTTCTCTTTGGGGCCAGGAGGACCTGGGTGGCGTCCCAGAGGCAGCCACACTCCTGATTCAGGCAGGAAGCTGGGGTTTCTTCCAAACAATGGGCGTCCCGGTCCCAACGTCACGCAGTTGGGGGTGCTTCTCACGAAACGTGACCAGTGCAGCAGGGAGGTCAGGGGTGAAATCAGGGGCGCCTGCTCCCTGACATCCTGACACTTTGACAAGGTCACTGTTCCCACACCCAGCTTCATCCCATCCGTGACCGTTGTGCCAACCCCTACGTCTCCCCTATAAAGCCTCCCTCACTTCTCCCATCGCCAAAGGCAAAACTCCCCTCCGCAGCATGCCCCCGCGGACGGAGAGCGCGTGCAGATTATGTGACGGTGGCCACTTCTTCGTCACCCCCATTGCTGCAGGTACGGCACGACTCATACCTACAAGGTGCTCCGTAAATACCAGCGAAGACCCCTCGCATCCTTTGGGCCCTAAGACGGATAACCAGGGGTCACCTTTTCTGGAAAGGGAGCAGAAGACTTTGTCTTGGCCCCCGGTCATTTGGATTAGTTAGCTGCCACATTCTTGGCAAATTTCAGTATGTAGCTCTATGCAACCAATCCTCACTCTTCTGTGCACGGAGCGAGGCTTTCCCTGGGCGCCGATGAGCAGGACAAGGAGACACCAGCAGGCTCTCCCATAGCGCAGCCGTCCGCTCCTCTGCTCCTCGGTCGACACAACTCTCAGCTGCAAACTGGGGATAGAAATTTTAAAGACCACAAAATAGCTTTTAAAAAAAATTTGGTCAAAAAAAAAAAAACAAAAAAAAAAAAAGAAAGAAAGAAATTTTAAAGACCCACGTCGGAGCATGCCATTCGGGTGATGGGTGCAGACGGCACGCGACAAAAATCACGGTCGGCATGGAGTTCTTCTGTGTGGAGAGCGCACATCCGTGTGCCAAGCGAGCAAATCAGGTCAAGGAGTGGAAAAATCTCCAGCCGGGCCCCCACAGCCAGACCGCACAGCCGGGCCCCCACAGCCGGGCCCCGAGGCCTCCACACAAGGAACATTCCTTGAGCAGCTGGGGTTACCAGAGGCTGACACAGCAGAGTCTGCAAACCGAGGCGCCGGCTTGGCGTGGAGAGTGGGCCACACAGTGGAACGTTCCCCACAGAGAACCGGCACCTGCGAGGGGCCAGCGGAGACTGGCTCCCTTACCTCATATGTTTCTTAAAACTTCAGTATCTCCCAGTCCTCCACTCAAGAAAAGCCGCAAAGATTCTAAAACACATTCTCCTCCTTACTAGTTTGTTTGACTGTTTGTTTTAAAGCAATTTTCTACAGCTCCGTTTTCCAAAGAAACGTGAGGAGTGAGCCCACAGCGATGTGTGTAAACCCTCGCAGGAAAACACTTTTGTCCCTTAAACGTTCCCACAGGAGGCACGCAAGGCGGCCGTCGTGGGACGTGTTGGCTGTGTCAGCATGCTTGTTTAACACATGATTCCGAGTCTGACAGGTTACTCGGCCTTTAAAGACTCAGGGAGTTCATAAAAACCCACGGAGAGAACCCCAAAACCTTCCACGAGGAATCTCTCTGTTTCTTCCAAGTCAGGCGATCGAATTCAGGCCCTTTCCCAGCCGCCCACATGGACTCGCAGCGGCTGGTGCTCGGGCTCTGGAAGCACCGCCGCCCCCCGGAGCGGTTCCGACTCCGGCCCCAGCCGCGAAGCGCGTTCGCCACCTGCAACAGTGCTCCGGGTCAGGGCCGAGCGACTCTGCTGTCCTCGTGCGCCTCGTGACTCTTCCGCCACACACTGCCGCGAGATCACAGACAAAAGCTGCCGATTTGATCCCCATTTGTTACAAGGAAAATGGAGAATTAAAGAAAAATGAGGAAAGTTGAATATTATAGGGAAAGTGATTGATAACATTGTGTCACATTCTGAGTTTTAATATTATAAACTGAGTTTTATGTTAATCTCTTATAATCGTGACATATTTAACATTTAAGATGGGATATAATAACTTTATGGAGTAAAATGGATATTAGATGATTATACCATAGTGCTTTGTCAAATTCTTGTATGTTAAGTATAAAAAAAATACAATAAACACAAGAGGAAATTCTGCCTTCCCCCGACGGAGCAAAGACACTCCACGCTGAACGGGCCTCAGCGCTGTCTGGCCCGCCGCAGGGATGTGCGTCGTGTCCTGTCTGTGGCATCGGAGAAAAGCCGAGAGTTGTATTTTATCCCCATAAATAATGTAAAGCCATTTGTTGCGGCTGCCGTGGCCCTGCCTGTTTCATTCTCCAGCGCAGGAATAAAAACCGAAAACGAAACAGGGTCCTGCGACCCCACATCTCCCAGGAGCTTACGATGTGGCACAAGCTTCAGGCTTGGCAGGGACAGGCCCCAAGAAGTAAGCGGAGCTGTGTTATCACAGGGTGGCGGCCCTTGGTTCACTTGGATGAAGGCACTGAGAAGTCCTGCTTGCCATCACCTCAGGAAGGAGCAGGGCTGGGCCACGGGACGATGCAGACAGAGAATCGCAGAGGTCTTCCACACCCAGAATTCACAGAACATCCAGAGCTCACAGTCGTCAATCCTGAATCCAATAAAAGGGAAATGTGACAATGTACCTTCCCTTTCGGATGCGTCCTAACCATCTTGTTACTTTTCTCCTCATTTTCTTCAATTGTCAAACGTACGTTCCGTATCTGTGTCCCATGGATACAGAGTGACACAGGCTCAGGTCCAGACACAAGAACAAGTCCCCGTGCAGACAGAGACGCAGACGCAGGCTGTACGCAGGCGTGGGCCGATGCTCTGTTGGCTGCAAGCTTTAGGCATCTGCGGCCACAGTGGCAGCCTAGTAAAGAGACGATCCCGCAGAAATCTGTCCGACACTAAGCACACCCACCTTGGGGCTGCTTGGGTCACGTTACGTTTCCTGGGACCGTTTCAGAAGGAAAGTAGGCCCAGCGACGGGCCAGGAACGGCCTGTTGGACTGTTCGCCCCATAACACACAGCGCAGACACGCAGCCACGGTCAAGTCTATGCGACGAAATTCACATCAGCAGCTGGACACGTTGACCCTCATTTCAGGTGCAAATGATAGATTTTGAGTGTGATTTATTACCTTGATAATTCAAGTTCTCTCATTCACCTGACTAGAACTTAAAGGAAACCCAGGCAGCCTCACGGGACTCATGCCCAGAGCCTCGTGAAAATCCAACACTGGAATTAAAAGATGGTATGCGACCCCCTCGCCTTTTCTCTGTCGTATTTTGTTTTGACGAGGTCATGCCGGAGCGGTCCACATCACCCCTCAAGACAGGCGTCTTTCTCCTGTTGGGGTGACGGTAGGAAGTGTGAGCTCCGAGGCAAGCATTTGCCTCCCACTGCACACTCAGGATCGAAGGGTAACCAGCGGGGATCGAACCTGACCCAGGGCAGCAAAACATCCGCACAGCGGCCTTACTTGAAAATTGTTCGGAAGGCTGTACGTCTGTGTTTTACACCCTAAAGTTTTGCCAGTGGAGAACTCTTCTCTTACTATTATGGGAAAAGGGTAACCAGGATGGAGCCAGCTCAAGGATCCTATATTAATGCCAGAGTTTTGACCACAGCACCAAGAAATACGTGGGCTTGACGAAGAGTGTATTCCCAGGGCTCCCTTGTTGAAGAGGAGCCTTCGGTCCACCAGACAAAGACAGACGTGGACTCAGAACTTTGCATACTATCCCCTAACTCGGGAGCAGCCAAATGCATAAATCGATTAATAACAAAATTGAAGCAACTCATTGATAATGGCACGAAAACAGCAGGGGACTTGAAGACCCTACCCCCTGCACCAGACAGATCATCCCAGCAGAAGGTCAGCAAGCAAGCAAGGGCTCTGGGGGACGCGTCGGGCCAGGGGACCGCACAGACACATGCAGAGCATTTCCTCCTAAAGCAACAGAGCACAGCTCTTCTCGGGAGCACACAGAACATTCTCCAAAATAGATCCCATTCTGGGCCACAAATCAGGTCTCAACCTTTGCTCAAATACTTCTGTTGATATTTTCTAAAGATTCAAACCGTTGGACCTCTCAGTTATCCAGTCCTACTCGAAGTAGAATGATTTAAAGCTTATAAGTGGCTACATTTAATAATATAAGTAAATGATTTTGCATTTGTGCACTGGCTTAGGATTTTCAGAAAATGCCCCATCAGATGCTCAGACCCTCCTTTTGGGAGGGGTAGGTTCTACAAGGTGACCCTCATTTTCTCTTCTTTCCTTTTTCTGTTTTTATGGTTTTCCGAAATTATGGAGCTAGTCGGAAAGAGCTGGAAAGCCCCATACGGAACCCTTCCTCTGGTCCTGCTCTGCCCAACTTCGTCAGGACCCCTCGCACCCAGCTTTCCGGGACCACTTCTCGGGAAGCCCCGTTAGGCAGGCTTCCCTCCCCTGCACCTTCTACCTTCCCAACCATTGCAGGGTCACGGCCTGGACGAAGGACAGGTCCGCCTGTCCCTACTGCTCTGGGCTCTGGGCTCGAGTCAGAAGCCACAGCTGTCTTGTCTCTGTGCCGGCATCTTACGGGATGCTGAGGCCACCGGCACGTACCCGACGCCCTGTGTCCACGTGACGCTCCGCATGGAGTGGGTGGCAGGTGCACAGAGCCCACCAGTAAAACGGACAGTAAAGTGACAAGGCTAATGTTGGTTGCAGTGATTAACAACGCCTTTGATTTCCAAAAAAGCAATACTCACATTGTTGGTGACGGTTCCCTGTGAGCAGCCAGGCACCCTACCACACTGGCAAGACCGAGGTCTCTAAGCTCTTGTCCAGCCTGGGGCACCCGGAGCGTCACAGCTGCACAGTGCTTCCGTGAAGACAATTCAGACAGACCCAAGTTCAAGTTCTGTTTCTGCCCCTTGTTAAACTGGGTAAATTTTGGCACATTTGCTAACCTCTCTAAACCTCAGAGTGGTGATGCTAGAATCTCTGAATCTCCTAAGTGTAAGTAATAAAATCATGCTCAAGAGGTAGATAAAAGCAAGATGGGTATACGAAGTGCACAACAACATGTTTAAGACCAAAATAGCTCATTAAAATGCCACAAGCAGCACGGGTGAGTGGGAAGAGGACAGAATGAAAAGCCAACTCCGAACTTGGTGAGAAAAAAAAATATCAGAAGACGTTTAGTGATCTAACTGCACTATTATTAATGTTATTATTTATAAAGCATGTTAACTGAGTAAGACATTCTACCAAACACAGACAATAATATGGTCTCTATTTTTACTTAACAATTTCAAAGACATAAAACAAGCCTCCCGATGGTCTGGCCGAGTCCGGTGTTTCGATGGCGCTTTAAAGCCAATGAAGAGCCCAATTCCTGCTGTTCGCGTGCCGTGGGTGTGTGTCCGCCAAGTCGGTGAGTTTCCACACCCCTCCGAAGACCCGGAGCCTGTGGGGGGCGAAGCGGGTAGGGAGACTTGTGGTTAGCTGAACCTTCGTCCCATTACTTCAAAAACAATACTGCAACTAAAATGTCAACAAATAGGAAAAAGAATTACTATTCTGGAAGAATTTGGTAGAAATGCGAGTAAGTGTATAGTGCGGATATAAAGCCAAGTCGTGGCCAACGTATGGTGGGTGCAGAGCCTCAAAGCCTTGCTCCCCGCTGAGCCCATGGGAGGACGGGTCCCCCGACCCGCCTTGGCCAGGCGACCCCGTGGGCCCTCGCGGACCTTGGGTGCTGTCCTGTCGGACCCATTGTCCCCTCTGCGAGGCCGCCACCTCCACAGCCCACTGCGGACGG
Organism: Mustela erminea; assembly: GCF_009829155.1. Classification (NCBI taxonomy): domain Eukaryota; kingdom Metazoa; phylum Chordata; class Mammalia; order Carnivora; family Mustelidae; genus Mustela; species Mustela erminea. The sequence goes on along the minus strand of NC_045626.1, from coordinate 2,747,035 downwards.
ACACTGGCGACTGATCTCGGCTCCTGCCTGTGCTGAAACCTGAAAATATCGATGTCATAAAGGAGAGTGTTTATAGGGAGCACTCGGGTTGAGTTCCGAATTCTCCGAGATGACAAGGTAGCCGTCGCGACATCGTAGTACCTCCGAGCTAATTGCAGGGACCGTTTTATATTGTGACGCGTTCGTGCCACAGTGTGATGGTGGCACCCGGACCTGTCAAAACAAATAAACTTTCCTTTACTGAACTCTGTTGCACAAAGCACTAAAACAAATCATGGGGTAGAGGCGGGTGTCTACCACACTATCAGCATTTAATGCCTGGAGACAAACAGCGGAAACTTCTAGGAATTTGACTGAAAATGAATTGAATGCAAACGAAAGTCTTGATCAGGGAGACGAGGTTTTGCGAGAGGGTAGCCCATGCCACACGCTCCCGTACAGTTGGGACATCTGGAGTGGCACAGACCATCAGCACACAATTTGCAGCTCGGATGGCCAATGACTCTGGGCAGAGCCTCGGAAGAAATGTCCAGGCCCCGGGTGGCAAAGAAAAGGGAAGGGGGCTAACTGTCAGATTGTTGGGCTGGATTCACTCGGTCACTAGAATGCAGACGTTGCTAGAACATTTGAGCTGGTGCCTTCTACGTTTCAACCAACGATGAGAGAACTGGCCCTAAACCAGGGCGGCAATTAGTACTTGTCGTGGTCAATAAAACCCCAATGTCAAAGGGCGGACACGAATGACGGTGTTTGGGGAGAGAGAAGGCGCAGACATCCGGGTGGGCCCGAGACACCCGACCCAAGCAGACGGGGCACGGGAGAGCCTTGCTGATGGACCACCTGACAGGATGTTTCGGCAGCACTTTAAAAACAAGGTCGCCGTTTTGTACCCAGGGAACCTCCCAGAGAGAGGACAGAATGGTGCTCGGATAGGAGAGCGTAGGTTCTCCTCGGGGCTCTGCTGAGATTAATCATTTTAAGTCGGATTCAATCTCGAGGCCCTTCAAAACAGAAGTGGGTGCGTGGATAATAGATCCACGACACAAACAGCTTTGCCACGACCAAAAACGATCCTGTAGAGAAAAATCTCTAAGCGTGAAGACGTTGACATAATAGATGAAATAAACAGGTTGTAAACCTGTATGTAAAATGTCTCCTTTCGGAGAACACAGTATGTTATATCCCACTGCAGTAGTTACCACATCACACACAAACAGCACCCAGAGTCACGCGGCTGGAAATGCTATCGGCTTCAGTAGGGGCTCTCGGGCTGTTACCTTTTCTCTGCCTTACCTGTCTTTTCTCGTTTTTTTAAACAGTAACCGTTTAGCCTGATACGAAAGGGAAGCCATTTGGAATAAAAAGTAAACTGGAAAGGAAAACTGGACACTGAAAAAAAAATTAAATTAAGTTTTTTAAAAAAGAAAGAAAAAGACAACTGGTTGCTAGTAGTGAAAGCTGAAAAAATAAGCAGAAGCAGAAGCAGAAAAAACCAAACCAGCCAACCCCCAGCACACAGCAGAGGAGGTAAGAGGCAGGTAGGCCGCGGGGGTCGCTCAAGCGGGCCGTCCTCGTCAGCCTGGGATGGCCCCGGTCCACTCGTTTCCAGAGCCTGACGGTGAGCTCCATTCCTGAACCAAACAGAAAAAAGCCTGTCTGTCTGTCTGTCCATCAGCCGCTGGGGGACGGGAGAACATGCCTGGCTTTGGGAAGCGCATCGCAAGGCTTTCAGAGTTCATCGTTGGCCGGGGACAGAGCATACGTAATACTCCACCCACTGGTTATCTTGTTCCCACCAGCTCATCTAGGAGAATACTGTTACTCCGTCTACACTGGGAGGCGACACCACCTGGACTGGAGTTACTCACTGGCCCCACGGGCACTGGCTGTGGTGACGTGTCCTGAAATAACCAGGGGCATGGAGGAGTGGCGTGAAGGCGGCCACACGTCTACAAGACGGCTGCTGGCCGACCCGGGGGATGTCCTGGTACCGGAGGCCAGACAGCTCAGTGTCAGAGGGACACTGAGTCACTTCTGTGGCACGGGGTGACAGGGAGGCACTTGCGATGGTGGCCTCTCCAAAGACGCAGGGTGCCCATCTCCCAGGGACCTGGTGGCATCTTGGGAGGAACAGCAGAGGCTCAGAGCCCGCCGGCCCAGAGACAGAGGCCACCCCAGGGACACCTCGCCTGCCGGCCAAGCTTCCTCTGGTCACTGTTGGACCCCATCAGTGTGAGGGCCATTTCCAAGACATTTCTCCCCGCAAAAAGGATTTCTTTCATTGACCTCATTTCTCCGTGGATCAAGTCCCCTGAGAGCAGGCGGGTGTGGCGGTGCTTTCGGCACCGGATTCCTGCAAATGTCCTTTTATTTTTTTTTCCAAATCACTTGCATGGTTTTGGTGTTGCTGCCAAGACAAACCTATAAAAGGATCATTTTTCAAGAGAGAAAGGACTTGAATGGATGTAGCAGGGACTCGGCTGTGTTCCTGGGTGAGGTCCCTGGAAGCAGGCACCCGCTCCAACCGCTGGGCTGGGGGTCGGCTCTCGCCTTACACACTGGTTGTGCAGATACACGTCCCTGTGTCACTCTGTACAACCTGCCTGTGCTCTCATGCACGTTAGCCAGCACCCCCAGCACCCCTGGAAGAATTGGCCTGGCTTCCTCCCGACCTTCACGCCAGGCACTGTTCCTGCCACAAACATGGCATCAAACCTTTTTCATGCAGAGAAACAAACACCACGCAACTTAGGACATCATGTAACGGGCACGTACCCTCCAATACAGAGCGCAGAGGGGTTGTATCCATTGCTTTACCCCTGACTTTTTACTGATCTAGAGTGTATCGGTGAATGCCTCACAAGGAAGGACACACTATCTCAAAAGAATTGCAGACATCATGCAACGGCTTCTGGACAACATCGCTTTCTATGGCGTGCCATCTCCCTCCCTGCGGAGGCACAGGGGAGAGCATATCTGTGGGTAGAGGGCGACCTGAGCCCTAACCGCAGGTGGACACGTGTCCGCTTCCGGGTGGGGGCTGCAGACTGCAGACGACTCCCTCCTCCCGGAGTCTCTCTGCCCCGGCGTCTGTAAGGCCCCAGATGCGGGCGGAGCCTCCCAGCCCACCCTGGAATCCCAGGGGAAATGGCATATTGGCACGGTGACATTCGTGGGCTGGAACCTGCAGGCAGGAATGAACCGGCTGCGCCAGGAGCAAGGTGCTTGTCCTCCAGGTGCTTGCCGTTGGGATCTTTTGCATTTCTTTGAACATTTGCTGCCTAAAAATCTGACTTCCGTGTCTTTACATAAGAACACAGAGCCCAGGAGAGCCCAGTGTCACTGTCCGCCCACCCCCTGCGCACCCCGGCTGAGGCGCACCCGGCAGCTTCCTCCTTCGGGGACCCCCTGCTCAGAAAGTGGCCCTTTGAGGAGTCAGCCTCACATGTCCCTCAGCCAGGTCCCCACCTCGTCCCATCCGTTACAGAATCTTGCCGTATCCGCCTCCCGACCGCATGGCCACACTGGCCGCCTCCTGCTCCTTCAGTCTCGTCTTACGCTAACGTGCCGTGCCCCTCCCCCATACTCAGGGCTCTGCTCCTTCCAACCCACCTCCGCCCAGCAAGCAGCACGATGAGCTTTTGAAAAATGTCATTCAGATTATGTCATAATCGGCTGTTAAAAACCAAACAAAAACAAAAACAAACAAACAAACAGCATCTGTGTCTCGTGTTTTCACTTAGCGTGAAGACCAGCAGTCCTGGCCTTGACGACCACCGTGTTTCTGGTGTCTCCATGTCTGACTCGACCTCCCTCTTCTCCCCCGCACACGCAGCCCTTCCTTTCCTCCCTCTCGAGTGCTCTTCCCGGGCCCGACGTACGCTTCCGGGCTCAGCTGCCACACGCCTTCAGGGAAGGGTTCCTCCTCCGCTGAATCAGGGGCCCCGTTTCGAAAGTGTGTGTGCAGAGGTGCTCCTGAAATACCTTTTGGGGGTGCCTGGCTGGCTCAGTGAATAGAGCATGAGACTCTTGACTCTGGGGTGGTGGGTTCAAGCCCCACGTTGGGTACAGAGATTGCTTTAAAAGAATAAAATCATTAAAAAAACAAAACCATAGGGCGCCTGTGTGGCTCAGTGGATTAAGCCGCTGCCTTCGGCTCAGGTCATGATCCCAGGATCCTGGGATCGAGCCCCGCATCGGGCTCTCTGCTCAGCGGGGAGCCTGCTTCCTCCTCTCTCTCTGCCTCTCTGCCGGCTTGTGATCTCTCTGTGTGTCAAATAAATAAATAAAATCTTAAAAAAAAAAAAGCCTATTCTGTATGAACAAATATGTAACACACGAAGAGGTCTCAGTCCTCCTCACGTCCAGCTCAGAGGGGCCAGATGCCTTCCTGCCGTCCCGATATATAATTCCTCACCATTCTCCCTTGATTAATTTTTTAAGTTTTCAAAGGGGGAAAAGCAGTTAGACTCACGATGCTTGTTTCAACAGTTTTAGTTACTCATCAGCCGTGTCCAGAATCCCGGTCATCGGGCGGCTCCAGCGGCGAGGCGGAGAAATGGAGGGCTGTGACGTCGCTCCTCGCAAACTGCCTCCTGTCTCGGGCTCACACGCCATTTCTTTAATTCCGTCTTCCAGAAGGCGACTCAAGTGTGTGCTCAGTGTGGATCTCCTTCCTCATTATTTTTGAAAACCTGGAGCAACATTGATCCCTTTCCTGGTACTTCCTCAATTTTCCCCACCCCGCTGAGATCACCGACAGTACTCTGGTCAGCAGGGTGTTCCCGCGTCTCCAGACGGAATCCAGCTGGTGTAGGGCACGTAGGCACATTTCAAACATCTTCGAGAAACGACAATTTCATTTTCCCTCCTTCCCTCCCGCCCCCCAACTCCTCCATCCTTCACCAGAGAGTGCGTCTGCTGTGACGTATCAGACACACACGGCCCTGCCCTCCAGAAGCTTTTCCCGCCATACTAGCTCATGGTCCTATAACCTGTAATTTATCCACAAATAATAAACAAGCTTATCAATGCCGGCCATTTTATATTACAACCACTCACCTACTTGCCTTGCAATGATTTCAGTGACATCTTTCAGCGACAATATAAAATCACCGCAGCACAGCAGGGTACATTGTCCCTTGCTTTATTGCGCTGGACAGACAGTGTGTTTTTCCACAAACTGAAGGTTTGTGGCAACCGTGCACTGAGCAAGTCTACTGGCGCCTCAGTTTCTAAGAGCGCTTGCTCACTTGGTGTCTCTGTGTCACAGTTTGGTAATTCTTGCAATATTTCAAACGTTTTCTTTTTTTAATTAATTAATTAATTATTTATTTGACAGAAAGAGATCACAAGTAGGCAGAGAAGCAGGTAGAGAGAGAGAGGGAAGCAGGCTCCCCGCAGAGCAGAGAGCCAGACACGGGCTCCATCCCAGGACCCTAAGATCATGACCTGGGCCGAAGGCAGAGGCTCAGCCCACTGAGCCACCCAGGCGCCCCATTCATACCATTATATGTGTAATGAATGGTATGACCCACAGAAAGCGAGGATGATGGTTAGCACTTTTTTAGTAACAAAGTAGTTTTAATTAAGGTATACATACTATTTTTTAGACACGATGCTGTTGGACAGTATACTAGTAGACTAGTATACTGTAAAAGTAACTTTTATAAGTACTGGGAAACCAGAAAGTTAATGGGACTCATTTTATTGCAATATTCACTTGACTGCAGCAGTCTGTGACAGTATCTCCCAGGTTCGCCTCTGGTTCTTGCAATGAGGTCATACGCCCCCTGCAATCTTACACTGTAACAGATGTTTCTGGGTCATTTCCTAAAGTAGTACGTACTCTGAGAAAAGAATCTGGAAATCTCCGATGGCAACACACTGCCAAGAGACCATTTACAAATCACAGAACTGATTTAAGTGGCTCTAAATGCATCCCTTTAACCGCACAGGTTTACATTCTAAGTTTCCAGCAAACATTGCAGAAGGGGCTCCTTACTTCGGTTCATTACAAGCTCTCAGACGTCCCGCCGAGGGCCTGATGTCCAGGCACTGCACGGAGGCACAAAGGCAGTTGCGTGGAGGACATTCTACCACATCTGGGCTGCAGTAGCTGCGCTCCACCTAAGGGCTCGGTCCCCACTGGCCCGCACGATCCCCACCCTCACATCGATGCAGATGGGTCTCCTTGAAAGCAGCAGGGCGTCATGGGAGTGGATGTTTGTTCGGGTCTCAGTTCAGCAGGTAATGCTCCCCTCCCCGGCAGCTCTGTCGGAACCTGTTGCCGGCTGCCTTCCTTCACTCCTGTAGGAGAATCGACACCTACGGATACTTTGACCACTTTTTTACTTTTGTCTTTTTCCTTAGGGAGCTCCCACACTTTCCTGGCCTCAGCCGTGAGGACTCACACACAAAGCTTTAGTTTCAATCTTACCTCCTCCCTGAATCTGAGTTCTAATGTTCCAGCTATTTTATTTTATTTTAGGACACTCGTTTACATAGAAGGATGACGGCAGTGATGAGAATGATGATGGTCATGGTGACGACGGTGATATGGTGACGGTGTTGTTGGTGATGATGGCCATGGTGGTGATGATGGTGATGATGATAATGGTGGTGATGGTGGTGGTGATATGGTGATGGTGGTGATGGTGATGATGGTGGTGGTGATATGGTGATGGTGGTGATGGTGGTGATGGTGGTGGTGATATGGTGATGGTGGTGATGGTGGTGATGGTGGTGGTGATATGGTGATGGCGGTGATGGTGGTGATGGTGGTGGTGATATGGTGATGGTGGTGATGGTGGTGGTGATATGGTGATGGTGGTAGACGTATGATGATAATGGTGGTGGTGGTGATGATGTTGATGATGATGGTGATGATAACAGGGCAACAGGGATGACAGATAGTGGTGACGGTAATAGAGATGACGATGGTGACGGTGGTGATGAACGTGATCGTGATGATGGTGGTGATGGCAGTGACGGCAATGACAATGGTGATGATCAGGACGGTGGTGAGGGCGGTAGTGGATACTGACAGTGGCAGGGGTGAGCGTGGTGATGACGATGGTGAAGATAATGAGGATGGTGGTGACGGTGATGGCGAGGGTGGGGGTACCACCAGGACCGCTCTCTCGTGGGAGTGCCTCTGAAGGGGGCATCAGGCCAGGAGCTGACTGACGTGAGGACACATGCTGAGAAAGATCTAAGGAAAGAAGTTTCCAGAAGCACAAATGTTTCGTCAAGGATAATGTTTATCCACCACAAACAGGTAACATACTTCCCAGGGTACAGATGATGTTGCATGTTTACTGACGAGGATATGGAAAATGGAGGATTTGTGTTGGGTTACAGCAGGCTGCCCCGGCCAGGATCCTGGGTGTCGGCAGAGCCGAGGGCACAGAGCTGGCGGAGGGAGCGTCACGACCCTTGCCTGGCAAGAAGAGCCGACGACGTGAGGCCCCGAGCCCCCAGCCAGGTGCCTGCTCCTCTTTGCGATCACTTGTCCTCCATGGCTGGTTCTCAACTTCCACCTTGAAGACAACCCATGAAGACAGGCCCGGCCACGGCCACCTGTGTCAACTCTGCATTCGGTCAAAGGCGCCCTCACCTGGCCGCCGCAGGTCCTCACATCCCCCTTCGTAAGGCACCAAGAGCCTTTGGCAGAGCTGGTCCTCAGGAGGCCGACTGCAGGGAAGTGAGGGCCGCTGCTTCCGCCTCCCGCCATTTCCCGCGCCGCCCCTGGGTCAGAAGGTCTCACCCCAACTGTGACTGTACTTGGGACCTTTGCCTGCCTTCCCCACCAGCGGGACTGAGCGGCCGAGCTCTCCCCAACTGGCTGCCCCTCCAGCCCTTGGTCCTTCTCTCCCTCAGCCTTGACCCCCTTCGCGGGGCCCGTCTGATGTCTTCTCATGGACGCCATCCTCCCAGACTGGGGGAAACCGAGGCCCTGACAACCCTCCTCTGTTCTCCTCCTCCCGACTCCTGGCCTTTCTCTGCTCGTGGCTGTCCTCTCCTTCTGGGGTATGCACGCCTTTGGCGACTGTGTTTCCCCAGAAGAACGTAAAAGCCCCAAAGGGACGGGAGCTAAGCCTCTGATGTGCCCCTGCAGCCCGGGAGCCTAGACCCAAGCGAGACACGCAGCGGGCGCTCATGTCAGACGAAGGCAGGAAGGAACGCCATCCCTGCTCACGGCCAAGGACCACGCAGCCCGAGCCCCTTCACCTGCCCTGACGTCGGAGCTGCCCGGCCAGCAGCCCGCCCGCGCTCCGCACAGTACACGTTTGCTGCAAACCACGTTGAAGAAGGGATGGCTCTGAAATGGGGATTATTTCACGTTCATGTCTGACCACCATCCACCATCTAGTGGTGGGAGAGGGCAACTTCAGGGCGACGTGCTTCTGCAGAAGCACCAGGGAGAGGATGGAGGCAGGGCTGTGGCCACTGGGGAAGGGCTGGGGGGGTTCCAGCACTTGCTCTGTGACCACATCAATTCAGACTCCGGGGTTCGACCCCAGAGCTGCACCCTACCTGTGACTGAGGGAGAGCAAAGGCCAGCCGAGTGGGTCCGAAAGCCCCGCGAGCCACATGGATGAGAGCTTCCGGGGCCGTCCGCGTGTTCGCGGGACGTCGGATACGTTAGAGTGACAGTCCAGGGACTTGCATGTGGCTTCTGACGTCATCAGAGATCAGAACCGCACAGAAGCTTTAACTGGAGAACACAGGAATGCTGTGTTTCCAATGGCCTCAGGACACCCCGAGATCACTCGGGGGAAGTTAAAATAAACCGAGAAGAGTGAGCAATGCAAATCTGAGGGGAGAGGCAGGGTGAAAGGCAGTAGAAATGACAAAGACCCCCGAAGCATGAAGCCAGAAAGACCAACACAACACTTACTGCCTAAGATCACAAAACCCAATAAGACGGCAGACCCCCACGGCTGGCAGTCCGCAACCCCTCCAGACCGCTCTCCAGCAGGATAAACAAGAACTTTGGACAACACAGGAACTAAGAGGTTTTTCAACCTTCAAGTTCTTTAAGACTCTTATTTTAAATTAACTTCAGGCAACTCCCCAACCCAAACCTGAATGTAGCCTCATTCGGCTTTTCACAGCATCCTTGAATAAATGCTTTCTTGCTCTAGGGACCATCCCAAACCGGAGGGTGGTGACGGGGACGAGGTGGGACACAGTTCAGGAACGTGCCAGCCTGCACCGAGCTTCGTGAAGACCTAACAGAGCTTCAGCAAAGCTGGAAACACATGGGGATCCGGGCGGTGGGTGTCCGCGAGCAGGGCTGGCAGGTGAAGGGCGGCGAGCCTTCCCGCACAAAGGCGGGCCGGGCCGCGCAAGGTGGCCGCCACATTGCATCAGACAGACGCGGAGAAGCACTTTCCGCAATGACCCACCCGCCTGTTCGTTCGTAAATCCCAGGAATCTACCAGACTTCAGGCCACAAGGACCACCATGGGACACGCACCATTTTTATTCTTTGGGAACTTAGCAGGAGGCAGTGGGGATTCTGAGCTGCCTGCCCTTCCCCCGCATGCCCAGGCCCACGCTCTCAAAGCTGGGCGATTGCTCACCTATGTCCTGGTGCTGGAGCCACAAAGCAGGGCCAACTCCTACAGGATCCCTGGATGGCCGGCACTCAAAGCCTCCGAGGGCATGAACACAGCCCCCAAGGTCGCTGGGGCACCCTCGCCCCCTCGGCCCCTCGACAGCCCGCGTCAGCTTGTACGGCCCATCTCGCCCCACAGCCGCTGCTCTCTCCACAGCCCACCCCCAAGCAGAGGCACATCCAGAAAACAGCCATACCTGATGCTCCACAGCCATGTGCACAGAGTCCCCCGGGGGCTGCACCCAGTCTCCCCTGGGATGGCCCAGCCCTTCCCGTCCTTGATAACGAACAAAGAAGCCTTTTCCCAGCATCTACCACTGTTGCTGAATGACCAAGAACCATCCGAAGTGGTTTGGTTAACATACAAGCCCTCGTAAGAGCTAGCTCACTTCCATGTGAAATATGCAGAAATTAGTTAACCTTCTCCCTTGAGCAGCCCTGTGAAGGGCCTGATGACGGACTGCCCCACAGCAATGGACCGGATGGCGGCCCGGCGGCCCTAAAACACAGATCGAAGCCCCGAGACTGTTCACTGGGTGTTCGTGGAGTGGTTTCTGTCTACAGAGAGCACAATCAGCTCTTCCTTTATTATCATTTCCGAATGTTACTAATAGAATACATTGTTTCATTAAGAGTGTGATCAGCTCGCTTTCACTGGTGTTAACCTTTGTCGCTACAAGGAATCCAGCTATCTTTCGCTGGTCAAAAAACTTTGTGAGCGCGGGAAAGTGACCCACTTTTAAGTGTGTCAAATAAGCAGTGGAAATTTCCTGATTCACAAGGGCAATACCAGTTTTTTTTGAAAAGCTGGTTCACAGAGACCATGTTACTTAATGACGATCTTACAGAACTGGAACACACTGCTATGTAAATTGCTTGGAAGTAATTCTGGCGCGTGTTTATGAGTCACATGAGAGGCTAGAGCATGCAGCCGTCACGCCATTTGACGCGGCAGGAGTAGGAGGGAGACGGGACTGAGACACTGAGACGGGTCACCCTGCACAGCTGTGGGAACTGAGGCACGCCCTGTTGTGTACGGGCTGAAGAACTGGCCACTGGGGCTCCACCAGGGGACCTGGCTTTAAGGCAGCCCAACTTCTCTGCCTGCCAGCAACTCGGCTCATGGGGAGAGGCGGAGGGGACCTACTGACTCCCAGACGTCACGCTACCCGCGGTGAGCGGATCCCAGCATGCTGCAGGGGACCCGGAGGAGAAGCAGGTGCCCCGCCGGGGGAGGGGACGGGAGGTACAGGACGACAGGGTGGGCCCTGCACAGGCTTCCTCAGGGGTGGGAGGAGGTCTTGGAGGAAAGCGCAAAGAATGTGCGCAAGAGCCGGCACCTTCAGGAAACGCTAGTCACTTGGTATTACAGGAGGCGTTGCCTGATGGCACACAAAGGGATTCAGCCTCTTTCTCAAGGATATAGAAAATTACTGGTGAATTCAATCAGGAGAGTAGAAAGATCTAACGTGGATTCCAGAAGATTCCTATGGTGGCCACAGAGGGAGAGTAAATTGGAGGGGAGGTGATCCAAGGCAGAAAGACCAAGGTCATCGTCCCCAGAGCTCAGAGAATAGTGTGGGGGAGACGGTCTGTGGATTCGACAGGTGTGTGACAGAGAGAGAGAAAAGTCAGGACAACCCCCTTACTTTGGGCACGGTGACCAGCCGGCAGGTGGCTATGCCATTTACTGAGACGGATTTGTAGGAGGAAGGGCTGAGGGGAGAAGGGGAGCCTGTGAAGTCCCGGCACCCCACTGCCGGCTGAGCCCAGGGTGGCTGAGGCTCCCAGGGCACGACGCTCACCTTCACTGCCCAGGCAGGAGGCCTGTGTCCCAACCCTCGGTGGGTCCAGGGTAAGAGACGCAAGCAGGAGCAGGATGCTGCCAGGAAGACCAGGGTCGCCAGGTCGGGAAACCAAGGGCGGGGCTGGAGGGGATCGATGGAAGAGGAAATCCCACGGAAGCATCACGCAGGGCAAGGAACACAACACTCCTGTTTCGTTTGTTGAAAACACATCACTCGGAGATCAAGTATTCACAGTGCAAGTATCGGGATGTCTGGGAATGTCCTGAAATATTCCAAGAGAAAACAGCCATAATAACAAAGTAAGGTGTAGCAACAAACTTGGCAAAACGTACGTTTTATGAAAAATGTACATGTGTGTTTTTCAAAGGACATTTGAATAACACGTAGAATGAAAGGGGAAAAAAATCATGATTCTAACCAGAAAGGTCCTTCATGATCTTAACAGGAGACAATGCAATGAAGTAAGTGAAGTAGGTGATGATCTTCAAAGCTAGACTGGGGAGCGGCAGAGGGACCGCGAAGCACCTTGTTTGGAAGACCGGCCTTAAAAGGCAGGACGGGGAGTACGGGAGGGGAAGGAAGCAGAGGACCAGAGGACCAAAGGTGCTGGGGTTTGGGGAGCGGGGGTGGGGACTGGGATGTCTCGATCATGAAGGAAAGAGCCAATAGAGAAGGAAAGACCAAATCTGGGAGAAACTGGCCAATGGATGCCTGTGTTCCACCTGGGACGTACCGCATGTCCTACCCAGGCTCTCAGAAATCCCAGTCGGTGTTGTTCTCCCTCCGTGTTCGTAACTTCCGGGAAGTCCTTCAAGAGACTCTTCGACCCGGAAAGAAGAGCTCAGGAGTCCGGAGCATCTGGTTCTGACCCGGTGGTCGCCTGCCCGCCTGCTGGACCCAGGGGCTACTGTCTGCACCCTTAGTTGCAGGATCGCCACCGTGGTCCGCGGGGTAATGGGGGTCTCAGAGCTCCGGAAAGCGGGAACAGGTCTCGCAGAGATCATCACTGTTACTCACCCAGCTTCCTTAGGGGTGGGAGGCAGAACACGCCAAGGCAGAAAACACCGAGGCAGTAGCTGGCAAGCCCACGGGCCCGGACCCCAGCGGTGTGTCCGCAAGCTACTGCTTGTGTCACTTTGAGCACGGTGCCCTTCCAGAACCTTCTGTGTTTTTGCCCTTAAACTAGACTTAATGATGCCGGCTTTGAAGGTGCAGGGAGACTTGCCATAAGGAATGGACTTTCCCAGCCCCAGAGCCTGTCCTCTTGAACGTCTGCTGTTCTTTGGTTCTGAATCTACCTCTCCAGACCGAACCAGATCCCACTGAGACCAGTCACAGTGCCAAAGTGCTGACCCAGGTCCTTCTCAACCCTGTTCTGCCTCGGGCTAAGGCCTCCCTCCGTCAACCGCTGGCTTCTCCGGTTCCTCAAACCCGCGCGGTGGCCCATCAGTGACTCGGCACAGATGCGCACTGTTGCTGGCCTGTCCCAGCATCTTGCCCACGGAGACCCCTGCTCTCTCTGCCCGACGGCTCACTTGGAGTTACTGTCTCCAGCGACCCCAGCCGTGTCGTCGGCCCCTGTCCTCGATGCAATCTGACAACTCGAAGTACGTTCTGAAGGTGCAGTGGGTATTTCCCGGAATACTCCTCTCTGGATTGTCGTCACTGAAATCCCCGGGTCACCCTTCTCTCCCGCATCGAAATCTGCTTGGAGGCTACCCAGGTCCACGAAGGTTTGAGATCAGATGCCCATTTTAACTCTAAGTCATCACCCCCACCGTTTTATAAAATTGTTTCTGAAGTTTCAGGTCGTGGTAACACAGAAGCGTTTGGCTGGTTCAGAAGATCCTGGTCCCTCCTGCCCCGCCCAGCGGGCTCCTGCCTCCTCCGCCCACGCCCCGCAGCCCTGACATGCCAGCATCAGGTCAGCTCCAGGATGTCCCCCTGTCCCCCTGTGGGACGCAGCCAAGGGCAGGCTCGCGTCGCCGGGCCCTCCCACCCAGCACCTGGGGCTGCGCTGTGCCGTGGCAGGGGCCCCGGACTTGGGGCATGGATTTATAAAGTCAGAAACGTGCCGTACCATTTCTACAATTGGGCCCGGGCCCGTGGGCTCGCCAGCTACTGTTGTTCTGCCTCGGTGTTTTCTGCCTCGGCGTGTTCTGCCTCCCACCCCTAAGGAAGCTGGGTGAGTAACAGTGATGATCTCTGCGAGACCTGTTCCCGCTTTCCAGAGCTCTGAGACCCCCATTACCCCCGGACAGTCTGAACTCTTTGGATGAGACGGGCACGCTCTTCTGGTTCCAATTTGCTTCGCCGTGCCTCCCGCCACTGAGAGCGGCTCCGAGGGGCGAAGTCCCCATAGGTCTTCACTTGCTCCTTCTCCTGTACATCTCCAAGACCTCACAACCACTCACCTGAGCTGCGTGAAGGTTTTCTTCTTAAAAGACGCTCCCTCTGTTTTCGATTCCTTGTCCCCTGTCCTGCACATGTTCGAGTTCACCACGCTTTAAAAGGTCATTTCCCGAACTGAAATGAGCCCATCAGGAGACAAAGTGAAGCCGCAGGTCAGGTGGGGACATTTCTCCTGCCCTGAACACGCATCCTCCACTGACAAATCCGGGTCCAAAGAAAGGTGAGCTTCCTTGTCCCCTCTGAAACTCAGAATGTTGGCCACGCGCTCGGGGGTCAGTCTGAGCCCCCCTGCAGAGACCCGGCCTCCCGTCAGGAGGCCTCCTTGGGAAGAGACTCCCATACTAGCTTCTTCCGTTGGAAAAAGGGAAAAAAGATGGCATTCTCATTACGATCTTTATTTCACTCTTTCCTCTTCCCTCAGAGGAACCCAGAGGGTGTGCCACCTGATGTTCCCTGCTGCCAGGTCCCCGTGGCCCTTCCCCAGCCACAAAGCCCTGCCACAGCCTCGTGTGTCCACAGGCAGGGACTCTCCAAGAACTCATCACATGGGCCGAGACCAGAGCACGTCCCATTCTCCTTCTATTATTCTGCTCATCTCTTGAACGAGAACTCACCTTTTCAAAGTTCAGGCGGGGAACACGAACAGCCCAGATGAGACGCACGTCGTTTTCAAACGGCAAGAAATCAGATGCAGGGCAAGAAGGTGCCGTCACAAACAGCGGGATTTGTTTCTCAAGCGTGTGTGTTCTGTGTGGTGGGGGTGTGTGTGCGTGCGTGCACGCGTGTGTGTGAAGCATGGCCACGCCCAGTCCCTGCCTCCAAGGTGCTCCGTGGCCGACGAGAGCGCAGGAAACAGTCAGTGGCCATCTTACGCCATCTTCTCCCAGTGGCCAAGGAGCCCCCAGCCCGCGGCTGTCTGCTGTCTGGTGACCAGCAGGGAGACAGAAGGAAAGCACCTTCCTGGAGAAAGGACTGTGGCCACCTGGAGAAAGCCCAGGGCCGGGGAAGGTGTCTGTCTGGGCGTGAAGTTAGGAGCTCCCACGCCCCTGTCCTGTGGAAGGAAGTCCCTGCCTCGGGGCACAGGGAGGTCTGGGCCAGGGTTTCTGCCGGGCACCAGCAGGACTGTCCGTTCCCACCTCTCTTTACTGCCAGTGGAGACACAGTTATACCTTCTCACTTCAAACCACTTCTCAGCTTTTTAAGCTGAAGTCCCCTGAGGGCCTCGGGCCCCCATGTTCTTGACCCCGTCACTTCACGTGACCCGGGCTCGCTCTGCGTCTGTCCTGCGCACGCCGCGTGGCTCGGGCGGCCAGAGTAGGGACGGTGTGTGCGTTTGGTGAGGGAACAGCGAGGGGCGCCGCGGGAGAAAACGAGCGCTGTATGGTCACCTTCCAAAAAAAGAAACAGTGTGCATGCCCTGGAGTCTGCAAAAAAATAAAAAAACAAAAACAAAAAGAAAACACTCTGGCCATCCTGACATGGTGTTAGATGAGTTATCTTGTGAGTCACGCTAAAACCCTTCTGCTTCTAGAAAGAACTCTACACTTGGCTTTGTGTTCAGCCGACGAAAACAGGAAACCACAGACTGAGACGAAGGTTAGGCACCTCCTGGGACCGGCGAAGAAGGTCTTAACGAGTCTCAGCAACTCCAAGATCTTTTTATTGATTTCAAAGTCCAATAGAATGAATATGTTTTATCTAAATATTTTTTCACATAACTGAAACACTGAATTATTTTTTCAGAAATAGAGTTAAATACATCCATCTAGTTACAAATCTAATATAAAGAGTACAAAATATAATGTTATAAACTGTATTTTAAAAAAAAAAGAAATACAAACTCTATGGTCTTTTGCATTTGACTGCTTCAGAGTGTGATCAGCGCAGTGGACTTAGAGTGGAGCCCCTCGGTTCCGTCCCACGGGTGTGCAGGAGCCCGGCCCGCACCGAAACCACCTCCGGGAGCCCTGGCCCTGGTTCCCTTTCACTCCGGGGACAGAAGGCTCCACACCCGGAACTCAGCGACCAGAGACAAACACGGCCGCGCTCGCTCGGCGCCACTGACACCCTCAGGGCTTGGGAGTCAGCATGTTGGCTTTAAAGCAGAGGCTGGTAAAGGGAATCTGGGCACGAGAATCTCGGAGGCACAGTGTCTCTGGGGCACAGACCGACACAGGTCGTCACTGCGGGATTGAGGCGACACCCGTCCCGCGGGCTCCGAGCGCTCTGGCTGTCGTGCTCTCAGCCGGCGGCTCCCCGTCCGCGCCGCACTCGAGACTGCGCCCATCCGAAAGCGGGGCTCGCTTACCAACTGCTGTGCGCGGGCCCTTGTTCTGGATGTTTCCGGAATATTACGTGACCTGTGACAGAGCGGCCACGTCTGAACGTGGCTCCGGACACAGAGGGCAAGAGCCACGTCCCTCACCCTGCGCAGCGGCCACGGGCCAGGACTACCGCGAGCAGCTTCCCGGGCGCGCTTCTTGGGAAACTGGTGTCTTTCTTGATTTCGAAAATAAATGAGTATCAGAGGAACTGCTCCGAGTATTTCATACTTTTCGAAACTAGAAAGGCAAAATCGCCGAGCCCTGCAGGTCTGTGCTGCGTTCGGACCTGTGGGAGACGGAGCCTTCGGAGAGGCCGAGGGACCCTCCCGGAGCAGGCGGCGGAGCGGCCGAGGCGGGCTGCGTCCTGGAAGGGGCCGGCGGCGGACGCTGCGGAGAACGGATGCTGCCTTCTTCGAGTTAAGGAGTGTGAGTGAGTGACCTGAAACGCTCCTCAGCTCATCGTCATTCTGTGTGACCGGACGGGGACAAGGAGGAAAGACATGAGCGGGGAGGGGAGGGGGCGTGGACAGCCGGACCGACAGCCGCCCCGGGGCAGCGAGGGCGCCGGCGGGGCGGGGAGACACACGGAGAAGCTGCGGTGTCGACAACCAAACCCTTTATTGTCTAAGTTACATCAGACGCCAACACTGTAAAAGTCCTGTTAGGAAACAAGGAAACAGCAGGTCGGTAGAGGTAGTAGAAAGAGTCTGTAACAGTCAGAAGATGACTTACAGGAGGGATCACGTGGAAATTATCGTTCGAAAAAAAGCAAATCAAAACATTGGCTAAATAAATAAGAAAACACAACTCATATTAAATACTATGGTCAAACAGACAACAACGCATGAGCAGACCCAACCATACTGCTGGCCAGTGAGGGAAGGAAGCCACAGTCCGGCCCCAGACAGCGTGGCTTCGAGGGCGGCCTCCTCCCCTGCTCCGTCCTGGGGACGCCGCCTTCTGCGCTGGGCCAGGCACGCGCTCCCACAAGCGGACTTGGACTGCGTGCTTTGCCCACGGGACCCGGGGTGCACCCCTCTCGCCATCAGGCCATTCCGGCCGCTGGCGGGGCTCTGGGGTCGGGGGGGCGTGGGGGGAGCTTCCAAAACAGGAAGAATGGACAGGACAGCTCCGTGTCACTTTGGGGACAGAACTGCTTTTAATCGCTAGAACACAGAGAAAGACAGGACTGGGTCTGGAGCCCCTGTGCGCCCTGACCTGTCACTGTTCACTTTCAGCCGAGAAAATGAAAGCCGGAACTTATCACTGTGGGGAAACTATCGAAATGATCAAACAGAAGTCAAGAGAAAGGCATTCTGATTTCTAACAGAGGAATGTGTCTCTGCAACTTTGCTCAAAATACAGAAACAGTCGATCACAGCTGCTCGATACAATCGGCGTCAATGTTCCTAATTACGCCAACACAACAGATCGTTCCGGTACAAACCTGGTGTACGAGGATCAGGAAAAAGTGAGTGAAAACATCGCGCGCACAGGCATACGCATGTGTACATCCATACCTAAAGAGTACCCAGTTACATCCCACTGTTTCCAAGTGTTGCAAAGTAACCGGAACCTCAAGTAATTTAAATTCAGTAACAAGTAGAATCCAGAACCAAACATTAACTAATAACAACATCAACAATAATAATAATATAATAATTCAACAAATCATTAGAACAGGAAAACCACACTTCAGGGTTTGTGTCTGTGCGCGCGCACGAGTTTAAACATATCTTTGTATCAGAAGCCCATTTTCTACAAAAAACTGCGCTGATCCATGACTGTATTAAGTAAACTGTTGCTCTCACCAGTATTAAAGGTTAGGATAATTTCTGTACAGGTAAAATTATTGCTTTTTTGAAAAATATATTTAGCATGCTTGTTTTTAATCTGTTTCCTGCCTTTACAAAATGTCACGATTAAAAAAAACCTAGTAAAGCTTTTGCAAAAAATTTCACAGAACATTGTCATTCAAGGCAGCAACTTTTGATAATGCATAAAATCATATGTGCAAAAATCTGAAACTCTCAGAAATATTACCATCGCACACAGTGCCACGGTAACAGGAAAAGAAAATATTTCTATCTGTGGAATACAATTTTAGCTGCGTACACTGCACGGTTTAAGATCCTTTGTTTTGGGCCTTAACCCCCCCACCACAAAAACTTGCATTTGCGGGACTGAGGAAGAGGTATATGAAGCTGTCCCCACCCAGGGGCCAGGGGACCTCCACGCTCCGGGAATGAAGGGACTCATCCCATGGAGGTCCCCGGGCCCGAGAAGACACGACACCTACTAGCTGGGCCGGGCGAGGGCAGCTGGGAGGGAGAGGAGCACAGGTTTCCAGAGCACCAGGGCCCCCGGCTCTGCTCAGGGATGCTCCCGCCATCACTGAAACGGGTCTAGACCGGGGCAGGGAGTTTCAGTGGCTAGAGAACTTACGGGCAGTCTTCCTTGGGGAGCAGTCCGCAGAGTGTAGCCCTGTTACAAAAAGGTCCTGAGAATAAACAAAGAAGCCTGCTTGTCTTAGTGTTCAACTAGCTCTTTCCCGAAGCAAATACTCGCACTCCCGTGGGAGCGTGTCCCCTGCAGGCTCGCCGAGCACAAGGACGGGAAGGACGGGCAGAGCAAACGGGAAACACCCGCGGCCCCCAAAGGCCACCAGTTAGGACCACACCGTGGCCCCAAGCCACCGGGCCTGCTTTCCGCAGTGCCCAGCGCTCCTCCTTCCTCTCTCGTGGACGACTTTACACACCCGCTACGACACAGCCGGGCTGTGGCACTAACGCTCCACCAGCCGCCCCACCACGTGTCCTGGCGCTACCCGACTGTCCTCTGAGCGTCAGCAGCTCCCGCCGGCGCCCGGCTCTTCCGTCTCTCTGACACGCACAAGAATCTCTCTCCAGTGTCTCAAACGTGTGTCCAGCAACACAGAGGCCTGTGCTCTGAGCGTACCTGCCAACAGCACTGTTTATGGTAAGAAAATAGGGGGCGGCGGTCGATGAGCCCAGAGCTGCCCAGAGTATGTACACGGGATCCTGGAGGAGACCATCTTCGTGTGCTCCGAACCGTTTCCCAAGGCGCAGAAGCATCTCCCTTTGGCCTGCGCTCCAGCACGGCCGCGCCCGGGTCGGGCCAGGGTCGGGCCATCCGGTCGGGGCTCCTGCAGCTTCTCCTCCACGGGGGTCGGGGTCACTGCCGGGACGTCCATGCGGGGCTGCGAACGGCTGTCACGGGGCACCAGGGTACGCCGGGCACGAGTCTCTAGGTTCCCTTTCTGAGAGGCACTGCTGGACGGGATTGGGGTTAGAACGGTCTCTCCCCTAGATGAGAAAAAGCAGACAACAGAGAAGCTCATTTCTGCCTTTTGGTATCTAAGTGCATTTTCCCTATTAATTTTCTTATCAACACCCAAGAGCAGGGCGACCTTGAGGCAGCAACCCCGTCAGGTGGGTGGAGACCCCTGACTGCTGCAGGAAATCACTCTGCTCGAGCAGAAGAGATTTTAAATGGGCCTTCCTGCTCTGCGGGGGCAGCTTCAGACAATCCTTCGCAAGGATGCAGAGAGGATGGCCGGCCGCCTCCGTTTCACATCCAAGAAGGCGAACAAGCATCCAGACCAGCCCTGGAGGTGAAAGGTGGCAAGATGGAATTGGGGGAGGATTCCCAAAAAAAGGAGAATTTTGTAGCACGACGCGGATTTACAGGTGAGTGACAGCTCCACAAGAAGGCTGAATTTGGGGGCCATACAGACAGTCAAAAAAGGACAGCTCTCACATCGGTCCGACGGAACCGAGAGTGCTTCCACCGATTCCCGTACATAATCACGTCGGGAAAACAGAAGGGGTTCTCTAAAGTCAAGTGCACGGCGAGATAAAAATGGGAAAACAAGTGAGCCTGCGGCTTTCAGAGAAGGCTCTCCAGTGACATTCGAAGCATCGCTGTTTGAACAATGGAGTTTACCATCCGAGGACAAAAACAACAGGGCGAGATTAATCTTACTGAACTGCATGAACCTCCAGCTGACGTCCTGACGGAGAGAGACCGATCACTTGACATTAACACGCACACGGACGCCACAGCACTCCCGCGCCGTTCTCACTGGTTTCCAGCCGTGCCTCCGGGAACCCCAGAAATCCTGGGGGGAGGGGCTAGCTGACACCGTGCATTAAGCGCTTCTCTTTAGTCAAGTTTCTGAAAGCTCCTACTTAAAACCAGCCCCACGTTCATGACGTCCATCAGTCAACACTGAAGGAGGCCCAGGACAAAAGTTCTGGGGGGGCTGGGGCGGGCACAGTGGCACAGGCAGGAACTTATCCGACGCGTAAGAGTAACTCCACGTCCCCAGGTAGACGGCGCATTCCCTGCAGCGAGCGGGCGCGAGGTTTTACATTTTTGCACAGCGACCTCACACCACGGAGATTCATAACAGGGCACTTTACAAACTGCTTCTAGATACATTCAAGAAAGGAAAATGGCCTTTGTGTTTGCCAAGAGAAAAATGAGTTATTGTCAGTGCTTAGGTGAATGGCCTGGAAGTCTCCCCAGGATGACGATATGTAGCAAGTGAACTCGCCGGCGATTCTGAACAGTGTCCACTCTGCACACGCGACAGCGACGGCGCCCCTGACCGCCGCCCGCACCTTGTTTCCTTGGGGCCAGAATACAGCAGCTTGCACAGGGCAGATTAGAGAGGGAACAGGACGACGCGCCTCCCTCCGTGAAGGACAGAAGTTTTGAACTACGAAGCTCAGGAAGTTTTAAAAATGATTCGGAAGGACTGCAAAATCTGGTAACCCTAACCACCAGGTTGTTAAATTTAGTCCATAAATCTAGACACAGTAAGGCCTATTTTTGCTTTGGAACTGAAGCAATATGTTCAGACAGCATCTCATTCTTTAAGGGAGTCATCAACATTTTATTCCTCAATACAGCGACCTACAGGCTTTTTAGGAAATGAAAGAAATTCATTTGAGAATTCGGCACATGGGAAATGCAGCCCGGGAAGAAAGGAGTCACAGAAATACGCACGTGCACACCTAGGATTTTGAGTGCACACATGCTGCTTTCTCCCGCTATGAGACAGAATACTCAGAAGACAAGAAACATGTTTTTAGAAAATCTGTGGGTTTTCTGCTGCTCTGTGAATTGTGGGCTTTTCAGTAACAGTAACACTAAAGAAAATAATTTTCTTCCTTAATGCACTTCAATGTTCTAGGGATGGACACTGACTTCTGGAACTTCATGAGGTCTACTTTTTCTCCCTTTTGGCTTTATAAGGTAAGGGGATGTACGTGTACTCCTGTGGGGAGGGGGTGAGGACACAAACACCCTCCCAGGACACACGCGAACCTGTCGGCCTTCAGAGGGAAGGGGACGCGACCAGCGTCTGACACACGCGCTGTGGTGCTCTAGGCCGGATGAGGTCACACGCAGCACCTTCCTGACCGCGACCTTCACTCACCGCGCCGCAGGCGAGGGGAGGCTCTCAGGACCGCGTGTCACTTTAGACAAACCACGCATCCTGTTCACAGCTTTTCATAGTACGTTCGACTCAAGAGAAAGGTGGAGAACGTGTTTTGAGGTGTCTGTTTGGTTTTACCAATACGGTAGCTGCTTGGAGACCTAAGCGGGACTTTGAAATCCGACGTGTGACGCTGAGACCCCAACAGTGACCGGAAACCGGACTGGGCGGTTCCACGAGTCTCCAGCACCTGCGTCATAATATCCAGAGCTAAACCAGGCCCCCAGTTACTTTTTCATTTCCCCTTATTTTGATTAATGGAATTATTTCTCTGGCTTAACTACTTTAAAATAACATTTAGAATAAAAAGAAATAAACTATTAATCATAGTCTTTAAATTTTGGCAAGGAATCCAAACACACTGGGAACACCAGATTTCCTATTTCAGCAAAAGTCAGGCTGGTCTTTTAAATCCAAAAGCCAGGCTACGGCAGGGAGAGAGGGTCCATTCTTCTTGGTTCTAAAACCATTTCAATTTCTAATGTTTAACCACATAACAGAAAAGACAATTTCTTCACAACACACAGACAAAGCCACCTAGAATTCTCCCCCCCAACACCACTAGGACAACGATACCCATACGTCAGCCTATTATTTTTAAAAAATCTTGCTGATGATGAATACTGGTGATTACTAGGAACTAAACATTTACTCAGTCCTGCTGAATCTATGACAAAGCATCTTGGAAATGACGACATGCAGGAAGCCCTCCTTTCATTTAGAATTTAGCTTCGAGCATCAGCTACCCTCACAACTGGACTTGGGTGCGCTTACGAGAAGCACAAAAGTGGGGCCTTCATTCCTGAGGGTGGGGACAGTTCGCCCAGAGCCGTGGCCAGGCCTCACGCGGGACGACACTCCTCCCCTCCAGCACCCACGTCCTGCGAGAGCAGACACTGCAGAACAGACACCGTGACCACGAGTCTCCTTCTAGAAGCTCGACCACTAAATCCACGCCTGTAACTTGTAAGGGTTCAGGGACCCTGTCCACTCCAGCTGTGGGAGGAATGCCTGCTGACCAGCGCACGTACGGAGAAGAGCACGCTGCCAAAGCACACAACCGAAGAGAATCATTTCACTTCCCCAAGTTTCTTTCATTCTGACCTAACAGAAGCAGATCCATTTTGGCTCTGGGCCTGGACCCTGTGCCTCACTCGGAGACCGGGGACATCATGATCTGTCCGAATTAGCTAACACACAGACTCTGGATGCTAATTCGGCAAGTCAGGGGGCTGCTGCATGGTCGCCGGTGTGACACGGCAGAGAACTGGGGCCCCAGGTCTTGGCAACAAAAGGCACAGTGCCGGGCTCTGGCAGCACCAGGATGTCCAGAAAAAAGAACCGCCATCGGGGCTGGTTGGCTCATTCAGTCTGGGAGCAGCGTCCTGCCTCCGCATGTGCCTGGATCCCAGCGGTCACGGCGGGCAGCGGCAGACCCATCCCAGAACACACCTGGATCCCAGCGGTCACGGCGGGCAGCGGCAGACCCATCCCAGAACACACCTGGATCCCAGCGGTCATGGCGGGAGGCGGCAGACCCATCCCAGAACGCGTATGCGGCCCACGGTGTCTTCACGGCGAGGGTACGACGTGCTCCTGGGGTTACCACAGACACGGGCACCGGCACAAAGTCCCACGCCCCAGGCAGGGCGGGGGGCAGGGCAGCTTCCTACTCAGGACCCCAGGGTCTCAACAGTTCAAAAGCGGACCTCGCTCGCTCTCTCAAATAAATAAAACTTAAAAAAAAAAAAAAAAGCTACTTTAAATGTAACAAAGGACAAGAAGCACAACCAGGGGCCATGACCTCCACCTAGGAATTAAGCAAACCAGCAGCTCCAGTGGGAGGGGCAGGTAATCCAGCACAAGGCCAGGGTCACAGGTCTGAGTGAACGTGTCCCACGGTTGGACAGAAGGACAGCTGACCCACAGAGGGCCTGGCTCTGAGAGGGAACGGCGGCTTAGAGCACGTAACGTGCATCCCTGTGGACAGGAAGCCCACAGGTCAGTCGGTTAAGTACAAAACTGCAGAACTTGAGTCCACAAGCCCGGAGAAACATAAACCATCTTTTCTTGGTCACAGTCCAGCATGGGTACCAACCGTTACGAAACCCCAACTGAGTACCGCAACAAAGACACAGCGTAAGACACAGCCTGTGACGAGGCTCGCTGACCCGCGTGTCGCTGCGACAGGGGCACCCGTGACAGGAGGCGGGGCGGAAGGAGCGCGGCGCCAACACCGGACGCGCGACCCCGAAGAACCTCGCCAAGCTCCTGGTGGGTCCGCCGGGCCTCGGCCGCGACACCCAACACTCTCCGCGGAAAGCCACGCCCTAGGGAGATGCAACGGGTCGCCTGCGGGCCACGGACACTCTGCCCGTGACCTGACGCCAGCTGTGACCTCCAGCGCACTCTCCAGCCCCAGTGTGACCGCGTTACCACGTCCCGCAAACACGCCGTGGCGAGTCCCGCCGTGAGGGCGTCTACACCCGTGGGAAACAGCGGCGCCCAGGCCACGTCTGGGTGGGGATCTGTTAACTCCGCATCCGGAGAGACATTAGTTACGTCCGAAACGGTCCCAGCACCGCCAAGTACGTTCTTTCTATGCTAAAACAGCCCATTTCATGGACAGACAGAAACCGCTGACTGGAAAACGCTGCCACACAACAGGGTGTTCAGTCGGTGACATGAAGAACAGGCTTTTTAGCAACCGGCAAACGTTCTAAAATCGTAGTAAGACACAAGCACCAAGTGCAGGACAGGCCACTCCCGGCGAAGGTCCACCCTGTGTGGCAGTGGCCGCTCCCCTGACAGCTTTGCGGCGAAGCTTCCCTTCTTGAGACACACACCGGGAGGCCGCCGTCACCGTCCCCACCCTTGGCAGTCCAGAGTCCCGGGGACGGTTACGCTGGTCAGACGGGACCCACGAGCGTGCGCGGACCCCGTGACAGGGCCCGGACACTTGCCCCGGCTGCCGAGACGCCACTCCCTTTACAAAGGGGACAGCGAGCAGCTACAGAATCCCGTCAGAAAGCGAGAATGTCAGCGGAAAGTGCTGTGGGAGGAGAGGGCACAGGGATGTTCTGTGCGGGGACAGGAGTGGGGAGAGCCCTTAGCCCAGGACGACCCACAAGGCCACTGAGGACGGTGCGTGCCCGGCGACAGGAGCTCACACTGAACCCCTCCGACGGCGCGGCATGCCGTGGGGATGCTGAGTGGTGAACACACGGAGGCCACACGCACCGGCCACACACGTCAGGCGCACGTGCCCACGGTGCCCGTGCACGGTGGCCGTGCCAGCGAGGGTGCCAGGCAGGGAACCAGATCCTGGCGCAAACACAGCCACCCGCGCCACAGCCCGCCTGGTGCTTCTCACGGAGGAGGACCAACACGCCAGGACAAAGATGGCAGAACTCGCTCCCGAACAAACCTGTGCAAGAACAGCCCGGGGGGCAGAGCAGGCGTCTCTGGCCTGGGGAGGCGTGGCCACGCCCAGACCCCAGCAGGAGCCAGAGCCGCGGCCACACCTGCCCGCCGCCCCCTTGTCGCTCAGGGCCACGACGGCCATCAGGCTTTGTCGAGTGCCCCAGACTGACCTGAGGGGCGGCTCCCCATCAAAGCAATGCAGTTCTCTATGCGTCTGGGGAACGGAAAACCGCCGGGGGCTGTCGTGCTGAGCGCCACGGCGCGCCTCTTCCCAGTGCCACATTAAAGCCCGACGTCCAGTTAACCGGAAGACCTGCTTGTTCCGGGCGTCTGCGGAGGGGGCGTGGGTTCGTTCAGCACCTCGGGGGTCACGACTCCAGCACCACTGTGGGAACACAGGGTGCACTAGTGCAGGCGTGAGCAGCCCCGACACGACCCCGCGCCGAGCAAGGCCATTACAGACAAAGCACTTGCACAAAAAAGATGCCACCGCCGAGCCTGTGGCCGGAAAATACCAATTTCCACCCACACTTACTGTAAGGGATGGGGCGGGGGGAGCCGCCCGGGGCCACGACTTCTACCCGCCCGGGGCCACGCAGCAGCCAAGACTGCGCTGCTGAAGAAAGCCGTCGCTGGCAGCGTTAATTACCGGCATCCGTGTGCAGGGACCCTCCTCCCGCGTTACTACCGTGTGGCCTTTGTCGCTGTGCGTCCCGCCGGCCGCCGCACGCATGCTCCCGTGCCCACACGGAGCCCCCGCCACCCCCACCCCGCCGCGCCCCGCGCACGGCTCTCGGCCCGCACCGTCACGGGCGAGCTCGGCACACACAGGCCAAGGGCTTCTGCCACTGGCACAGACCAGTGCGGGGGGCCCCGGGGACCATGGCCAGTCAGCGTCCACGAGGACAGCCCCGCAGCGTGTCATGCAGATGGGGCACGGTGACTGGGACACGCTCTGGCGGCGGCAGGGCTCATTAGCACGTCCGCTGCGGAGGACCGGACGCTAAATGAAATGTGGCATTTGCAAACAGGCCTGTCTCAGATTAAAGCCCACGGCCCTCGGACGCGCAGGGAAGACCACTCTGGGGGCTGGGGGCGTCTGCGGCGCAGTGCCTCTCGGGGACTCACAAGCCCGCGGCTGGAGACGCAGCCCAGGCAAAGGCGGCTCAGCTCCACAGCACCCCCCGGGTCCTCGGCTGGCCCAGGCGCAGCGGCGGGCGCGGTACCTGTGTGGGCGCTCGTGCACGCGTGGGGGCTGGTGCAAGCATTTCCCACGCTCCACACACAAGGGGTCTCCTCGGCGGGCCTGCGTCCAGAGCGGCCCTGGGCAGCGGTGGCCATGGGTGGTGTGCAGGTGGGAAGCGGCAGGGCGGGGGCGAGAGGAAAACGTCCTGTGTCTAGTGGGGTGACGGGAGCACCTGCAGGCCTGGGGGGCGACCAGGACCCCTCCCCCCAGGCTCTGCCAACAGCCGGCACACGTGAGATGGCGAGGGAGTGTGAACCACAGTGACCTGAAACCCGCGCCACGGCCCGGGTGGGGGTGGCTCTGTGGGGACAGCCAGGTGCAGGGGCAGGGAGGCCGCGGCCTGGCCACCAGTCCCCACCACGCCCCCAACACCGCCCAGGTACCTGGCTCCTTACCTGTGTGCCCGCGCACCCTCTTGGGCACAGACGGGAGACGGGGGAGTCGGGCCAGGTTGAAGGCCCTCCCCGTGTTCGCTTCGGTGAGAATGGCGGGGCAGATGGCCCTCACCCACCCGCACCCGGCCTGCTCTGGGGAGTCCTTCTGAAGAAAGGCTAAGGTCCACATCTGGGGAGCAGCTCCAGAGGCCTCCCGAGCCCCACTCTCACTGCTGGGCACAACTGTAACTCAGCGGAAACACAGCACAGAAACATCAACCAGAGCAAGTTCTGCCTGGAGCAGCGCACTTAAGTGAGGCTCACGGGACTGAGTGTGTCCCTAACATCGGGTCCTCGAGTGTAAACGGCAAATAGAAAGGATGACAAAGTCTCTGTCAAAGTCGCTGAAACCCAATTCTTGTCCGAATTCTGCATACGTTCACAGATGGAAAGAATATACAATTGCTTCGACACTGCAGACAGCGTATGGACACAATCATCCGAAACACGCATGTGACGGACGGCAGAACTCGTCCGAATCCTCACCGGGCGAAACCCAAACGCGCATCTTAGAGAAACCGCAGAACTCACCCACAAGGCCCTGCATTTCCCACCGTCTCATTCAGGAGCACTGAGGATAAGCAAGACCCGTTCTAACCCGCGCGCGCCACTGTCCCCGATGAGACAGCGGGACTGAGGCGGGCAGAGTGCCCAGGCACTGAACAGGGAAGGCACACTCAGCCAGTGTCCTTGGTGCGGGCCTCTCACCGCCGCCACGTGCGTCCCCAAGCACTGCAGGGACAGGAAGCCTAGCAGCCTGGCCACGACGGCTGCGCACGGCACGGGCCCCACACCTCCTGGTTCCGAGCACACATTCCCAGCGTGGCAGCTTCTGCCAAGAGCCACCTAATCACGTCTTTAAGGAATATCTTTCCTTCCTCTGAGTCTGACCCGGGAAGATCTCAGCTTCTAAAGCGTTTCTGTTGCCTGCTGAAGCACAACCCAGGCTCATCCTACGAGAACCTCCCTGGCGATCGCCTGGGCCGTGCGGGTTCTCCCGGGGGTCGGGACGGCTCGCCCACGTGGATTCTAGAGGGGCCTACGCGGGACACCTGCTAAGGACCCTGAGGAAACACGGCCCTTGCGTCCTCACACACTCCGTCGTTTCGGTCGTTTCGTAGGGAGCTCCTTCAGCGGCCTGTTGCCCATCCAAAGCGGCAGCAGAAAAACGCAGCACTTCCGTTCAGCCGACCGCACGGCCTAGATCAAGTATGCGCCGGCACGCACACGCACGGACACACAGACACACGCGTTCTCCTGTGCACTTTGCCGCATCGTTTTCTCTTTCCTCTCTGAGAAAAGACCGCTGCCCTTCATGGTCAATAATGTCGTGCCCGAGCTACCCCGGAATTCGGAGCCCAACATGAAGGTTATAGACTCCATTTGATCCGAAGACTGGCTGGGGACAAGCGCTCTAACACTCTGACCTGGACACTAGAGTTGCGCAGCAAGGAGGCCCGGTGAAGGGCAGGGGCCTCCCCGAGGCAGGCGCAGACGCTCCCCAGCCCCGCACGCTAACGTGACCTGATCAAACACACGTGCCCGTCCGCAAGGGGAAGGGGAGCCTGGAGGCCTGCGGGGACCCCTCACGGAGCCCGGTGAAGGAAGCACACACCTCGCATCACCGTCACATCAAGTGTCTGTGTGGCGACGGGGCTGGACGGGGCACTCCCCCGCACGGCCCTAGACAAGTCTCGGGCTTGTCCTCGGACAAGGGACTCTGTCAAGTCCCAACAACAGAGACCTTACATCTCATTCTATCTAAAATCATCTTGTCCTGTTACCCTCAAGTTTCATTCTAAAGTCCCTATTCTCACCTAACACAGGCTGGCCACGAAGCGTGAAAACCCAGATAATGTATTATTTTTCTATTCCGTCAACAGAACAGTCCTACTCTACGGATGAAGTTTCCAGACTCGCCAGCCACAGAGCAGACCCTGTGTTTCAGGCTTCAAGGGTGGTGGTCGGGGTCCCTCCAGGAAGCGACAGTCGTCACGCCACAGAGCATCCTTCCTCCCCTGGCAGGGCCTCCCCGCAAACATCATTCCGTCGCAACACGTGGGGAGACGGCCTCGGAGAACTCTCCGCCCCGATGTCTGGAAGGACCCAATGTCTCCGAGGCACCGCCCGACGGCAGGGCCTCTGTGTGAGCAGAACACGAGACCTGACAGAGTCACACTGGCCCCCACAAACACTGCACGTGGCACAGACGGCCGCTCTTCTCAGAAGGTTCCCTTCGGCAGCCTCTGCCTCCCCCACAACAGCGCGAGGCCGGGAGGTGCGTTCCCGCGGCCTGCGTGGAGGAGTTGAGACCTTTACTCTACAGGGACACTCCCGAGAGGAGGCTCGCATCCGATCCACCGAGGAGGTGGATCTGACCACGGAATGGGAGCCGACCAGCACGGGCCGACCCATCAGTGGCGCAGGCCAGAAAGATGACTTGGAACCGAAAGAACTTAATTTTCTAGATTCATGATGTGAAATTCAACTGCGTAGCACACCAAAGCCACGGACGCCTGGCCAGCGGAAGACAAAAACCTCAGGAATCTGCGTCAGTGGCACCTTCAGAAATGCGTCAGGGCGGTGATCTAGGGGCCACTCGCACCTGCCGGCAGCACAATGGCAGGGGGCCTCCCTACAAGAACCGTCAGCCCCCCACTCACCTCTCGGCCAGGCCACGACTGCCACGTCTCCTTCCTATGCAACACCTCAAGGGCCATCCAGAAACATCCCAAGAAGGAGAAAGGAACCAGCAAAGGCCCCGGAGGGGCGGCCACAGACAGGACACGTGGGCAGGGCGCGGACAAGCCGAGGAGTTCGAGGAGTCCACAGGCGTTCCCATGGGACAGCCCAGACCTGGCCCCAAAGTTGAGCCCAGAGCCCAAGGGGGGCCACAGAGGGGAGGGCCATGCAGGGGGCGTCCCGTCCAAGTGCACGGCCATCACACAGACACCAGCCAAGTGACAGAGAGAAACCGATCTCTGCTCTTCCCTAAAGCCAGGAAACCATGGTTCCAGAAACACACTTAGTATATTACAGCTGAAAAGTTTAGGATCTGCCCTTAAGGAACCCACGTCAGCGTGAATTTAAACGCCCTAAACGCTCTTAATCCACGGAGCTGTTATGTCCATGTGTACACGGGCAGAGGACCCAAGAGAAGCACGTGCGTGTGAGGCACGATTCAGCATTTCTGAAGTGTGGAACCTCTCTTAAACCACGCACACACACACGCGCGTGCGCACACACGCATACACGCACACTAAACCCCGAGAACCATTTACAATTCTTAAGGAAAAGGAGAA
Organism: Mustela erminea; assembly: GCF_009829155.1. NCBI lineage: Eukaryota > Metazoa > Chordata > Mammalia > Carnivora > Mustelidae > Mustela > Mustela erminea. The sequence continues at coordinate 2,716,934 of NC_045626.1, read as the reverse complement.
CATTTCTGGCTACTGCATACTTCCAAGCTGCCACGTGACATTCTCAAAACCTGAACTTGAAACTGACTTCTACTTTTGGGGGGAAAAGCAACAACAGCACCGTCGGACGGGCAGCGCGACAGGCAGCACGACGGGCCGGTACAGAGGAGGGTCGCACTGTGACGCTAAGCAGAAGCCACTGACACAGGGACAGGCTTCCCCGGTCTGGGCACCCGAGGCCACAGTCACCGGAAGGAGTGGACAGCGGGTCACAGCTGCTGGGCACACGGGTACCCACGGAAACTTGCCCACTGTCAGCGGCCTATGACTTCTCAGCTTTGAGACCCACGGAAACCAAACCTAGAGCAATGGGGCTGCCCCCAGGTCTAAAGGGCGCCCATGCACTGTGACTCGTCTCCCAGCAAATAATCTGCATGCCTGGAAACGTCCCTGGGACGTGCAAAACTCACTGAACTAACTGAAACCTGAATATGTGAACACACCAGGCCACAGGCCGGCTGCCTTCTACAACCCGCCACAGCCTGGTGTCGCGCCCCTGACCCGAGGGGAGGCGTCGCGGACACAGGGCCTTCCAGCCTTGCCTCCCAGCACCTTGGTGATGGCACGTCTCAGCGACCTCTGGGCTTCCGTGCCTTTAGCTTCATTCTAGAAAGTTCCCAGGAAGCGCGGGCTCTGAGCAAAAAGGAACAGACGCCAGCCTCGAATGAAGACCCCACTGGCAAAACCTCCGAGACTGTGGGACCCCGAGTGTTTCCCACCTTAGTGTTCCCGGGAGCCAAAGGCACCACGAGCCACGCCAGGACGGCTCCAGCGTGCCCAAGGAGCCGGCAGGTTCCGAAGTCCCTGCGAACGTCGGCCGAGACCCGCCTTCTCGGCGAGGCACCCGCAGCCACACCGTGGGTGTGGGACGCCTCGCCGTTCACCCCAATGCCACCAAACCATGAACCACGTTCTCCAAAAGTGCCTCCACCTTGCTGGAATTTGAGGGGCCCGATCGCAAAGGTCACTGTTGACGGTGACCTGCTCTAACAACAGGTGTGCGAACACTTGAGATCAGAGAAGGGCCACGGACAGAGAGAGCACCGCGGGGCCTCCAGCTGCTTGATCTTTGGTTTTAACAGCAAATCCTTCACTCTCCTCGTGCTCTGTTAAGGGAGAGCCCCCCACAATTCACGCCCAAGGAGGAGGGCATCCTATCCGGCGTGTGCCTTCCCTCGCGGGTCCTCACAACAAGGAGTCAGTACCCAGACACCGGCAGAAAAGGCAAACGGCCACTAAGGTGTGTCTTTTCTCAAATCGCGGCACAAGCCAGTCCCCAGACATCCTATGGTACATCCATACTCTGCAGGGCTTGCTCACTACCACCACCGAACTACGCGCTTTTCGATTACATACGTACAGAAACAAACACTTGCTTCTTCAAATGGACGTTCCCACCTATTGAGAGAAAAGGGACCACGAACATCTACTGATTCTATGTTTAAAATGACAAAGGAAAGCGCACCCAGCTGGCTCCGTCAGGAGAGCGTGTGACTCCTGATCTTGGGGCATGAGTTTGACCCCTATGCTGGGCAAAGAACTTACCTAAAAAATTAAAAAAAAATTAAAAAACATAAAAAAACAAAGGACGTGAGGGGCGTCCAGGCTGCCCGCTCCAGTGATGTTAGCATTCCCGAATTAACAGCCCCAGGAGGGAAGGCCTGTGGGGCCAGCAGGCTCCCGCCCGGGGCCCAACCCTGGGCACCCGAACCCTGGCAGGCAAAGCTGGGGGGCAGGAGGGTGCACGGGCCCCGCGTTCTCCGCTTGGTGCTCAGAGGCACAGCCGGCCGCCGGCAGCTGCCCCACCCCGTGGGGAGAGGCTGCTCGTGGGGCCTGCAGAGGACCTTTGTGCCGGCGCTCGCAGGGCAGGGTGGGGGCCGCCCGTCTTACCTCTGTGCTCGAGTGCAGGGCCACTGGCACCCCAGCTCTGGTAGAGAGAAGCGAAGTCCTTTGGAATGTACGTCTTAAAGACACTGAGGATGTCCAGGCGTTTCTCGCGGCCATCCGCTGCGGGCTCCGGCTTGCTGGCCTGCACGGCCGAGCTCCCCCTGGGGCCCGCTCCGCAGCTGGTGGGCGGCCGCAGCTCCTGGCCGGCCTTGGAGTGGGGCTCGCGGGGAGGTAGAGGGGGGCCCCCATCGCCTTTCCCATGCGGCGGACCCTGAGGCTGAGGGCTGAATTTGGCTTTTGGAGGGTCTGGGGCACTGTGCTTCTGTGGGGGGCCGAGGCTGGCCCCCGTGGGAGGGATGACATACTTGTCCCCCGGCCTGCTACCTGTGGGGGGCTGGGCTCCTGCTCGGGCGATGACGGGGGGCGTGGGGGTGGCACATCGGCTGAAGCCAGCGCCGCCTGCCGCGGGCCCCGCTCTCGGGCCAGCCTCCTGCCTGGGCTTCGGCAGGGACGGCGGCGCGGGGGCACCGTGTGGCTCGGGGCCGTGGCCGGCTTTAGCCTGTCGGGGCCCGTCAGGGCCGGCCACCCAAAGCGCACAAGGGCCCCCGGAGTGGCTGTCCTTGCTCTTAGGCAGGCTGGCGGCTTTCGTGGCCACGCCCAGGGGCGAGGGGCCGCCTTTGGGCCCCGGCACCCCACCTGGCACCTGAGTGCGTGTGAACCGGGCGATGGGCAGCGGCTGGCACTCTTTGCCCCCAAGGGCAGGCGGGGGGCCCGTGCGTCCGCTCCGGGCAAGGAAAACCAAGTTGTTCCTGATGCTCCTGTAGCCGTTGGGCTGGATCCACTGGGGGGCCACGGAGCTGCAGCTGACCCTGTGCCAGACTCGCTCGTGCATCCACAGGACCTCGGGGTAGTAGGTCTTGTGGTTGCAGTACGGACACGGGTGAACGGCCAGCGCAGCCTGCAGGGACGAAGCCAGCTCCCTGTGGCTGGGGCCGTCCCGGCTCGACCTCTCGCTGAGGTCCAGGGGGGCCAGGTCTGGGGCCGGCCCCCTCCGGCCCCCTGCAGCGTGCTCCTTCATAGGCAAGTCAGATGGCTTCTCCTTCAGGGGCTGAGCCGGGCTCGTGGACAAGAGCGGCAGGTCGGCTCCTTCGGGGAAAGTCTGATCTGAATGGAAAGGGAAGTCGGCGGCGTCCCTGGAGACCGCAACCTCCTGCTTCGGGTGAAACGCCGGCATTTTGACGCCCACGGAAAACCGGGGCTGCTCTGCTCTCTTGGAAGCGTCTCGGCTCCTGCTTCCGAGTGCGGACGCAGAGGCTGCGCTCCCCACTGCGGGCTCCCCGGTGTCGGTGAGTGACGCGGCAGTCCGGGGCGCGCGACCCTGGTCTCCGCTGGTGAGCGCGGTCGAGGCTGCCTCTTCAGAAAAGCGGAAGTGGAGAGGCTTTCCCCCTGGAGGGTCAGAACGTAAAACGTGAAGTTACCACTTCTCATCAGAACAGAAGAGGCACAGCAGCACACCCCAAGGCACTGTGGTCCTCGCGCGCAGAGGGTGCACAGGTCCTCGGGAAACAACGGGGTGTCGCCACAACACTCTCAAAAGCGGGCCAGCTTTAAGGGCAAAAGGATGGTATTTGGGGTGGGGTTTCTTTCTTCGGTTGATTAACTCAACAGACTGTCGGGAGAAATAAAATCTAGCTGCCTGCAACCCTGCGGTTACTCGTGAACAGAGGGTAACTAGTTGTATCAGACACCAAGAAACACCTGCTCCGTACTAGCACAAGCTCCCCATGCCTTTCTGAGAACTCTCTAAATGCAGTCACAGTTAGGGACCCCGGGGACGTAAGCCAAGAGGACCCCAGGACCGTGACACGCAGCCCGTGGTCACACAGAGGCTGGGCCTGAAAATGGCTCACTTTGCCCAGGTGATCCCGTGGCTGCCGCAGAAGTGTCTGGGCTACAGGTCAGCTTCAGACTGATCCAGAAAGGGTCCCGAGTGACACTCTGTCTCAAGGTCCACTCCTCTGGTCCAAAGCCTTGACATGGGAAGATTCCCTTCAGAGGCACGGGAGGTAAGTGAGGCCACGCCTCCCCGCCCTTCCCCAGAGGGGTGTCCGGGACGGGGACCCTGAACGCTGCCCCTGCGGTTCCCACCCGCAGTGCTCCTGCAAGAGACACCCGGGTGCGCCCGGAGGCCCTGCCCCAGGGAGGCCGGCCTCTGCCCAGCCACGCTGCGTGGAGTGGTCAGTGGCCGGTGGGAGCGGGGCTCCCTGCCCTTCAGGCCCGACAGGTGAAAGCCTCCGCAGCCAGGCCAGACCACACCCCAAGGGGATGAGCACAACCTGAGAGAAAGTCCACTTCACACTCGCACTGATGAGCTCGGGTGCAGCGAGCCCAACAGCGGGAAGGTGTGCGATCCTTTCTGGATGTCTCAGAACTTTCCAACACAGGTTCTTCATCGTGAACACCCGCCGGACGCCCCTGCGACCGCTGCTGGGTGCCCACTGACGGCAAGGCCCAGGACTGCTGGTCTTTAAGGATATTCACACCCTTAAATATCTGCAGTGAAACGTAAGTATCTATTTATAAAAAAATGTTCTTTAAAATTATTCTAAGTATATTTTGGGGGGTTAAGTCTCAGAAATCCCATCAAATGGGTATTTTTTTTAACGTATTCCAAAGGGATCTCCATGAAGGCCGGAGAGCATCCTTCAGAGAACGGGTTTGACAGAGATCAGAAGGAGCACAGTAACAAATGTGCAGTTTCCATTAGTAGGCAGTGAGCCGCTCCCACGCAATTTTAAGGGCTTGTGACTCACATGATACGCGACCAGCATGCACTGATAGGGAGGATGGGTGAAGAGAGAAGGCGGCGCAGGAAGGATAACTATTCCTGTCCGCACCAAATGCTGACATGTGAGCCACTCTGGGGTATGTGCCTGTCCTAAGTACCATGTCCTGTTCCCCGGAAGGCACACTGAGCAACCCTGGGAACCTCTGCTGACAAGAGGGTACCTGACCTGGGACTAAACATGTGGAAACCTCGTGGCCTTTGTTCAATTCCCACTGATGCTTAGAATGTCATAGTCACTTTTAAACTATCCAGAGAGAGAAACACCGGGGGCTGGGGGCCTCGTCTTTCCTGTACTAAAGAAATATGGATTTATGAAAACACATGCCAGAGACTAGGAGTCGAATTCCAAAATTGAAAGAGAGAACCGCGTAACCTGACACTGCACATCTGTGGAGGTTTCAAAGCAATCTGTCCAAGGCCCCACATCTTATGCTCCCAGAAAGGATTTTAAAACATCACAGCGGGACTTCCAATACCCCTGACCACGACACTAAATCACAAGATGAGACGTGCTACGGGGTCATCAGAGCCATCGATGGGGGCACAGCAGAGCTGGGGTCACAGGAAGCTGGCTGGGAGAAAAAGGAGGCACTCCTTCCCAGCAGCCGCCTGACTCCTGGAGGACAGCTCAGGAGGGGATGCCAACAATCCACCATTAGGTGGGACGGGGGAGCTGCTGAGGAACCAGGTGCTTCTTCAAACCCAGAGCCTACAGCTCTCACGCCCTGGAGCCCTTTCCTTGAGAGGTTCCCTACTACGGGTCTGAGGAACTCCAGTTCACTGCAGAGAAGCACCTCCAGCCCGTCCCACGAAGCCAGGGGGCTCACTCGAGGCTGCCAAGCTTCAGGGCAAGCAGGCCAAAGCAGGTGCGGAGGGGCCGCCCGGGGGCCCGATGCTCCTGGGTTCTTGAGTGCCATTTCCAACTTTGTAAGTCACCCATGGGGTGGACTTCTGGGGCGCTTCCCCTAGCCACCTGCTCCATGAGCACATGGGGAGCTCATTCCCAGCAACTGATGAGGCTTCAACAAAGGGGTTGCTTAAACCCAACACTGAGTTTGGGGCCTGAGTTACTCTCCAGCAACAAGTGTGGGTGACCCTGGCCACAAGGCTAAGTGTCTGCAGATGAGACACGGGCTCCGAGAGGCACAGTAAGTCAGCGTCCCTGCGGGAAGCAGCAGCCATGCCGTCTAGCCACAGCCCCTATCCCGGAGCCCATGCCTGGTGCAGAGCAGCCAGACCCGCACGGCCCTGGGAACCACAGCTCAGTCACCACCCCACATCTGCACATCCAACAGGGTGATCACCACCACACACATGTGCGTGTGTGCACATGGGCGTGCACATGGGAACACACATGTATGCACACGAAAACATGCACATGTGTGTGCACTGGAACATACATGTGGACACATGCACACACAGGAAGCGTGCATACATGTGTGCATGCACAGGTGTGTGGGTGCAAACACGTGTGTGCACTGGAATCATGTGTACACACATGGACACCTGTGTGCACTGGAACATGTGTGCACACATGGACGTGTGTGTGCACAGTGTATGCGTGTGAGGAGGTGTGTGCGTGTAAAAACATACCTGCACGTGCATGTGAGCACATGAACGTGTGTGTGCATATGGAACCATGCACGTGAGTGCACACATATGTGGGCACACACGTTTTCCATGGCCTGCCTCTCCTTGGCCTGAAGGACAATGTGTGTGAAATCTGTTTCTCCCTCATCAGGACCGTCCTGGCAGCGCTGGGAGCCGTGCCGTGTTGACCAGTTTCTGCAGCTCTGACACGGGCCCCACATCTGCAACTGCCCAGGTCACTGTGCATGCACACGTGCCGTCCGCACACACACGCATGCGCACACAGCGCCCTGCAGACCCCCAGCCGCCCCAGAAGGTCAGTGGAGGAGGGGACGTCACCGTCGGAAATCTCCGCAGCAACCCCGTTACACACACATGCACACACGCACACACACAACTACCCCGAAACAGGACACAGTGGAAGGGCACTCGGTAAGAATCACTCCCCTTTGACTTTCTTTCTCAGTTTTTACTGCGGTAAGACCGCCGTCACAACAGATCGACCGTTTCACCATCCCGAGTGTCCGCTTCCACCCTGATGACGGATCTGGTTTTCACCACACACCCCTGTTTTCACTTTTACACCCACTTTACGGCACTGAATTCTCTGTGCCTATTACTGCCTCTTTCCCACCCTGCTCCAACCCACAACCGAAAAGCAGGCCTGTGTGCTGTTACGTCTCAGAGTCGAGCAGGCCGTGGACAGGCCCCATGGTGCCTCGGACTGGGGTGCCGTCCGTGCCCCGACACAGGGGTGCTCGCCTGGGCCGTGGCGCACCCCACTCCTGCACACGGGCTCTCCAGCTCACACCCCAATGCACAGCTGCTCGCGTTCCCTCCACGAGGTGCCTGTCTGACTGGGAGCCCGGCCCACGGGCTCAGGGCAGGATGCTTCCACCCCACCCCCAGCACTGGCTTCATCACGGTCATTACCGATCCTGGGAGTGACCGCGATAACGCGTGCACCCGCCCACGTCAGGGCTTCCCTTGCCACCCCGTCTCCCCAGGACTCAAGAGTCCCTGCAGGTCCAGCCTGGTGACACGCAGGGCAGGGCTGCCGGGACCCAGCGACCGGCACGTGCGCAGGAGCCGTGGACCCACGTGCAGCCACGTTCGCCACCTCACGGGCTGGGCTCCCCCCACAGCAAGTGCACAACACAGACAACTACAAACCGGCATTCCGCGTCAGCCTGTGGTACCCGGGGCTGACGGGAGAACGAGGGGGCCTCTCTCAAACGTTAACAAAGAGTAAAACTTCCAAGCTGTGCAAATTACACGAGGAAGAAAATCTGAGGCCCACCGCTGGGATTCTCTTAAAAAAAAAGTTGGTGGCGCAGCCCTAATTCCAGGGCATCTTGGAAACAGACCTGTCCTCTGCCCAGCCCGGGACGGCTTCACCAGAAGCACCACCAAGAGCTCACTCAGCAACTGCACTGCAGTCTCTTGCAAGGACTTTAGTTTTTTCCGACCCATTAGCGCTGTAGTTTCCTTCTTAACAGATGAATCTGAAGTTGAATCTCTTCCTGTTTCCCGCTGTCAGTCCCTGCAAACCATCACCCTCGCCCCCGTGGGACGCTGTATTGACACCAACACCTTCCACCTCTCCCGCCTTGAGCAGCCGGAGCTCACGGCTGCCCTGCCCAGGCGTCAACGCCCTTCTGTCCCCACAACGGAGGAGGACTCAGTGCCCAGGGCGGCTGGGCCGTGGGATTCTCATCCGGCTTCCCACCCAGGCTGTGCGCTGGAGGGGACCTGCCTTCTGCCGCTCACACAGCCCAGCTCCTGGGAGGGAAGGGGGTCTGCGGGGCGGCTCTGCTCTGGGTGGGGTGTCCGGGGCACCTGCAGGGCCAGAGGAGATGTGGCAGGACCCACACTGTGCAGTGCACTCAGCTTGGCCTCATCCGTAAAGAAACGTGTCCTCCTCCAGGCCTCCATGATGACCAAAGACAGAGGCAGTAAATTCTATGTGCCTTGGTGTTTGGGTTTATAAAATAGGATGCATTTCAAAATATTTTATCCTAGGTTTGACGGGAAAAAAAAACAAAACAAAAAACACCCAGCACTGTAACAGCCCACAGATGGTCCAGCACAATTCCCTCTGCGACAAGGCTTTCAACACTGGTCACTCAGGGGACAGAGTGGCACATGGGCCTGACTCGCTGACAGTCCAGGGACTGGACGGAATGAGGCTGCATGGAGGTCTCAGAGAGGCAGGGTGGGCTGAAACAGCGCCCGTGCCCAGGACCAACAGGAAGGAAGGCCTCTGAAGCGTGTTCAGTGTCTGTGCTCCCACCGTCATTTCCACCAGGGCCCTCGATGAAGAAATGGGACTAGACAAGTTTATCAGATCCGAGACTGACACTCAGCTAGGAGAAACAGCCAAAACCTTCAGTAACAAAACAAAGACTCAAAAGTTTTCAATAAGATATAACAAAGGCTGAAAAATAACGGGAAATCCCATGAGGAAAAACAGAAAGCACAGAAAGTGAAAGGTCTGGCTTAAGAGCTGTGTTGTGAAAAAGACTCCAGGGTCCTAGGGGACCACAAGCCCAGTATGTTAGATCAAGAAAGCGTCCTCAGGCAGACATCTAGCTGGAAGAGCCCAGCCCCGGCTCTGAGCCACACACCAAGAGCAAAGAAGATGAATGGGAGCACGTCCAGAATAGGCCTCCTGGGGAGAAGCTTCTGGAAACCAAGCCATATGAAAAAGACTTGCAGGATCTTGGACTCCTCTACCTAGACAAGGGGACTGGCGGCTGTATACCTCGGACATTCCTTCACTCAGTGTGGGATGAACGGGGGGATGACTTCCTCATCAAGGGCAGGTTCTGTCTACACCCTAGAATCACCCAGAAACATGCGAACCATCACGGGTGAGAAATTCCCAAGCCTGGACCAAGAGCCAGTCTTTCAGGGGAGGGGCCTACCCTCAGCCTTTTCTCCAAAACCCTTGGGGTGATTCAAACTGTGGCCAAGACCAGGGAGCAGAAGAGTCAACACAGGACGAACACCTGGGAGTCACAGAGGACCTGGGACACTTGGAGTCACAGAGGACCTGGCGGCCAGGGAGGCCAAGGCGGACATACAGCCACTCCTCCTGGGGACAGCGGAAGCCCAAGTCGGCTCCCAGGAACCGAGTGACCGAGTGTCTGTGCGAGGCCAGGTGACCGCACCCAGTGACCTGCACCCAACCCCGAGGCTCTATGGGACCCAGTGACAGGGGACCACAAGCTGCTGGTGTCCCGTGCTTCTCCGGCACCCCCGTTCCTCTGAATGAGCCCCTTTTCTGCACACTAAGTGTCAGCGAGGTTCAGGACAGAGCCCCACCTTTTAAAAAAAGCTTGTCACTGTGTGAGCTGCAACCTGAACCCCGGCGCGTGATGATTTCTCCCAGAGCAGCTCGGCAGCGTGCACTCGGGGACGGCTGAGTGACAGGGGGACGCGGCGTCTGGGTGGGACAGAGCCGTGACAGCCCCGACTTCTAGCCCCCAAGTTCTCCTAGTGGCTGACTCGTGAGCTCGGGCCGCGGCACACTCCGCTGTCTGCTACAGGACTCTGGCTCTGTGCTTCCTTGCAGGTTCTTCATCATCTCTACCTACCTACCTATTCCTTCCTTCCTTCCTTCCTTCTTTATTTATTTATTTATTTATTTATTTATTTTCAGCATATGCATCACACCCAATGCTCCATGCGATCAGTGCCCTCCTTAATACCCACCACCTGGTACCCCGACCTCCCACCCCCGCCCCTTCAAAACCCTCAGATTGTTTTTCAGAGTCCATAGTCTCTCATGGTTCATCTCACCTTCCAATTTCCCCCAACTCCCTTCTCCTCTCTAACACCCCTTGTCCTCCATGCTATGTGTTATGCTCCACAAATAAGTGAAACCATATGATAATTGACTCTCTCTGCTTGACTTATTTCATTCAGCATAATCTCTTCCAGTCCTGTCCATGTTGCTACAAAAGTTGGGTATTCGTCCTTTCTGATGGAGACATAATACTCCATAGTGTACATGGACCACATCTTCCTTATCCATTCGTCCGTTGAAGGACATCTTGGTTCTTTCCACAGTTTGGCAACTGTGGCCATTGCTGCTATGAACATTGGGTACAGATGGCCCTTCTTTTCACTACATCTGAATCTTTGGGGTAAATACCCATAGTGCAACTGCAGGGTCATAGGGGAGCTCTATTTTTAATTTCTTGAGGAATCTCCACATTGTTCTCCAAAGTGGCTGCACTAACTTGCATTCCCACCAACAGTGGAAGAGGGTTCCCCTTTCTCCACATCCTCTCCAACACATGTTTCCTGTCTTGCTAATTTTGGCCATTCTAACTGGTGTAAGGTGGTATCTCAATGTGGTTTTAATTTGAATCTCCCTGATGGCTAGTGACGATGAACATTTTTTCATGTGTCTGATAGCCATTTGTATGTCTTCACTGGAGAAGTGTCTGTTCATATCTTCTGCCCATTTTTTGATATGATTGTCTGTTTTGTGTGTGTTGAGTTTGAGAAGTTCTTTATAGATCCTGGATATCAACCTTTTGTCTGTACTGTCATTTGCAAATATCTTCTCCCATTCCGTGGGTTGCCTCTTTGTTTTGTTGACTGTTTCCTTTGCTGTGCAGAAGCTTTTGATCTTGGTGAAGTCCCAAAAGTTCATTTTCGCTTTTGTTTCCTTTGCCTTTGGAGACATATCTTGAAAGAAGTTGCTGTGGCTGATATCAAAGAGGTTACTGCCTATGTTCTCCTCTAGGATTCTGATGGATTCCTGTCTCACGTTGAGATCTTTTATCCATTTCAAGTTTATCTTTGTGTACAGTGTAAGCAAATGGTCGAGTTTCATTCTTCTACATATAGCTGTCCAGTTTTCCCAGCACCATTTATTGAAAAGACTGTCTTTTTCCACTGTATATTTTTTCCTGTTTTGTTGAAGATTATTTGACCATAGAGTTGAGGGTCCATATCTGGGCTCTCTACTCTGTTCCACTGGTCTGTGCGTCTGTTTTTATGCCAGTACCATGCTGTCTTGGTGATCACAGCTTTGTAGTAAAGCTTGAAATCAGGTAACACGATGCCCCAGTTTTGTTTTCTTCATAATTTCTTACGTTCCCACTCTTCTGGTTCAAACAAAATAGAAACTTTCACTAAGCACAAACCCAGGAAAACTCCCGCTGATGGTTGGCCTCCCTCTGCACAAAACAGCCCTGACGGACCCTTCCTGGTGATGCTCTGGGCCCCGCAAGCAGCTGTGTGCTGAGGGCCTTGGCAGATCTCCTGCACACTGACCGGCCCCCATGATCCACAGTCTCCCCTGTGCCTCACCCGAGGGAGCTCGGCCATGAACCCGGAGGACTGGCTCGGAGCCCAACACCAGTGGATCTCACTGGACATTACCAGCTACCACCATCCATAACAGAAGCCCACAAGTGGCAGTGTGGCTCCTCTGTCCATGTACCACATCACCGTCCTGCATCAGCAGCCTTTCCGCGAAGCCACGTCACCCGTGTCGGGGAACCACTGGCAGCCAGGTCAGCTCCTCACGGCCCCCCAGCCACGCTGCCCTCGGGAACAGGACTAACGGCGCAGGAAGTGGGCGGTGCCACGACAGGGACATGACAGGGACACTCTACCTCATGGCAGACCGTGTGTGATCCTTTGCTCTTTGTCCCCAGGAACGAGGAGCAGGACAGAGAAGCAGAGGGTGAGGAACTCCCAGGTCGAGAGGAGACAAAATTGCAGTCCATGGGGAAAAGGTCTCGAATCTCTTGGTCAGCAAGACTCTGGGGGGACCCAGGGCTCTTCACGCAGAAGCCGGCTTCAACGGGTTCAAAGTGGGCTCTGGGGAAAGCAAGCTCCCCTGGGGGCCGTGGAGCACAGGGGGAGCCTGCAGCTCTGAGCAGAGAGCCACCGGGGTCCGGAGGGAGTGCTGATCCACACCTTCCCACGGTCCCACCGCCACGCTTTCCCCCAACAGAGCTACGGGCCATTTGGGGGAACTGAGACTCTATTCCACGTTTGTGTGTCTGAAAGCCTCCCTCCCTCCGTTTAACACGTTTCTGCCCTAAAAAAATATGTGAACAAGTGCCCAGTCACCTAAGGCATGGCAGGAATATTTTAGAAAGTACGTAACAAAGTCACTGAGACGGTCTGTAGAACACCTCCTTGGGCCATACTAGAACAAGCATTTGACCGTAGGAGTGAAGCTCTCATCCGGCACGTCCACCACCCGGCGGCGTGGGCTTCCCACACGCCCACAGCCACTGTCCCCCCAGGCCAGGCTCCACCCCCTCCCCGAGGAGCACCTCCCTGACCACCCTCCATAAAATAACACCCCCTCACACATCCGTTCCCACCTCTTGCTCTGTCTGCTTCGGTGCTGTGTGTGGGGGCGCGTCCTCCCTGCCTCTCCCCAAAGCCTCTGAGCTCCCAAAACACACAGTAACCAGACGCTGTTCTCGCCAGCGTCTGGCACATCTGGCACGGGGCAGACGTTCCACGGACACACACCAAATTAAGAAACAAGTAAGACAAGTCATTCAACGTGCACGGGTCATGTGTACAAGACGGAGCACAGGAAAGCACCCCAAAAAGTGTGAGGTGAATTATGACCCGGTCAGTTCAGCAGATGCTGCTCATGGGCTTGGAGGGACCGAAAGCGAAGGCTGTGCGGGCGGTCACGAGGCCCTGCGGTGCCCGCACCATGCAGAACCGCCAACCCAGTTACCCACCTCAGAAGCAACCAGTTACCCAGCGCGGGTGCTGGAACTGCGGCGACCGCCGTGAGTGCCCAGTCACGGGAGCGGGGGCAGGCACGGCGCTGACACGGCTCACAGTGACGGGGTCCCCGCGCTGCTCAGACCTGAAGAGCTCCGAGGGGACCCGCGCTCTGGACTCCTCGGCCCACGAGTGAAATCAGACGCCCGCTCGGACGCTGGCAGGACAGGCCCGGCTGGGGCAACGCCCTCCGTCTCACTCTCGCTAAAGCGTGAGAACGTCCCATTATTGCCGCCGCCTCCCACCGCCCGGTTCCCACAGCCCCGAGACGGGAACCCTCGCTTGTACCACGGGCCGCCACTCGCCTCGGGCCGGTCCCACCGCGAACTCCGTCAGCGTCCTCCTCGGGCGGCGAGAGGGCACGGGGCCGCCCCAGCCGCCCCCCAGCTCCGAGGGCCAACTGCTGAGCAAGCCACTGCCTGTGCCTCTGCTGGTCCCCAAGGCCGCCTCTTCGGAAAAATAAACACCATTTCTGCAGGGAACGTGAGCTGAACGCGGATGACGGAGCAAGAATCGTCTGTTTCCTGCGTCCGACAGCGGCCGAGGGCAGGTGCGCAGCCCGCAGAGCGGCGTGCGGGACCGGGCCGCGCTCAGACGACGCGGCAGGGCGTCCCCGGCTGCCTCCTCGCTGTGGCTGTGCACCTGCTGGAGGAGCAGCAGAGAGACGCCACGTGGGGACAGCTCGGCGTCCTTCTCCTGGGAAGGGACCCATCCAGGCCGGGTGCACTGAGGGCAAAGCACGGGCCTCACACGAGCAGCGAACCTCCACCGCTGTCTACACGGAACCCAGATGCTCTCCAGCCACGTGATTCTAGGAGAGGAACTTTGTCTCCAAGACAGGCAGCCTGAGCACAGGGCGGTCCAGGAGAACTAACAGTGATCACACGGAAACGCAGGTCAGCCGCGACAGCCCCAGCCTGGGCGGCTGCCGCAAACGGCGGGGGCGGCCCAGCGGGCCTCCTAGGGTCGGCGAGCTGCAGTGACAAGGCCCCACGACAGCCAGCACCTCCCCAGCAACCCCCGGGGTCTGCGCCAGGCGGCCCGGAAAGCAGGAAGAGGCAGCTTCTCCAGGACCCGCGGGGAGCCCTGTGCCACCCGGGCATGGGATCCGATCAGCAGCCCCACGCCCTTCGTTAAAATCCAGACGTACCATCTGCAGGGAGGACCCACCGGCGGCTGCGCTGGGGCGGACGGCAAGCGCACTCGCAGGTGCCCAGCTGGCCCGTCCCAGCGGCTGTGACTTGGGAGAGCTTCACATCTCTCCTATTTGCTCCTCTTTCCTGAAAAGATCTGCAAACTAATTCCACATATGGAGGAATTAGGGGGCACATGGGAGAAGGTTGGTCACTTGAGACAGAAATAGCTTCTATCCTAAACTGTACTGTGATGTGAGCTTTTCTAAGGCACACGGCCCTCCTCCGAGGACATCCCAAGCGCTGTGAGCCTGAAGCAGTCTACTGACAACTACTGGATGAGAAGTAAGTTTAGGGGCGCCTGGGGCTCAGTCAGTGAAGCGTCTGCCTTCGGTTCCCAAGGGATCGAGCCCCAAATCTGGCTCCCTACTCAGGGGAAGCCTGCTTTTCCCTTGGCACGGCTCCCTCAACCCGTGGGCTCCTGTGTGTGTGTGTGTAACAAAATCTTTTTTTAAAAAAGGAAAAAAAAAGAAAAATAAGTCTAACGTATCAGCAGTTCATTTTAGTATTCATGAGTTTCTAGTAACTTTTATAATAAACATCACCAGTTATAAAAACCTTGATGTGACAGCGAGAACATTGAAGTTCGTAAACGTTTCTCGGCAGATTCTTCTCTTATCTTCTTTTTACGTGTCTTACAACAGGACAGCTGGTCGCCAAAACCAGGCCAGAGGGAAGGTAACAGGTCTGGGGAACCACCAGACATGGGGGTCTCGCCGAAGCCTGGGACTTCCTTGACAACTGACACGCAAACAGCATGGTGTCTGCAAAAAAAAAAAAAAAAAAAAAAGTGCCCTGGAAAGATGTTTCCACGAGAAAAAGCTCTGACACAGACCACTGATTCTCCGTGAAACGTGGTGACGTAACGACGATCTGGCACTGGGCCTGAGAGGAGGTCTAAGAGCTAAAAGCTTTATGGCCGTCGAAGGTTTTAGGTCAGACCTACAGGACGCGCAAGATGGCTTTCAGCTCCATTCCCCATGGGGCTTTACCGTTAAAACACACAACTCCGGCGTCCTGTGCCAGCGAAGCCGAGGGAAGGCAGGAAAACACTGCCACGGGCTGGTTTACCCCAGAAGCTCACCTTCCAGAAAGCGGGAAAATAACCAGGAGCCCGAGACAGAGCTGGAATGTGCGGTCGGCAGAGGGAGGCAGGAGGGAGGAGCAGCGGGGCTGCCGGAGACGGGGCAGGACCGAACACGGACGCTGCGGAGACGGGGCAGGACCGATCACGGACGCTGCGGAGACGGGGCAGGACCGAACACGGACGCTGCGGAGACGGGGCAGGACCGAACACGGACGCTGCGGAGACGGGGCAGGACCGAACACGGACGCTGTGGAGACGGGGCAGGACCGAACACGGACGCTGCGGAGACGGGGCAGGACCGAACACGGACGCTGCGGAGACGGGGCAGGACCGATCACGGACGCTGCGGAGACGGGGCAGGACCGATCACGGACGCTGCGGAGACGGGGCAGGACCGAACACGGACGCTGTGGAGACGGGGCAGGACCGATCACGGACGCTGCGGAGACGGGGCAGGACCGAACACGGACGCTGCGGAGACGGGGCAGGACCGAACATGGACGCTGTGAGGCCATCCAGGACCCTGGGCCCGGGACTGAGCAGAGAGCACCAGCGGGGTCCCTCCACTCACCCTGAGACCTCAGTCTGCCGTCTAGCAGGTTCAGTCCAGGGGCCAGAAAACTTCTCCTAAGCGTTCTAAACTCTCTCATGAAGGTCATTACACCCACAACATAAACTACAAAAAGAAGAAGAAAGCGTAAAAGATAAGGAAAGTGCCAGTAGCTAAAATAATGGGTAACAGCTAATCATATTTTCCAATTCTTACAAAGAACATGTCAGGTTGATCGGCTACTTTTTCTGTGTGAGTACAATATACGTTTTCATTTTTTTTTTTTTAAGATTTTATCTGAGTGACTGAGAAAGATTGCACAGCCGAGGGGATGGGCAGAGGAAGAGGGAGAAGCAGACTCCCCGCTGAGCAGGGAGCCCGATATGGGGCTTGATCCCAGCACCCTGGGATCATGACCGGAGCCAAAGGCAGATGCTTAATCAACTGAGCCACCTGGGTGCCCCCAAGTTTTCATTTTAAACAACTGATCTATTAACATAAACAAACTGCAAAACTAACTGATTTGCATTAATAGAAAAACAGTTAAGCTGTACTTTGATTTCTGAAGAAAAAGGGTTACAAGTTAAATACTGGCTTTCTGACTGAACAAATTAACCAGCTCATACGAGAAAACCTAAAGCTTAATATCCGGAAAAGAACTTTTTCAAAAGTTTTCCTACTCCTCAACTACAAAGGCTAGTCAGACACCTTGAGTCTCCACGGAGCTTCAGCCACTCACCCGCAATCTGTCCCGCCGTGAACACAACTGCGTTCTCGAAATCTCGAACTCAGGAACTGCTTCTTGACTCAACCATGAAACACAACTCCCCGGTGGCTGCTGTGTATTTAACAAAAACCCCACTGCTGCTGGAGTGAACAGAACCCGGGTCTGTTTTCATAGCGGCGATCCATTTAACACACCCCCCTTCACTCCCAAAACCTAACTGCAAAGGACAACTCACCCATTTGAAAAAGCACAAACAAATTCAAGAAGAAATCATGAAACCAAGATTTGCAAACCGTGCTCTGAGCAGCAACGAACATTCTCACCCGGCACAACCAGCGGCAAAGTAAATCGAATCTTCCACAAACGGTCAAAGGAACTGCCGGAAAGAAGGTCCTTCTAGCACGTCTGGGTTTGGGAATGTCACCACGGGAGGAGCGGGGACGGAAAGGCACAGGACAGCTCAGCACCGGGCGCCCTTCCCCGCCCCCTCGGGTGGTCCCGAACTTGCTCACGGGACAGCGACCTAGAGTCGCTGTCGGGGGCGACCGAGAACACGCTCCTGAGCTCCCCTGCGCCGTCTCACACCAAGTGTTTCCGGACTCGGGAAGCGGGGAGCCCTGAGAAGGCGGTGGCGCTGCACAGCTCCTGCACGAGAAGCGGGACGACACGCACAAGCTCGCAGGCACGCGGTTTAGAAGCTTCCCCCTGCTTCCTTACCCCAAAAACATAAAACCCAAATGCTGGGTATTTCCAAAGAAATTATAATGATCTTGTTTTTAAAAAATCAGATTATCTACTGGCATCGTCTTCAGACCTACACACAGACCGGGGGAGGCAGGCGCTATGCGGGCCGCCCGCCACTAGATGGCGGCTGCTCACAACCGATGCGCCCAGGCTCCTGCCGGCTCCCTGGGTGGTCCCCGGAGCCCAGAAATGGGACCTAGAGATAGAGACCTCTGAACAACGCCATTTATTAGCAACAGATGCACACCAGGAGCGCGCTTTCAAGTCTGGTCAACATAATCGTGCCTGTTTCTTCTGAAAGGGCCTCATCAGCATTTGGAAGTAGTTCATCAAAAGGTCTTCAAGCATCTTCCGTCTGTGGGTGTGTTTGCTCATCAGGACGGGCGGCAGTCAGAATGCGGAGGGCTTTCACCTGCTGATGCACTCGAACGATCTGGCAAACGCGAAGTCAGACCAAGTAACGTTTTTCTCTGCCTTGGACCCTGGGGGACTGGACCTGTAAATGTCCAACTTGCTGGAACTTAATCTAGTGGCTGATTTGAACGACTTGGGTCCTTAAGAAAATGACTTGAAAATCTTCATCCACAGATATTTTCACCCTGACTTTGAAGCAGTTCCTTTCCAAGTTAAAACAGAAGCAGTTTCTAGGGGTGCAAGTGCCAGATCGTCTAAGAAGGGGGGAGGGGCTGAGTCACGACCCTCTAGACTCAAGTCTGAAGGCCGAGCTCTAGTTGCAGGATCACGGCGTCTCCGAAAGAATGTTTCCTCATGCAGTGGGAGCCCACTCGGGCCACCGACCTCGTTCAGCAGGTAAGGTCTGCACACCTGTCCGTGTCCCACAGTCTGCTCCGTGCTGGACACAAGCTACCGGGGCTGCGAGCCGGAGAAGCAGGAATCATCATTTAACACTGTGTGCAGAAGGGAGGTGATGAACTGGAAGCATTTCTACAGCTGCTTCGTCCTAGTCGGGTCCCCCAATGGGGCTTTCCTGCACCTGCTCAGGTGACCACCACGGAGCACCCGGGAGAACCGTGACCGCACCCCGTGCCATGTGGGACCGGAGCCAAGCTGCCACCTTTCTGGCCTTTCCCCACCCACACTCACTTTCCAGCAGCAGGAGGGCCGTGTGGGCAGCGCATGCAAGGCCAGGTTCCGGGGACTGGCCTGGGGCGGGGGTGGGGGGGCACCTGCCATAGGCACCTGGTAAGACGGAAACACTTCAAAGGACAGCATGGTCCCCGGGATGCGTGGCGTGGCGGGACCTCCTATGTCCTTCCACAAACAGAATCTCATGTCTAAATTAAAATCACTCCCTTCTTTGAGTGATGTCCTACGTATCTTCTGACAAGATGCGCCAATGAGACCTGGGCACGGCTTCTTCCGAGCACTTGCCAGGATTCGCCCTCAAAATGCCCACCAAGTTCAAATGTCACTACTCGTGAAGGTAAATATATAAACTAAGTATCAAGCATTCCTTCTCTCACGGCTTGAGTGGATTCCCGACACGGACAGCCGCTGCCGAGGACGAAGCAAGACCCACACGCCAGGAGCAGCGAGGCGGCCGCCAGGAAAGTTAACAAACCGGCCAGAGCCTGTGTGGCCGGCGGTCTCGTCCACATGGGGACGCTCAGCCTGTGACCCAAAGCCGTTCATGGTTACAAATGCATACCTGACAGCGAAACACATACAGTGGTTCTAGCTCACCCCGAGAGCTCCAACCGTTACGTAAATACTGCATGTCAACAGTCTCACTTCACCAAAGATACTTCGTGGCCAGAACTGTTTCGTGTTTCACTTCATGATTTAAGCAACTCTTCCCCAAGTCCGTCACTGAAGTTTTCTGGGGTCTCAGGCAGGCCGCCGAAGCCCCGTGATGAGTCGTGACCATGGGGTCGTCAGGAGAATGTTCTTCGTTAAAATGCAAAAAGGAACAAAAGAGCTCATGCACATTCCTCCTTCCTCAACTTCTGCATCCCCGACTTTTCGTGTTTTCTCGTTTCTGGTGACAGGCGGGAACTACGCCCCCTCCTATGGCTCTTCAGTTTCGCTCCCGAATGGCGGCTCTCGCCAACCTGCACAGTTTTTGAGTCAAGACGGAGTCCCAAGCTCGAGGGAGCAACGCCGCTCAGAGGATCTCGGAAAAGCCCCGATCACTCCATGTATTTTCCTCTACCATTTCAGTCCTACTGCTATTTTGAGAAGAAGTTGCAAAATAGGATTTCTGAGATTGTTTACTAGGAGCTGGGTGACTAAGCCAGCGGCCCGAATCCATGAATTAAGACTTTCTTAAAGCTAAGGAAAGCTTTGCCATCAAATTCTGCTGGCTGAACCCAAAAGGACAGGCCCTGAGCTCTGCCTGTCCCCCACTCTGCCTGGCGTCCCCCCGCAGAGAAGGCCCCGCAGCGGCAGGCTCACATGGGGGCCAGCCCAGACCGTGGCCCAGCGCGGACGCCTGCTACTGGGACCAAGGGGAGGGGCAAGCAGGCCAAGACACAGAACAGGCTCCGCTTCTCACCCAGTCAACAGCACACCGCCACCGAGCTGCTCCCACATTCAGGAACGCGGCCAGCTCTGCACGGGCGCCCAGAAAAGCAGTATTTTGGAGCCCTGCCTCTGTGCAGGCAATTTCCAGACATCGTCCACGGCACGCGTGCAGGTGCACGTGCATGTGTGTGTTGTGTGCACGCATGGGAGCAGAAGGGCAACCGGGGGCTTCTCCGAGGACATCCATTGTGGGCACGGGTCACCCCTCAGCCGCGTGCTCCCATTTGCTAGAGACACCGTGGAAGTCAATACTAAGTAACTAATTTATCTGCTCTTTAAATAAGCAGCTCGGGACTCGCCGGAGATCCCCCACGGACTCAGGAGTGAGCCAAGCACACACCACTGTCCCTACACAGGCAATGGGAGCTGATCGGAACAAACGGGAACTAGCAGCGTAGACGCTGCCTTGATCGGCCGTGATCTCTCTGAGTGGCCCTCCAGAGCATGGAAGGTTCTACCAGCTCCCTGCACTTCACCTGTCCCATGACGTCTATGACCCATGGTCAGGGTCCCAAGTGACCCCCGATGCCCCCACGGGGCCACAGATGCAGCAGAAGCAGACCCTCCCCAGGGCACGGCGAGCTGCCAACTGCAAATGCGAACGGATGCGAGCATCCCCATCCCGCTGTAGGTCCCCCGAGAACAGCGAGCTCCCACCCCGTCAGCCGCTGTGTCTCCCTGGCCTGGAAAACACCTTTCTCTGGCTACCATGCCCCCACCCCATTTATAAGCTCCTTCTCTTTCAAAATGCTGGCAGCTCACTGTTCCATGCAGGCCCGAAAAAGATCCACTGGTCGTGGTGGCAGAGTTGAAGCCATAGGGTTGAGAGCCATAAGCCACATCTAAAAATAGACTGTGTTCACGGAGGTTAATTACCCGCAGGCCTGCTGAGTCATCCCTTCGCTACCCTGGAGATCTCCAGGCTCTGCGAGGCCCAGCCGGAGCCGACCTCTGCCCACGGTGTCTGCGTCTGCCTGTCTGTCCTCACCCTGAGCTCCCCACACACACGGTCACAGGGCGACTCGCACACCGCACGCGCACGCACACACACACACACACACACACACGACTTTCCACGGCAGAACCACAGCGTGCCCAGGTCAGGAGGACCACAGGGGTCAGCAACTACCCAACCTGATAATTACACCTGCGACCCTGAGTCCTGCGAACGTGGCCATGTCCCCACAATTACAAAGTCCAAAACTGAAAACCCCACCATTCTTTAAAAGGAGAAAACGTGTGTTGAAGCCATTTTTTAAAAAACTGAGATCATCAATCCAGCCCCTTAAGGCCATCAGGAGACTGACCTTCAGCGCCACCAGGACCTAAGGGCCCCAAATACAAGGTCGCCTCTTCCCACCTTCGTTCACAGACTTCTGTCCACTTAATGTTTTACAGAACACACCACACCACAACTAAAACACGCAACTGCAAAAAATGAAATGCTTATTTTTAGCATCTGGCTAAAACTCTACTAGTCACATGCAATTGTCCTGTTGCTTTAAAACCACAGCTCCAACCGGCCGGCATCCAGACGGGTCCCGAGCGGCCCTCTGCGCCCTCCCTGGATGGCTTCCACTCCGCGGGGCTGACTGGCCAACGGCTCGCAAGTTCCCACACAGGAGCTCACCAGCCCTGGGACAGAAATCACAACGTTTCCACTCTGTGGTCACATTAACGAGGGCCTTGGCCTTCCACGCCACCACCCCCCCAGGGGCTTCTGCAAAGCACCCAGGGGCCAGATACCAATTTTCGGCGCTGAAGGTAAGTTACTGAACAGCAGCTGAGCAGATGCAGGGAGCGAGGTAAGGGCCACTGAGGCAAGCCGCCCTCCTCCGTCACCACAGAGCCAAGAGCGAGGAACACAGTCTGGGGGGGGCCGGGCCCCCCGTCCGGACTCACCTCCCTCCAAACACCACCGAGCCCGTGTCTTTGATCACCGGAGTGAGTGTGCGTGCATGCGTGCGTGTGCGCGTGTGTGTGTGCGTGTGCATGGCGGGGGGTGTCCGCGCACAGACATGACGGCGTCCAGCAGAGCACAGTCTGGTGAGCCACGGGGAACGCTGCACCCACCCTCCCAGTGCCCGGGCGGCAAATCCCAGTCCTCTGTGCAGCCAGGAAACACACTGGGCCCTGCAAAGGTTCCACACTCAGGTTGGAAGGTTCCTGGATGCTTGGGGATCCAGGGCAGGAAACAGGATCAACAATCCTAACTTTCCTTGAAAGCACCTCATGAAGTGGCTTCCCTGCACCACGGCACAACACAAGCCAGCAGCTCCCAGGGGACAAGGGTCCCACAGAACAGGGTCTGCAGAGGCACGACAGGCCAAAGGACACCACAAGGCCCGACCCCCACCTGCCGGACAGCCTTTCAGCACGTTCCAACGGGGTCTCGGTGCTGCTGAAACGTGAGCAGCGACCAAAAGGCTCACTTCATCTGTTGAAAGAGTGTGTGCGCATGGGCGCTGCCTAACCACGGGACACTCTGGGGTTTGGGTAAAACTACGAAGTGCTCGAAGAGTCTACAAAGCGGCAAATGAGATACCTTCCAAGGGAAGAAAGAGCACAGCACAGCGTCCCTTTACTCCACCTCTTGCCGCGCGGTCTGTCTTAAGCTACTATACACACATGGTGGGTCTCGAAGATGACCCAGCCCCCAGGAGCCATCTGGCAACGTCTGGAGACAGTCTGGGTTGTCTTTGGGATTGAGGGCTGCTGGCCTCTAGGGTTGGAGACCAGAGACACTGCAGAACACCCCTCAGAGCCCAGGACAGCCACCAGCTCAGAAGTCAACAGCATGAGGCTAAGAAGCCCTCAGTTGGAGCCCAGATCCCCCGGCCAGCGCCTGGGCAGCCCCAGCACTCCCTGCGGAACAGGAGCCCCAGCAAAGGCTCAAGTGGTCCTAGGCAGGCTGGCCTGCTGATGGGGGACAGGGGGCCCACGAGGCCTCCAAGAGTGGTGAGACACTCTCCAAGCATCCAAGAGGGTGGGCCAACAGCGGACCAGAAGGGGACAGTCCCCGGAGGCGTGGAGACCAGGAGGGGAGGCGTGAGGACCGAGGAGGCCGGCAGCCGCACTGAGAGCAGGGCAGGCGAGGTGTCCCGACGCGTGGGGCGGGGTCGGCTAGAGGAGCCGGGACAGCCTGACGTCCACGGGCTCTCGGTCCCCTTTTATCTTCCGGACACTCAGGCATGTTATGATGATCCAACAGCAGGTCTGGGTCTGCACAAAGTGGATTTAAAACCACGGGGAAGGCTTCCTCGGTAACACAGACAAGCCCAGGCATAAACCCCTTGTGTTTTCACAGAAATCCCGTGTTGGTGTGTGACTCACGCATGTCTTACTTCAGTGCCTCGTCCTCACCGGGGCAGGGGATGATGGTGGACCCTCTCCCCGCTCAGCTAGGCTCACAGGACAACGGCTCGTGGTTTGGATGCCCAGCTGTAATCCCAGCGGGGGACGGGCAGTGGAGGGCCGTGTCCGTCTGATGGGCTTGGGGTCCATCCGGATGAGTGGTGTCCACTCGAGCTGGACAGCATCACGCACTGGAATCTGCTTAGCAGCCCAGTCCTGTGAGAAGCAGCCAGTGAGAGGTCACCTCTAGCGCAAGCCTACCCGATGCAGGACACTCCTGTCCCTCTGTGCTGGCCCCTCTGTCGGGGCAGGCATCACCTGCACATGTGCAGGAATGGTGACAGCGTCCGTGCCCGCGGATGCCGTCGCCGCCGCCACCTAACTCGAAGCTGTTGCATCCTCCGAAGCCTCCAAGGCACGCCAGAAGCCTGTGCAGACGGCTCTCCCGGCTTGGCTGGCCTTTCCCTTCCGACATGACCCTTCTCGGCTTTGCCAACCCGCCTGCATCCGTCAGGGCTCAGGGTCGGCCAGCAGCTTTCCATATACCCACGAGACGGGCTAATTCCCAGGAGACAGTCACATTCCCCTTCACGCGAGTCCCAACAGTTTCACTGATGATCCAGGAACAAACGGGGTCTCCGTCTTAGAGACGGAGGCACAGCGCACACCTGGGAGTGTGCAAACGGGTTCCGGGTCTCGCACCTGCCCGGCGCAGGCTCGGGTGCAGAAGCCGGCGGTGGGGGTCTCCCAGCTGCAGACACACCCGCCAGAACCCTGGTGCTCTCGGGGCAAGCGAGGAGGGCGGGTTAGTGAACTCTGAGCCCCTCCAGACAGGTTACAGCCCGCTCTGCTGCGTCAAGAGTAAAACGCAACAGAGCGCCGGACTGCCAGCCCCGCACACAGCCCGGCCCCGTGAATACCGCCGTCGGGCAGGAAAGGGCACCCCAGGCCGGCGGCTGTGCCCCCTTCACACTTGCGGCCTCTGGACGGTGAAACAAAGCATGGGTGGGCGCAGAAAATGAAACCAAAGCAGAGTCAAAGTCCTCTGAGGGAGCACTCCTGAGACCCCGCTCGGGTCAGGCAGGCGCCAGCGGCCGAGCCAGGGGCAAAGCAGCGCGTCCCCTCGACCCTGGTCCACACCAATGCACATCCTGGGACCCGTCATTGTGCGTGCCACCCGCCGCCAGGGACAACCGAGAGTCCGAGCGCAGCCCCGGCAGCAAGGAGCCGACCCGCGGGACACCCCACAGCGGGAAGCGCGCCCGCTCCTGGGCACAAGCAGGAAGCGGCGGCACGCTGCCCCCCAGGGTGTGCCCAGCGGTGCCCCCGTGACTCCGGGAGAGCGAGACAGCGGGGTCAGGACACACAGGACGTGGAAGCAGGGCCTTTCGAGACTAGCAAATGCACGGGAGTCCGTGGGGACTGTTCTCTGTTCTCTCTCACTCCCAGGAAGCCACCGCACGCCGCACCGGGATTTCCCGTGAGGCACCAGCAGTGCAAACGTTCCTGACAGGTGTAGGGCCGACATCTACAATGCTTTGAAGCGACGTCAGCCTAAGCTCTGGGCCTCCAGGGCGCCGGGCCAGCTCAGTCCGTGGCATGTGCGACCCTCCATCTCGGGGTCATGAGTTCAAGCCCCAGGCCAGATGCGGAGCTGCTCACAAACCCCAACAAAACTGTGGGCCCGGAGACACCAGACAGAGCCCTGCTCAGAGAGGGCTCACCTCCCGGCCACTGGCCAAAGCCAAACCCACGAGCTCAACACACCAGGCCCACCTCACTTCAGACGGGAGAGAGAGCTGCGTGACGTGAAGCTGACAGAAGGTATCATCTGCGGGACGCATACAGCCAGTGGACGTGTGTACACATACACGCTCCCAACACACACACGCGCACACACACACGCACACGCATGCACACGCACACACACACACGGCCAGGAGACGGCAGCCCAGAAAAACGAGTCCACGAAAATAACGCCGTCCTTACCGTGTTTGTTCCCTGCAGGAGTATGTACTGTAAATCCATGAAAACCCTATTTTTGTAAGGTCAGAAATCCCAGAATAAAACCCTTGGAAGACCAACATTCCACTGTCAAATTTAATTAATGATGAATATTTCATTATCAAAATTAATAAAATCCTACGACCTTCAACTTGTGCCCAAAAGACCGCAGGAAATCGTACTGCCCACGCAACACTTCTACCAAGTGAAATTTAAAAGGAAAAAACGAAGAAGACTATTTTGAAGCAAACAGTCAAAGCTAATTCTAAGAAACAAAACACGAGGCGCCTGAATTTCACCTTAGGAAAGATGACTGTGCCAGCAGGAACGCTGCATTCATGCCCCAGAATTCATGACAGGGACAGGAGGACACAGCTGCTCCCCGCGGGGCAGAGACACCTGCTGCTGGCTGTACGGGGAGCAGGGCTCAGCCTCCGTCCACTCCGGGAACACCCAGGCAGCCCAGCGGTGGGGCCGGTGTGAGCCCCCCGTCCTCCAGTCAGGGGCCCCGCCTGGGTCTGGACAGACAGCATGTGGCCGGCTCCGTGGGCAGGCCGGCCGGTGAGGACGTGGCGCGTGGGCCCCCCAGCCGGCCCCTTGGCTGTCTCCGGAGTGGCCACAGGGCCAGAGTCCCCCGCTCTCAGATCCAGGCACCCATTCTCCTGCGTCCAGGGTTTCAAAAGCAGTTTTAGGACTGGGGATGCTGGCTTCTTTCTGCAGGGAGACAATTCTGAAATGTTCCGAGGGCCACCCCAGGAAGCCCGGCCGGGCCCCCCAAGGATTCCATAAGCCCTGCTCTCCGTGTGTCCTGCCTGAGACACGGACGGCGGCTCCTGGGGCCCGAAGCCGGGCAGCTAAAACCGCCTCGTCCGCAGGGGAGGGAAAGCCCGAGGCCTCGGGAAGCTCCAGCTCGCTTGGAGAGAAGGGAAGCTCTCCCACTCCCGGCCGCGGCAGTCACTCACCTGGGCCGTGTGAGTCAGGACGGGCCGTGAGGAGGGGTTCTCCCCCCAGGGCTCCGGGACAGGCTCGCTCAGCGCCCGCCGACAGCGACGGTGCGGGGCTCACACCCACGCAGCAGGCCGGCGCCCAGACACCCCGCGCCAGCTCCCTCCCGCCCGCCTGGCCGCGCTCAGGCCACTGTCCAGCTGTACTCCCGGCCCTCCCAGCGGATCAGCCAGCGGAGCACACGGCTTCCGGCGAACACGAGCTTTCAGGAGCCAAAGCCAGAAGAGCAGCTAGAACCCTAAAAGAGCACCAAGGCCGGTGAGGGGTGGCTGCGATCAATCCGTCCACGGACTGAGAGGCAGACCCTAGGACCAGGGTTAAGAGAAAAGTCCCTTTTCCACACAACCACACGGGCACTGGTGAGCTAAGCTCACTTTTCAGGGTTGTGTGAACAAGACACAGGGCAAGTTTCTAAAAACCCGAACTGTAGGATGACGGGAATTTCTTTTTTCTTTTTTTTTCTTTTCTTTTCTTTTTTTTTTTTTTTTTTTTTTTTTGTATTTATGACGGTAATTTCTAACTGCCTTGAGATTTCCTGTATTTCCTACCATTTTGGAGGCATTCCAGGTTATTTATCCTTCCGTGTGACGCGAGTGTGATTTACCCACTCAAATACTCCACCCACCCACCCACGTCCCCCGTCCCCACCCTGCCGCCCCCAGACTGGTTTTATGCCCAGAGAGAAAACGCTTCCCCAACCTGACCCACTTCTGGCATGAGGTCCATGTGACCGGATAAAGCCAGAACCGAAACGGTCTTTAAAGAAGGACCCAAGCACATGGTACCGGTGCGCAAGCACGAGGCGTCCGGGAACCCTGGGAACAGAAATGTTCCGACACAATCTTGATGTACTGGGAACCACGGGAGTCGGGCTGTTCACAAGGCTTCATTACCTGGTTTCTCAGACTGATAAAATATTGAAGTTTACAGAACTACCAAATCGCTTAAAGAAGTTCACATCAACTTTTATTTCTGAAAACATGAAACACTGAAACCGAAGTTTTTTTTGAGAAACTCCCGATGCCGTCAAAACCATATTACCCTTGCCTTTCCTCCGAACAAATTCGCTTTAAAATTATTTCTCCCAGCGTTGTAAAGACTCACGTGCACGTCGACACATATTGCTAAATATTTAAATTAAAGAAGGTAAATCATTCATTCCCTGCTGTCCGGCTGCCAGCACTACCGATCGGTGGCTTCCAACCTGCTGTGAAAATCCTACTTGTTCTGAAACCAGCTGTCGTGCCTCTTTCTGGGATCGCGCACTAGCACGTACTTAAGTGAGATTTCACTGAAAAATCACCTGATTTGAATACTAGCACACTACAGTGATTTTCCTCACTTGGGGAATTTTTTTTAAAGTTTAAGAAAGGTTTTAAAAGTTGGCTGATCCCAGAGCCCACCCTCTCCCGCCCTGTCTACCTGCGGACGGCAGAGCAGAGGCCCGGGGGAAGCGCACCATCCGCCTTCGTGATCTGGTGACCTCGAGAGGGCACAGGGCTTGAGCCGCACCCGACAGCCCAGACTGACCGAGTCCCGATGGCCCAGACTGACCGAGTCTCACCGACAAAGCTGCCCCTGGGGCTTCTCCGACTTGTCTCACCTGAGAAGGGTCACCTACTTCACAGCACCGAAGCATCTGAAGGACTTTCCTCTTGCCGAACTGGCTTACTCAGGGTACTTACGTGAAAGGTCAGAGGAGGGAGTGAAGTCTACGTCTGCTTTTAAATCACGTTAATTTTTCGCCGACGTGTGATGAACAGGACGCTGGGAACCACGGGACTCTTGGCGTTCCCAGCAAATATTCTGTGCTGAACCACACCACGCGTCAGGCCCTCAATTCAGTCTTCAAGTGAAATGACACGTACACACACACACATGTACAAACCTGCGTACACACGTATATGGACAGATACATATACACTTATATGGACAGATAATCATGATCATCCTCACCTGCTGCACATGCACATACACAGGCTCTCACACACACACAGGTTCACACACACAGGCTCACGCATACACACAAGCACACACACACAGGCTCTCACACACACAGGCTCACACACACACAGGCTCTCTCACACACACAGGCTGACACACACACACACACAGGCTAACACACACAGGCTCTAACACACACACACGCACACACACACACACACAGGCTCTGAAACGCTTCACCACCATGGACCACGTTGGTGACCGAGGACCACACGCACTTGAGCTTAGCTACGTGGAACTTGGACACAGCAAAACTGGCCCCGGGTGGTAAAGGCAGGAGTCTGAGCTGGGAGGGCGGGGCCGGCGCACCCCATGCTCACTGCCTCCCTGATGACAGCAAACCTGTCTGCGGAGGGTCCCCTGGGTCCTGCGCCGCGGCTCCTGAGGTCTCAGACTCGGAGGAAGGTTTCCGTGGCAGGAGTCAGGCTGGTCAGGAAAAGTCGCTGTGAAAGGAAGAGTCTTCCGGACCCTTGGAGCCAGGGACCACCACCCGCCCGGGAAGGAACACCTCAGGGGGGCGTATCGGGAGCGTACTTCTCTCGTTTCAACTGCACAGAGAACCTGGCCGAAAGGGCCATGGGAACATCCATTCTCTGTCCCAAAGACCAAGTTCACTTCAGAGTCGCTGACTCGGCCTAGACTCTCCTGACTCGGCCTCCACACCTGAAGCGGAACCTGGATCCTTGAGCAAAAGCGCTTCTGGGAAAGCCAGCATCCTTCCGCCCGAGAAGGTATGCTTTTAGCATCCGTTTGGGGACCAACCATCAACCGGGTCAGCTTGCAAACGAGTCAGTAACACACCGGCAGCAACCCTCTTCCAGAACCGTGAATTAAATTCACCGATTTATACGAACAGAACAGACTCCTTCCCACGCGACAGCCTTCCCCAGTCAATGTGGGATTATTCTGAATAAAGGTCACCTTCTAGCGTTGCACACTGAACCGCTACTCCTTCCCGAAAGGGAAGGACACACTCTGGAAAAAGACAAACGTCAATGCAGGAGAGTGAAAGGCAGCTCTGCAGGACGACCTTCCGCGGAAGCAGCAAAAATGTCACAGTAGGAAGCCGCACCCGAGTCACGCAGAGGCGGCCGGTTTCCCAGGAATAACATGTTCTCGCGGATCACACCTTAGAAAAGAACCACGCCACTGCTTCTCTGTTTGGGCAAAGCTATGTGCTGACCCAGATCCATGGTCACGGGTCGGTGCGTCCATCCCTGGGCACGGCCATCGCGGGGTTCCCTGGGCACGGCTGTCACGGGGTTCCCCGGGCACAGCCATCGCAGGGTTCCCTGGGCACAGCCATTGTGGAGGGCTGTGTTTTACGTGACGTCAGGAGCCATAAACTTCCCTCTCGAAGACCACAGACCAGAACTGTCCATTATCCAAACTTCCTGCTTGCAGGCTTTGGGGTTTTAGTCCAATATTCAATCCTGTTTCAAATCCTCAAACATAACCAAGCCCCAATGCCAGGTGAGAACACGGCACATTAGTTCTCCTGTAGACCTCAAGAAAGAGAAACCGAGCGTTCCCGAATGTGGACCTCACAGATGTCACCTGAAACATCCCCACACCTGAGCGGTAAACAGGAAGCTGTCTTTAATAAGCCATAACCACACACCTGAACCTCTACTGTAACCGAGAAGGAGGTTTAAAGTCTCATATGAACTAGAACTTTATCGTTGGGGGAGTGGGGGACCTTTGCAAACACGCGTTTCCCTCCTTTTCTCAAATCCTGCCTCCTTCCTGGGTTGCCTGCAAACACACGTACGGGGACCCCAGGCGTCACCCTTCGCTCCTCCACGCCCCCGTCTCCAGAGTAAGGCGGGGTGGGCTGCCATCTCAGTTACGGCTGCCAGGAAACCTCCAGCCCTTTTCATGCTTAGCCAACAGCCCGAAAGACCCCATAAATAACTCAGAGAATACAGGCTCGGCACAGTCTGTGATACAGAGAAACACACAGATTCTCCCAGCATTGCTCAGCGGAAACCATTTGGCGGGACTTGGGACGTGCTCTCTGCGAGGCGCCTTGGATCTCGGGATGCGCCCCCGTGGAACAAGGACCGTGTGGGTCGTCTGGTCCCCGTCCCCAATGTCAAAGAGCAGGCTCTCCTTGTCCCCGAAGGGCACCAGTCAGGGGTCACAAATTTAGCCCTAAACCTTTAACGTGACGCTTCCAGCCCTTTCAACGTCTCATTAACCTGTGAAAACAC
Organism: Mustela erminea; assembly: GCF_009829155.1. Lineage (NCBI taxonomy): Eukaryota > Metazoa > Chordata > Mammalia > Carnivora > Mustelidae > Mustela > Mustela erminea. The sequence goes on along the minus strand of NC_045626.1, from coordinate 2,686,365 downwards.
GGAGACCAGAGCCATAGGGTGACTCCAGGCACCTCAAAAAACTTTCAAACTCTGAAAACTGTCTTCACAAAAGTCTGAAAACAGTCATGACTTTTTGTTGTCGCCAAGCAGATCTGCCGGCAAAATGTATCAATTTCTCCACCACGTTCTTTGTCCAAATAGTTTAAATACGTGCGTAAGAGGATGATGATTTCATTATCTTCAGCAATCACCCGAGGTTAGCTGCATTCTGTTACCTCAAGGTTTATCACTGGATTTTTTTGATGCTTTCAGCCAAGAAGTAATAAAACTGGAAATGACTGTTTTTTTTGATATAACTAATTATATTAACTTGATAACCTTCAATTAGAGAGACTACTGCATTAAACAATTTATTAGCCCTAAAAAAAGTTCACAGTTCCTTTTATGGAATTACTGATGTCACTGATTTTCTGCAGAAGTATCAAAAACTCCTTGGTCAGAATGTGCACCAGCTCAACCTCTGAGAAGCAGTGACATATAAATACACAAAAGACAAAAGCGTGGTCACCTATTAAATGTGAAATCCTACAGTTTTGCTAGCTATCAAGATGCAAATCAGCCTAACAGTCAATTATGACTGTGAATTCTTAAAATCAAATTATAGACAGTTTCTTGGTAAAATAAATGTATCAGTAAAATACAGTATTTTAAAATTTCTCTTCTCAGTGCTTTTGGGAGAGGGTTGTCCCCAGTATTTCAGCACAGGGCATGTGGTCTTTCACTAATAATAACTCACCCTGATCGTGGATTAAAATAAACTAAATTCAGATACGAAAAGAAAAGCAGAACAAGATTATGTTTCCCGGATGCACCTTGTATGTGGAACAAAACCAAGATGGAAACACAAATCTTGGAGCAACAGCTTCGTCTGGATGTAATCTGTCTCGGCTTTCCCCTTGGAAACCTACAGCACGGGCTGAGCAAGACAAAGACACCAGCTGGGGAGCCCAAAGTGACCAAGCAATGGCAGACCGTTTGCTGGTGAGCGAGGACGGAAGTGCCTTCCTCCCGGCGAGGGACACTGTAAGCATGTGAGCGCGGCAGAGGATGGTGGGGACCCGGACACCCGCTTTCCCAGCCCCCACCCAAGCGCCTCTCTCAGGGCCTCACGATGAAAGCCCAGCCATCCTCTGGGAGAAGTGGCCGCTCGGTCGCCGCCATCCTGCCCCACAAACTCGGCCGCCACTCTGTCACTCCGACAAGTGACGTCTCGGCTTCCCGAGAGCGCGGGGGGCCAGCGTCCCGCGCTGCACTCTGGGCTGTGCACAGAAGCTCGTGAGGCAGCAAGTTTGAGAAAGGTCTGTAAAACCGTCCCCCTCCAGATGCACGCAGGTGTGAGTGCAGACACAAGCCGCACGACAGGCGGACGAGACAGACCACGGACAGGCCTGGGAAGGAAGAGCCGGACCCGAGCAGCGAGCCCGATCATCTCTGAGCTGCGGAAGCCTTTCTCCTTCCTCATCCGCATCTCCCACACGACTACGGGGTCACGGGACGTCCATGGGGCAAGCACGGTAAAACCGCCTGTCCTCCCATACACCCTGACCCGTCCGCCGTCGTTCCTGACCCCAATGCCGGGGCGTCACTGCTGGGCGCCAGGCCCGGTGCACAACCGAGCTGTCGGTGAAGGTCCGCCTGACTGGGGACCGGGGACGCGACCCGGCTCCAGGGGCTGCGACGGTCTCTTCCCTCCTCTGTTCGACCCCTGAATGTGTGCAGCCCCCGCTTCTCCGTGGTCAGTGTTCCTGCTCCCACGTCCTGACATGTGCATGGGTGGGCTAGAGCTGCCGCACACGTGCTGGGGACGCAGGTCAGCAGCGGCACCCCTTAGCGGCCACGGAGCTCCTGCTGGAGCCCCCGCACCATGGCCCGCCCGCTGCTGGAAGGACACAGGCCACACGCCGGAGCTCCAGAAAGGTAGCCTGCTGAGCCTTGAGTGGCGGAAAAGTGCCAGACCCCTGCGGAAGGAACCCGCCCCGTCACGGCCACGTGCGGTTCTCAGTTTACCTGCGGACGCACCCCTGCGGGGACTGGATGGGGGGCGGGGCACGAGCGTTCCATCACATCCTGGAAATCCGGACACCTGCGGCAGTGTCCTGTCCCTGACAGAGGATGGCGAGAACCCGGCCCCGAAGTCAGCTCCTGCGCCTTCAAAGTCTCTGCTTCCGCAGGCTTTACAGCATCTCAGAAGGTGCGTGTAGTCGCGCCTCCCGAACGCGTTACGTTCTTTTCTCAAGAAAGCGTTTACAAGCTAGCTATGCAAAATAAAAATGTGTTTTTTTATCGGAAAATTTTATACCCTGCCGTTAAGTTCCCAGACAAGTCCGCAGACGGATACGTGACCACCCAAAAGTAAACCGACAGACGGCTCCACAGCTCCACAGACGGCAACCTTGTGAAAACCCCAGTCACGGTCACGACACGGTTCGTTTTACAAGTTGTGCACGCCGGTGACCCAAAGTGCCATACGCAGACGAGAACGAAGAGGCAAGACTACACAAGCGGTCCGTCGCTGGCCGGAGCAGCAGGACACAGAGGGCATCTGACCGCCCCCAGTGCCCCTTCCCCGGACCCGCACGCATCGGCCCCGCTCTTCTCACGGGCCCCACCCACATTCAGGGCCGACCTCGGATGCAGAAACGCTCCAGAAGGGAGGAGAGTCAGAAGCAGCTCAGGAGGGGGCGCCCAGGGGACTCGGTCAGGGGAGCGTCCAGCGCTCGCTTTTGGCTCCGGTCGGGGTCTCGGGGCGGTGGGATCAGCCAGCACTGGGCTCCGCACTCGGCGAGGCGTCTGCTTGAGATTCTCTCCTCTCCCATCTCCCCCCCACTCCGAACCTGCTCTCACTCTAAGATAAATAAATAACATCTTTAAAAGAACAAAGCTCAGGAAAGGGAGCTGCAGTTATAGTCTGAGGTGACATTCAGGTCACCCCCACATGACAGAGGGGGGCCACAGACATGCCAACAAGACAGCTCTGGCCAGTCGCGGCCCTCCCAGCCAACCCCTACAGATGACCTGTCCCTGCGTCCAAGCAGAAAGTCGGGGGCCCCTGCGGGCAGTGGAGACAAAGCTGGTCCATCCTGGGTCAGAACTTTGGGGGGTGGTAAGAAGCAGGTCACGTGTCCCTGGACTCTGTCCTGGGCTGGCAGGCTGCAGCCTGAGCCCCAGCTAAGGTCTCCCTCGGCAAACCTCTGCCCCAAGAAGAACCTGCCGGACGGCCCAACAGTTGGCCAGACGGGTGTGTGGGCACACGGGCCCGCCCTCCATGCCGCCGACGTGTCCACAGCGCCGGCCGGCCAGCGCGGGACGGGGCGAACGACACCCTCCCTGGAGCTGCCGGGACCCCCAAGCGCACTTTCTCACGGGCAGAGGAGCGACAAGAAGCTGCGTGAAACACTGTTCACGTTGGGGCAACACTTCCCGTTTCTCTTATTTCCCTCCCTGTCAGAACGCACACAGACTGCTGCACTTTCAGAGCAAGAAGGAGTTTCCGAGGACAAGACATGCCCATGGATCTAGTTACACGAGAGTTCCACGGCTTTTCTGTGTCCTACACGGGTCAAACTGTAGCGCTCGGGCCCTTTGAGGCCTTTGGAATCGTGACAATTCGTTAATACACCAGACCGTCAGCAATTATAGGTGTCATTTTAAGTAAAGCTAAGACTACGTGAGCAATTTAAAGTAAATCCCAACAAAATTCAGCCAAAATACTAAAATGCAAGCAAAACACAGCCGTACTATACGTGCCAATAAAGCCACGTGGGTCTTCAGTGGCACAAACGCGGTGACTTACTGGAGACGCACAGAGCGTGCCCGAGAGGAGGCTCAGAGGGGGCTGCTCCTGGGGGTACATGAGGACAGAGCGCCGGACACATCTTCGGCCCAGCTGCACTAAGACGCTCTTCTGCCTGCAGGGCTGTGTCCTAGCTCTTCCCCTGGAGGCAGGGGTGAAGCCATGTGCTCCCTGGCCGGCCCAGCTCGTGGGGCCCCAACCGTCCGCCCACGCCCTCAGACAGTGGGGAGCACACAGAAACAGGGCCCGACCCAACAATGCATGGCCAGGGAGCCGCTTCTCTTGGAGACCTAGGATCCAGACGTGTAGGACACTGCAAGGTTAAAGCACACACAATCTCGAATTAAAGTAATGAGTGGGGGACAGGCCAAGGCCGCAGGAGCTCCAGGCGTCCGGGGCACACGGGGCAGGGATACCCAGTGGACAAGCCAGACACGTGGAGGGCGCGGGGCCGGGGGCCGAGAAGGACGAGCGGACCAACCTCGCGGGGCGCAGAGAGGAGACGTGGTCCCGGCTCCGCCGCGGAAGGGACAAGCCACGCGGTTTCAGCCACAGGCAGGGCAGGGGAACAAGCAAGCTCGCCGTGTGATACACGCCAAGTGACGAACTGAGAGACGTCAGAAAACCAGCTAAAGCGACTCTCCTCTGCGCGGATCCTTTTAACAAAGCAAAGATAATTCATTCCTGTGATTGGTTCACGGAGTCTTACCTACTGGCAGAAGACAAGACGTCCTCTCACGATCCTACTGACTCCTACCACTATATGCCGCACCGCCCAGCCGCCTGGAGCCTGCTTTCCGCCGCGAGCACGGGGGCTCTCGGGGAATCCTGGGGGTGGCAGGTGCCCGCCAGCACGCAGCACCAACGGGACTGGGATCGGTCACAACACGACGCCCGCGACCGCATTTCCACACAGTCTTTCCAAGGGAGGAGATGCCTACGTCCCCAGAAGGAAAGCAGCTGTGGGATTTTTTTTTTACAAGGTCCAAAGGGAAAAGTCGCCCAGAGCAAATGCCGGGACGGCACGCATGTCTCCACTAGTCCCTACGGGTGCGAAGCGCAAGGACCTGACCTCGGACCCCCCGTGTGTGACACGGCGGGACAGGACACAGGGCAACAGGCAAGACGGCTCGCCTGGAAGGGCCTTCAGGTGACACAGGGACCAGGCGCCAGCCCACACAGGCCTTATCTCAAAGGAACACCAGCTTCCAGCACCTTCTATTTCAATGACAGACCAACGTTGTAAAACCAACTCCAGATCTCTGTGCATATCCTGAGAGGCTGGAGGCATACGAGGAGCCCCTGGTTTTCGCCAAGTTGCCTCTGTGCCCTGGAACCCACGGCTCGTGTCAGTCACTCGTCACAGTTCAACCAGGGACAAGGAATTCCCACGGGAACAGTGATTCGCCATAGATTTTTTTTTTCCACACATATTTACTTAGTGTTTGATTAAACCAAAACTAAGAAAGGACAGATCATACACAGATAAAACCAACTGAGAACCAGAAGAAATATGTACCCTAAAAATGCCAGAGCGTGCGGATGTCCTCTGACGACACCAGGGAGACAGCGAGTCGATCCTGGACCGTCATTCCCTACTGTGAAGACCACAGCCCAGAGTGTGGGGACCGCTGTGACCACAGAGCAGCCCTCCGTGGGTCAAGCACGATCTAAGGAAGGGGTTCTCGGGTCTCTTTTTATTTTGAATTAATGTGAGAAGCCCGTCCATGTGACCTCAGGCTCAGCATTTAGGGCTCAGGTCTTCCAGGAACAATGCACCCCGCACAGGGTTCGCCAACACCCTGAGTCAGGACAGGCTACAGCGCGTATGCTGCCCCAGGGACCCTGACATTCCCCACAACAGTGCCGACACGAGGTATGCCGGTGGGGCCCCAGCTCCGAAATGTCACCTACAAAGTCCCCGACAGGTCAGAACCTCCCAGCTGAGGACGGATGTCTGTGTGGGAGGGGGAGGTGGCAACACCAGGTCCTGCAGGGCAGCCCCACATCCCAGCACACCACACGCCATACTCGGAAGCGGGGGCCTGTCCTGATTCGAGAAACTTGACACAATCGTGCTTGGCAGAGACCGTGCGGTTCATCGAGCGACAGACGAAGGTAGTTTTATTTGCTCCCGAATCCCGTTGTCAGCAAGCACTGCTGTGACCCTCAAGAGTGTGAACACACGAGAAGTCACCGGCGAGCGGGAACTGTTGAGAGCGCACACCCCGCCGAGGGGGCCTCCCCTCTCTTCCGCAGCATGTGAGTCCTGGGTGCACATGGAGGGGGTGAGCAGCGGCCGGGCCTCGAGGGCAGCAGCAGGGGCGCAGCCTAACGGCCTGACCCGCTGGCCGGGAGCCGGGACTTCTCCCGTGTGCTGAGGGCGACATCCGCCCCAGGAGACTTAGCCCAGAGCCGCTCTCCAGGAGAAACACGGCGCATCAGGTAACCCTCCTTCAGATACACGACAAGTCATTCTTAGCACAAGGGAGTCTCCAGCACTACACGGGACACACGGAGACCGAAAATGTACCATTCACGGCTTCTCGCAAATGCATGTCGAACAGGTGACCCCTATTTTTACTCACCGAGTCTAGTGACTCAACTTATTCTCTTATGCGAAACACATGATCTGAATAAATTACCTCAAAAGCAGCACAGAGCGAGTGAGACCCCCGGCCTGGAACAGGTAAGTGATGCAAGAACACGTGAACATCACACACGGAGAGAAAAATTATTTTTCATTTATATGCAGCGTCATTAATTCACTGCCAAGTGGAGACTCTCCACAGCCAATGCAGGAGAAGCCCATAATGGCAGGCGGTCACGGGACGGGGCCTCTGGGACCCTGTGCCACTGAAGGCCCCATGCACGCGAGCAACCGTCCACCTGCGGGACCCGGCCGGGCTCCCTTCATCGTCTCGGGGCAGGCTGCAGAGAGGTCCTCCCTGAGCCCCGCTCGAGGCCCTCCTGAGGCGGGTGAGGGTGGGGAGTAGCCGGAGCACAGCGTGGGTATGAAGGGGAAGGTCAGGACTTCTCAGGACTGCCCGGGCGCCAGAGAGCCCAGCCGCCGCTCGAGGGTGCACAGCGCACGCCCCATTCTCTCCTCCTCTCCTCTCCCGGCTTCCTGCCCCGCCCGAACACTGCAACGGAACCAGCACTGACCCGCCCGAACACTGCAACGGAACCAGCACTGACCCGCCCGAACACTGCAACGGAACCAGCACTGCCCCTCCTGAACACTGCAACGGAACCAGCACTGCCCCTCCTGAACACTGCAACGGAACCAGCACTGCCCCTCCTGAACACTGCAACAGAACCAGCACTGACCCGCCCGAACACTGCAACGGAACCAGCACTGCCCCTCCTGAACACTGCAACGGAACCAGCACTGACCCGCCCGAACACTGCAATGGAACCAGCACTGCCCCTCCTGAACACTGCAACGGAACCAGCACTGACCCGCCCGAACACTGCAACGGAACCAGCACTGCCCCTCCTGAACACTGCAACGGAACCAGCACTGACCCGCCCGAACACTGCAAGAGAACCAGCACTGCCCCTCCCGAACACTGCAACGGAACCAGCACTGCCCCTCCCGAACACTGCAACGGAACCAGCACTGACCCGCCTGAACACTGCAACGGAACCAGCACTGCCCCTCCCGAACACTGCAACGGAACCAGCACTGACCCTCCCGAACACTGCAACGGAACCAGCACTGACCCGCCCGAACACTGCAACGGAACCAGCACTGACCCACCTGAACACTGCAACGGAACCAGCACTGCCCCTCCTGAACACTGCAACGGAACCAGCACTGCCCCTCCTGAACACTGCAACGGAACCAGCACTGACCCCCTCGAACACTGCAACGGAACCAGCACTGACCCAGGACTCACGGGTTGGCTTTGACACGATTGTCGGCATGAAAGTCTCCTGAACCTCGGAACCTCGGAACCTCGACTGGATGTGAAAAGGAACATCTGCAGCCTTCCGGCGCCCGGGGGAAGACGCTGGCCCACGGCCTGTACGTGGCGAGGCTGCTGCTTCAAATCAGCAGAAATAAGACGCTGAAATAAAATGATGCTGGGGAAACGGGATAGCAATAACGGAAAAAATTAAAAACACCTCACAGGATCTGCCGAAAGTGCCACGTGGATTCATGCAACATCGACTAAGCACACGGAATAAAGCAAACTCACTTCACTCGGTGAGAACATCCGAACAGTAGGGCCGGGAATGCCTAAGTCCTGGGTAAAAACCATGATGGAAAAATGAACAGTTCTGACTTTTTAGAGCTTGTGTGCCAGAAGACTTCACGCAGCCCAACACAAAGTGAGAGGAAAGTAAACCAAACAAGATTCATCCGCACGATGTACCGAGTTCCTGTTAATTAATAAGAAAAGGACAAACACCACATTATAAAAATGGACCAAGGGCACGAACAGGTGAATCCCTCGAGAAATGCCAACGGCCGGCGATCCTGCAAGCGCACTCACTCTCACAGGAGCCGGGAAGAGGTGAAGTCCGGCAGAGACACACGCAGAACATTCTCTGCCTTCCGCTGGGCGAGTGCAGGGGATTTATGATCCTGGCGCCCTGGAAGGCGTGGGCCCACGGCCATACTCGCGAGCTGCCGGTGGACATGGGGACAATCAGGGCCCGCCTGGTGGTACCCACAGAAACAGAACACATGCAAACCCCCAAACCAGCCGTCTGGTACCGAAACAGGTCTCGGCAAACTCCCAAGCGTTCTCAACGGTCCCTGTTACCGGCAGCTACAAGCAACGCTATTTGTAACGAAGCAACGTCAAGGTCCGTCAACAGGCAAATGAATTACGATCGTACTTCATTTTCAGATGGCTCGAGAGGGAAGCAGATTCCTTTATCCACATGGACGATTTCCGAGACATTATATAGAAAAAGCAACTTTCAGAACAGAACAAACAGGATAATCTCATCAGGTGTCCAAACAAGAAACATGCACAGACGCGGATCTACGGACACATGTAAACACACCTGAAGGGTCTGAAGCGGACAAGAACCCAAGTGTCTCCAGCCCACGAGGGAGGACGGTCGAGGAGGACGGTTTCTCACGCGCACGTTCGGACACCGCGGATCAGCTGCACTTGGCGAGCGTTCGTGAGACCTGCCGACTTTCAGGAGGAGGAGGGGCAGAAGTTTAAACTCAGCAGCATGGGCCTGGCACGGTCTGGCCCCGGCCGTGTGCTTGCTCCTCCTCCGCCACCTCCCACTGCTGGGCCCGGGAGGGACACAGGGTCAGGGAGGCAGCCTCGGGAGGAGGGAGAGCCTGGGGAGTGTGGGGTGAGCGGTTCTAAGGCAAGAAAACCAGGTCCAGGGTCCCTGACCTTGCCCCAGAGATATTCCTCCCCACCAAGGGCACCAGGAGGAGCAGAGACGTGAGGAGTTCATCTTGCATCCAGGGCAGAGGGACGGGCTCTCCCAGGAGGAGGCTCAAAGGGCGCTCCATTCCTGGAGTTTCTATGGCCAGTGGCCGCAACCTGGGATCCTGTCTCAGCCCCGGGACAGAAGAAAGAAGGCAAGCACAGGTGTCCTCCGCGATCAGACCCACAGCCCCGGGGTCCACTGCTCCCCAGCACCATGACTCACCGTGTGGGGCACCTATTTGATGTTATGTGATGCCCGGTTTCCACACGGCCCTTCACCCGCCTGACTGGAAGGGGAGGGGGAAAGGAGCAAAGAGCTCGAGGGAAGGAGACCAGCAGCGGCGGGCTGGTGGGCCACGGAAGGTCCCCCCAGGGCCCCACCCCACCCAGATGTGCTCTGCCCCTCACAGGTGTGCCACAGCAAACACCCCCCCTTAAAACTGGATCTCAAAATTCGAAGGAAAAAATCTTAAACTCAAGATTGGGGGAGAAGGAAGGAAGCAAGGCAGGCAGGCAGGCAGGTTGGCTATGCAACCCTGACCTAGAATGGAAAAGAAATGTTCAGAGCACAGGCTACTGAGAAGGTACGAGACTCTAAGGTCTGCCAAGGGTGGCGGGCTCGCCAGGCAGTTCTGCAAAAGCAATTTTATCTGTTCGTAACTAACTTGCAAGCATGATGCCCTTTTATAACTGGGTTTCGAAACAGTATCAAGAATTTGTTTCTAAGCTGTGTGTGTAGGCTTATCACCATGGAAACTGCAGACACTCTGCAGAGAACCTAACCAGAACCTTCCTGTTCAGAGTTCCCAAAATCTGCTGTCAGAACTTCACAATTCCCTTAACACCTAAACTTCAGGAACCCTGCGAGTCGTCTCTTGGTGACACACAGAACTGCTCCCTGAGGCTCTCACCGATAACTTCACCACACGTGAAGGAGGTTCGCGATAAAAACGACTCCTAAGTGTTTACGCCTTGTTTCCAAGTGCCGACCCTTCTACCACACTGCATCATTTTTGAAAACACGGTACCTGACGTCTCCTTAAAGTGGAAATGTTCAAGCCACCCCACTATCAATTTCTAATCTGAGGCCAAAACCCTCTGCAGAAGTCCTATGCCATGGACTGTGTTGTCATCAGTGTTTCAAAAACCAGCAATATCCTAAACAAGTCTTATATCAAAGGAACTACGGTAACCAGAAGGGACGACTGGAGATGATCATCCATTCCGTATCACAACGTTCTCCAGGTGTCCAATCCAATTAACAAGCTATGCCCACGCCGCTCACGCGCCGAACAGCCTCATCTTGTGACCCAGGAGGAAGCTGACGGCCCCTGGGCCTGTGTCACAGGCACGCACGCGCCAGATCCTGGGAGGAGGGCCGACCCCTCAGAGGGGACCACTCAGTGACCCCTTTACATCGGGGATCTGAAGAACCGGTGAGGTCACAGACGGGGCTGGAAGTAAGTATTCTGAGTCAGAAGAAAGAACACGATTAAGACTCGGATGGGGCACACTTTTACAAGACTGGAACTCCAAATGCCTTACTAATCTCTGAAAATACTCATCTCAAATCAACAGCCTGCCTTTGTAAATACAACTGGAGCAGAGACATCCTGCAAATGGAAAGGACTGTCCTTGCCTCCCGCAGAATCAGGTAGGACCCCAGGAAGGAAACTGTGACCTTCTGACCTTCATCCGGAGAAGACCATGCCTCACTTTTTAATTCTAGTAAAATACAGATCTTAAAAAAAAAAAAAAATCTAAAACCGCAGTCTGCCTGAAGACCCAAAGGCTTATGCAAATCGGTTATGCAAATCCTGATGCTATCAGCAGCCCACAAAGGTTTCACTCAGAAATGGCCTCAGATTAGGTCCAGCACACAGGATATTAAGGAACATCAAAAAGAAAGAAAAAAACTAAACTTATAAATGAAATATTATGATTCTGTGCCAGAGAGGGGCATACAAAACAATCACCAAATGAAGGCTAAGTGCTTGGAGAAGGAGAGGCTAACTCACTGAGGAATTCAGCTTGCCCGGGGCGCTCAGACTGCCAAGGAGAAGGCTGAACGGGAGAACCCAGGGCCCACGGGCAGGCTCCCCGCCGCAGGCTCTGGGCCGTCCTCTTCCGGGGCCTTCCAGACAACCGTGGCTCCCTGGTGGAACCGTGGGGGAACGGGAGGGCCCTGCCTGTCCCGGGCCACACGGGTGAGCAGTGTTTTGACGAGTCACCACTTGCACTCACAGGATGGCCCCGGGAAGGGCCGGGCCAAGGGCGCTGTGCCCACCAACTGTGCTGACTGGCAACTGCTGGGGACACAAGCAGGGAGGTGGGAACCACATGGTGACCTCAGTCCCTGCTTCCTGAGATGCCGGGTCTGGGGGAGCATGGGCTGTGTGTCCTCCGGCACTGGGGATGGGACAGGCCCAGCCCACTTCTGCTCCCCTGCATACAAGCGACTCCCGGGAGTCCTGAGAGACACAAAGTCCCAAGCTGATCCCAAGTCTGGCACTGGCTGGGAAGTGGCCCCAGAAGCAGCCAACTCCTGCCGTGCCAAGAGGCCTGTGTGCTGGGCCATGTGCACAGGATTCCAAAGCTCAGGCACAGGATGATATGAGTATCCGCTCTCATCCGAACCCCCACTGTCCGTCCACACCACCATCATGGGCCACGGGCCTCTTGAAGCCGGCAAGCACACGTTCCCCCACGGGGGACAGATCTCAGCGACGCTCACTGCAAACCCGAGGCGCTCCTGCTCCGTCCAGGGCGGCTGGCAGCCACGGCTGGAGTCGTGCAGGCCATGGCGCAGCCGGGCTGAACGAGGCAAACCCTTACCCTCAGTGAGATCACAACAGCGGCAGGCACGGGAGGTAAAGAGGACACGGGGTACGGGAGGGTCCTGGTACGGAGCGGGAGTGACGCACGCGGGCTCCGGGAGGACTGGCCACGGGGGCCGAGAGGGGCTTCCCAGGTCCAGGGCACACTCAGGCCACACAGAGGGCACATGGGGGTTCTGGACGAGGCATGCGGGGTGCGGCGAAGGAGCAACAGCGGACCGTGGTCCCAGAAGGCCTGCACAAGAACAGCGTGCCTCCACTAGCTACCTGACGGGCGCCCGGCCTCCAACAAATACCTGGAAACCGTGTGAAGAAGGGGACGCGGTGACAGGTGCCACATCACCACCTCAGAGGATAAGGAACTGGCAGGTGTGCAGATGCAGCAGGAATGCCTGGCCCACATCTAGGACGGCCCTGCGACAGGCAACATCTTCAGGGCGATGCCACGCCAGCAGAAGCCGCCCCCACTGACTGGGTGACCCCCTCCTACAGAGCTGACCTGGAACTACCTTACCCCAATGAGCAAATGCGGATTGTCCAGAAGCAAAACCAGGTCAGCCTGCTTGGCAGACACTCCCAGATTGGGCACGATGCAGGCCTCCCCGCGGACCCCCTGCGGATGTTCCCAGACCTGGTGAGACCCAGGCCTCCCCGCAGACCACCCCCCACAGGGCCTGGGTTGGAGAACCGGACGGACTTCTATCCCGTCGATGCACAGAATCCATAAAGAGGGCCCCTTCCACTTCACGTCAGGAGGAACAAGCTCAAGTCGGAAGCGGAGAAGACCAAGAGCCCTTCTTCGTGACAAAATGACAAAGAGGACACTGAAACCCAGGATGGTGCCAGAAACCACGGCCAGCATCATGCCTACAGCAGAGCGAGAAAAACTGCATCCCGCAGGACAAGGACTGAAACAACAGAATTCAGGACGTGAACCAAAGGCAGAGGAGGTGGAAAAGTGGTTACACATCAGCTAAGGCTCTCTACAGACCCAGCGCGTCCATGTTTATTAGAATGCAGGGACGCAGATCATTCTGCCGGGAGAGGACGCCCCGAGTGCCCACCCCAAACAGGCTCCCGCGTGACAGACGCCCGGTCTCCACCCCACCCCACCCTCGGAGCCAGCCTCCAGGCAGAACTGGGGATCCAGAGCCCCGCATGGGGTCCAGGCCACCTTGTGCCTCGAGCGACAGGGCAGCACAGGGACCCTCTCCAAGGCTGGAAACCGGACGCTGAGGCCCCAGCTCGGATCAGGAGCCGACAAGAGCCGTGCCCACAGGACGCCGACCACAGGCCAGGCACCCGAGGAGCGCGGCAAGGACAGCCCGAGCGGGGACATCGCGGCCCCCCACGGCCACTGGGGGACTGGACACTTGTGGAGCTCCAGAGTGAACAGCACGCTGCCCCTGAGTGCAAAGGTGACTCACGACCTGGCATCTGCCGACCGGGCTGCCCTCCGCAACACACGCTGCCCACTTCTGGAAAACCAGAATAATTCCTATAACCCAGTCCCTGCCCTGACGAAACCGGGACAGACTCCCTTCCGACTCTAAAATCCTGCGATCCTGTCTCCTACGACGAAGTAAAAGGAGAGAGATGAAACCAAGCGCGTGAATGATGCCAGCAAACCCAAACGTTCGCCGGGGCCGGGTGCCCATATGTGTGTCTCGGTGAAACGAAGAAAACCCCAGCATCTCGTCTCCAGAGTCTGACGCTGTTCACGCCGCAGTAAATTCGCTCTGGAGGTCAGGGGACGCGTCATTCTGCTCAAGCGGACATCAGCCTACAGGCCATGCAGACACCCACATCGGAAAAATCAAAATACCAACAACCGTACTCTCGTCGTAACTCAACGTCCTCCAGTAATTCGGAGCGCGTAGCGGGGTGCTGGCTGCGCGGGAACAGGCCCCCTCGCGGGTGGACGTGTCACCAGCGCTGATGCACTCAGGTCCTGGCCGCTAAGACGCGGGCTGAGACCACAGGGCGCTCTGCTTCCAACAGCCAAGTACACCTGAGCCGCTTTTCCGAAGACCTGCCCGGCGTGTTCCCACCAGACAAGACATGACGAGGAGGGTTTCCAGCTCCACCTCCGTTCTCTGACACCAACAACGAGAGCTGCCTCTGCTCCACGGAGCTGGAACGGCCGGGCGTTCCAGGACGCTCTTCCGGAACCCGCAACAGCCCGGCTCTGCCATCGTCTCCAGCTCCAGGGAGAAGGGAATGACCCGGCACTGCTGGGAACAGGGCCCGGCACCCGCCACGCGGCAGAGCGCGTCCCAGGTTTCCGGCCTGGCACCTGACTCCCCCGGCGGGGCGTGCCCCAGGGCCCTCCCGACCGGGCATCGGCCCGTGTGGACGTTTATTTGGTACTGCTGATGGCAACCCCTAGGTCGCCGGAGCGGCAGAGAACCTGGACAAGGCAAACCGGAGCGACCTGCCCGCAGCTCAGGAGCTGGACCGGAGGAGTCCTGTCACCAGTTCCGCGGGCTCACCCAGGACAGAGGGCGCCGACCAGCCAGGCCCCCGCTCAGAAGGACCACCTGCTGTAGCCCCGTCCGGCAAGGCTGTGATGCTAGGATGGAAGCATCCCCAGACATACTGGCTGTCCCTCCCCGCAGAGGCAGACAATAACCTGTCGCCGGTCTGTACCTGGGGCTCCCGTCCACCCTCCTTTCTCCCTTTTCCCATCCACACCCCCACCCCGGACACGCCGGCTCACGCTCAGCCCCTGGGTGGGGCCGATGCCACGGTCCCTCCCGCTCACTCCGTCCGTGTGGTGGCCAGAAAACGCGGGGTCTGCAACGCGGGTCCCAGCTTCGCCGCTCAGGACACGCATCTCGAGTGGATCTGGCCAGAAGCACAGTGAGTTCCTTCTGCTCTGCACTGAAGCAAACCCTGAGACAAGCGATCGTCAGAGCTCCCCGTCTCAGCAGGCCCAGCTGCCCCGGACCAGCACCGGTTAGCTAGGTTCTCCCGCAACCCCGGGACAACGGGTGGACGGCCAAGAACGTGCTCTCCCCGAGCCGTCCTGAGGACCATCTGCGCTCTGAGAAGCGGAAAGAGCGCCTGCTGCACCTCCGCGGCCCTGCCCCAGCACAGCAGGCCCTCCTCCCCCGCCCCTCCCCGAGCACAGGGGGGCCCTCCTCCCCCGCCCCTCCCCGAGCACAGGGGGGCCCTCCTCCCCCGCCCCTCCCTGAGCACAGGGGGGCCCTCCTCCCCGACCTCTGCCCCAGCACAGGGGGCCTCCTCCGCCGCCCCAGCAGCACCGCGGCTGCCCGTCGCACAGTGTCGGGGCGTGCGTGCAGGAGAGACGGGGCATCCTCCTGCCGTAAGATGGAAAGGACAGAGCCGCGATGCATGAGGCTGTTGGCCTGCGGGGGGCGGGGGGCGACCAGCAGAGTGGGCCAGGCAACCGGGGCTTCCGGAAGGAAATCCTGTTCTTTTTTCAACTGTCTGTCCATTCCCTGATACCGCTCAGTGCTGGGAACGCTCTCCTCAATTCTCCGAACTGCGCATCACACTGTGGCCCTTGTTCTAAGACCCTGTTCCTCTCTCCGTGCAGCAGGTCTGACACTTTAGTGGGCCGGAAGCCAGGATGTGCGATCTCACAGGACTTCATCTAGAACGCGTGGTTTTGCCATCCGTCCAGCTGCACCGAGTATGCGAAGACGTACCGAGAGGCAGGCTCACCAGAAGGTGGGCTGGGTGTGACAGCCGTGTGGAGAACACCAAGTGGGCCACACAGAGGTAGGTAGTCACGTAAGTCTTCGCAGAAACTATATGCAAACGGTGGGAATGGGGGTCCTTGGCATTTTGCCCGAAGGCAGGAAGACACACCGTGATGGCCCCAGATAAGGGAGGCCACCCAAAGGTGCTCCTCACGATGGCTCGGGCTGTGAACCAGCCTGTCCAAGACACGCTCAACAGTGGTCCCTCATTCTGGAGCTGTCCCCAAGCTGTTTGGGCAGAACCCACTTGGGTGTCTTGTTCAGCACTCCTCATCCCCAGAGTGACCTCAGAGTGCCCGGACTCTGCTTTGTGTTGGAAACGCTCATTTTATAAACCTGAACTGCCTCCCGTCTCAACACTTCTCTCTTCCCTAACTCAAAGGTTTCCTTTTTTCGTGAGCTCCGAAAGTGCCCCTTCTCTGCCAGGGCTACGTCACTGTCTCAGTGGAGGGCTGAGATCCAGCTCAGGAACACATTTGATACTTGATTTTTATTCACAGGTTGCTCTTCTACCATTTTTGGTCAGTAAGGAGGGCTGCCAGGACCCAGTTTTCCATGGAAATAAAGGGAATGTGACAGAGCTTTTCAAACAAGCACATGGCTTTCATGGGGAGAGGAGTTCTTTTAATTAATCTGATAATGCAGTTTCTCCAGGGCCAAAAGCAGCATTCAAATCCATTCCTGGTTGTCAAAAAAATCTCTGGGTAAAATTACGGCACAATGGGGGCTTGCTGCGAAGGGTCACGAAGACAGAATCGTAATGTCGACTTTGCTTCCACCAGAAGGCACATTCATCTTGTGGGACCTACCGTGTGCGGCTCTGATCTCACACTCCATGTATTTCCTCTAACAATTTTGGCCGGCCACCCCACCGAAGTTCTTAAGCATGGTACGGTGCCTGTATGTGTAAGACGTAATTCCTCTGTTAGGAGTAGCAAAGGCACACTGCAGATCGAGAAACGGGATTCAAAATACTCGTTTGCTTTTCCGAAGTCTTTAGCCAAACCCCGAGAACAGGAGTGTCTGTGGGGTTCACGTGGACTGTAACGCACGTGTCACTCCTCAAAGAACACCCATGAAGCTGTGGTTTACTGCCCACACTGGACCACTGAGGGCCTGCTGGGCTTGCCAAGTCTGTAGTCTTTGGAGGAAAGAGTCTGCTCCTCAGAGCCACAAAAGGTACCCATGCAGACCCACAATGTTCTTCAACACTTTATGCCACTGTCATGACCTAAATTTCCGTTTCTGGTCTCTCAAGGAGCTAGAACATTCTGTTGATTCTACTGTCAACTTGTTGAACTAGGACATGAACACATGAACTTGTTACAGAAACATCTGATATATCAGGTTTCTCAAAAAAAAAAAAAAAGATCACATATAGAAAATACATATAATGTCATTAGGAGGGAAACAATGATCTCAAAGTTGATGAATCTAAGATGAAAACAGTGAACTTCAATGTCGAGTGAAAATCACTCAATCTTTCCAACATTTTCAAAGGACGAATGAATTAGATTATTAATCATGTAACCGTCACCACAGATGAGGGAAAGGCTCAAGAGCTTTTTTAAATATTAAAAATACCAACCTCCAGAAAAAAGACTTAGTTCTAACCTAGTATCATCCAACGCACTCCAAAAACAGTTATAGTGCTATTGGAATATCATCAGTAGAATCCATTATTTTCAAAACTTTTAAAAGAGAAAAACCAAGAATTAATCTTCAAAAACGCCAACCAAAGGTCGCAGCTGGGTGGCCCAGGTTTTAGGACGACTCGGAGAAGGAGCGGTGGTTTGTTTTCAGAGAGGAGCGTGTTCTGCTCCTCCCCACAGGTTAGTCAGAAATGAAACGGGAAACAAGGGTCTGCGTGCAGCGTGCCACTGCTCGTCTCGGACGGATCCTTACGAGGTGTATGCAGGGGTCGGCATGGGCTGCTCTACAGGACTCGAGAAACAACTCTCTTCCACACTGTTACTGACTCGGTACATCTGAGCAGCACACTCTCATATGACACACATGACACACAGATAAACCTATAATGAACCCTGTGCCAGAGAACAGGCTCGGCCCCTCAGAAGGAAAAAAAGGACGCAGATTTTGCTTTGGAGGAGTGCAGGCGTGTTGTTTTCTTCACTACCAACTGTAAAGAGCCCTCCTGAAGCTCCTGGGTTTCTACACCACAGGACTTTCAGGTAAAAGCAACACCCACGAGCCGGTCTCCAGGGAGAAGAGAAAAACACTCCCAGGGATGCAGGGAAAGTCACAAGTTCTGTCACTGGAACAACCCTTTCTACTAAAAAGAATTACCCGAAACAAAAAATAATAATTAAAATATCAAAACGCTTAAGATGTCTAAAAAGTAGGAAAATGACGAAAACAAAGTCAGCAAAGCATCTTTAAATATTTACAGAGCTGCTGTTTGGAAAGCCATCTGTTCCAATGAGCCGTCCCTAAACCCACAGGGTTACTTGAACCCGAGGAGATTAATTAGAAGAGCACACCGACTGGAAGTTACTCCTTTCCTCGGCTGCCTGGTGCGAAGGAGAAGAGCAGAGGCAAGGGTGTGGGGGTGTGTGTGTGTGCATGCGCACATGCGCGTGCCGCCTGGGGAGGGCACAGGCTCTGGGACTGCGGAGAAAGAGGAGGGCACGCCTTGGTGTCCCATCACCTGTTCTTTGCTCAGAAATGACTGATATCCCAGAGAAAACATGAATTCAGCAGACCAAAGTTGTTAATTAATGCAAACACATCTGGGCAAATTAGCGAGAAAGGAACGTGAAGTGGCGTGGACAGGCACCTGTGCCTGCACCCACCAGCCTGAGCTCGAAGTATGTACCGGCTGCCTGACACCTCGGGGGGCCACCCGGGCTGCAGGGTCTACCTGGGCCTGGGAAACCAGACCTCCAGGGTGCAGGGCTGAGCCTGGGCCTGGGTTATGTGGGTACTACCCGGACCCAAGGCCACCCCCCTGCGAGTCTCCTGGGCCTGGGCCGCCTGGGCTGAGGGCTACCGGTCAGAGGGCCACCAGGGCCCCTATGTAGGCACGGGTTCCCTGGGCACTGTTCAGGGATACTTTGGGTAGGGCTAAGGGAGCACAGAGCTACCTGGACCTGTGTTCCCTGGTTGTGGGGCTCCCGGGGCTGGGATCCCTGGGCTCCGGGACATCCGGACATGGACCACTTGGGCACAGGGCTCCCGAGCCGGGGCTACCTGGGCGCTGGTCACCCAGGTACGGAGCTCCTGGGGCCCTCACTCTCTGAGCCCAGTGCACGTGCTCACCTGCCGCAGGGTCCGCCGCCCCGTCCTCTCCACTCTCGTCTGCAGCCTCGTCGGCCAGGCCCGAGCCCGGGGAGTCAGCGGCGGCCCCGCAGGCCGAGCCCGGGCTGCTGGGCTGCGAGGCCGAGTCGCCCTCGCTGAGCGAGCCGCAGCGCGCACGGGGCGCGCGCTCCCCAGGGCCGTGGCGGTCTCGGCGCGCGCGGCGGTGCACCCGCGAGTGCAGGACCATCTGGTGATACGTGCGGAAGATCTTGCCGCACTCGAAGCACTCGGACGACTTGCCGTGGCCCGCGGGGGCGGCGGCGCGGCGGCTGGGGCGGGCAGCCGGCCTGGGGTCCAGGGGCCCGGGCAGGGGGTCCCCGGGAACACCCGCCCGCTTGCGTGGGGGCCCCTGCGCGCCCGGCTCCGGCTCGCGCTTGCGCTTCTCCTGGCTCACCAGGATGTACTCGCGCCGCTCCTTGTCGAAGGCCACATCCCCTGCCAGCGCCTCGTCCCACGCCCCGTACTTGAGGTACTCGGCGGGCTCGGCCACCTTGCCCCGCGTGGCCAGCTGCCAGGCCTGGTAGCTGTTGACCGGGTCCAGCTCGGCCACCCGCCGCCCCGCCTGCCCGCGGGCGGGCGCGCTGGCCACCGCAGGCCGCAGGTTGAGGCACCGAAGGAAGAGCTGCTGGGGGTCCGGGGCGCCGCCATGCACCGCGCCCTCCCCTGCCGGGGCCCGCGAGCGGCCGGCTTCCACCCTGCGGTGGATGGCGTTGTGCGCGTTCAAGCTGTCCAGGTTTGTAAACAGGTTCCCGCACTTGGTGCAGACTTCGTAGAGGGACAGGCCAGCCACGATCATCTCCTCCTGCACCACGTTGTTGATGGTGGCGATGGGGTCCGGCTCGCTCCTGGGTTTGCTCTTGCTCCCGGTCTTGGGCCCGTGCGCCTTCATGTGGTTCTTGAGGAACCACGGCTCCTTGAATCTCCGGCCACAGATGTGGCAGCCGTGGTCAAAGGAGCCCCTGTGCTTCTTCATGTGAGCCTTCAGGAACCAGGTCTGGCTGAAGGCCTGGCCGCACACCTCGCAGGGGAACTCCCCGGGGGTCAGCTCGGGCTTGCCGTTCTCCACGTAGGCCTCGGCCCCGCTGGGCACCTGCGCGGTGATGTGGTCCTTCTCGATGTGGCTCAGCAGGGACTCCTCCCGCAACGTCATGTAGCTGCACAGCCGGCACCGGAAGGGCTTGTGGGCCTGGTGCACATGCTGCTCCAGGTCCTTCTTGCGCTCAAACTTGCACTTGCAGAAGGAGCACTGGGCGGCCGCCTTGCCCTCGTCCGGGGCGCTGGCAGCCCCCTCAGCCTCCTTCTTGCTGCTGCGCAGCAGGATCTTGCTGTCGTCCACCGGGGCGGCCCCGTTGAGGATCTTGTTGCAGGCGGAGGTGCTCTTGGTGGGGCTGGTGCAGCCGTCCAGGCCCTCGGACGCACGCAGCTCCCCGGCCTCAGGCTCGCGGCCCTGGGTCAGGGAGCCCGTGCGGTGGCTGCGGACGTGGATCTTGAGGTTGCCCTTCTGGGAAGCCCTGTGGTCACAGTAGGGACACTTGTAGGGCTTCTCCCCCGTGTGCTTGCGCATGTGCTGTGACAGGGAGCTCTGGAAGGGGAAGGTCTTGCCACAGATGCAGCAGCTGTGGCTCAGGGCCTTGTCTCCGTCCACCTCGGGGCTCCTGCTGGCCCCGGTGGGGCTCGGGCCCCTTCTCAGCTCCACCTCGGCCGCACGAGTGCGATCCATCTCCAGGACCAGGGCTCCCCAGCCAGGGCAGGCGCGGCGTTCTGTCACACGGGCCGGACCTTGTCTTATCTCTCCATTTTCAGATGAGGCTTCTGCTTCCCAGCTGCAGAGATGCACCTGCCAGGGCAACCTGCATGTCCTACCTGGAAGCCATGGCAGGCAGTGGAGAGCACCTAGAACAGAAAAGACACGAGAGATCTTAGGAACGAGGTTGTCTGTGCCCACGGGGACCCGGCAACATCCACGGAGAGTGACGGGCCCGCTCCTGAAAAAGAGCCAGCCAGTCCCAAAGGAGACACCAACACAAATCCAAGTACGCACACCAGCAGCTGCTTTCCTCTGAAAGAGAGATAATTAAACAATTATTGATAACTGTATGCTAAATCGTTACAATAAATAACCTTATGTGATCGTATGCTAGAGTCATTCTTCTCAGAAAGGTCCCACATCTGTAGGGAGACCCTGAGGAGAAGAGGTTGTGGCAGCGTGAGCAGCACAGACCACGGAGGGCGGGTGCGAATGAGGAGCACGGGGAAGGGACCAGGGAGAGGGTGGCAA
Organism: Mustela erminea; assembly: GCF_009829155.1. Lineage (NCBI taxonomy): Eukaryota > Metazoa > Chordata > Mammalia > Carnivora > Mustelidae > Mustela > Mustela erminea. The sequence goes on along the minus strand of NC_045626.1, from coordinate 2,664,979 downwards.
GGGACACAGAGACACAGCCCGTGCCCAGGACACGTGAGCCCCAAAGGCAGTTGGCAAACATACTGCCGTGTGTAGCTGTTGGGGAAACAAGGCTTCGGGACAGAGGCAGACGCACCCCAAGCTCGTGCAAGGTCTGTGGCTGGAACCCGCTGCTCAGGACCGGCTGCCCAGCACAGAGGCTCCTGCGGACACTGCCTGCCGGTGCCCAGGGCCACAGAACCACCACCTCTTAGAAGAGGCCCGACCCTCCCGCCACCACCCGTCCCCGTCCCACGCTTTTGCTCCTGCAACGCCACCGCAGCCCAACCCCCAAAGGGCACCGCGGCTCCGGCTGGAGGGTCCCAGGGCAGAACAGCCTCTAGACCCCGGGTGTCATGCAGTCACCCCCAACCCCTCTGCACAGGTCACATACCCATGGTGCCTTCCCAGGGAGGGTGGCTACACCTCTCCCTGGCAACAGCAGGCGTCACAATGCACGTCACTGCCAGGTTCATGCCCATCCCAGCTCCAGAGACGAGGGGCGGGCCCTGTCGGAGCCACTCCTCCAGGTGGCTGGCTGCTTCCGGCACCCTGTGCACAGGCAGAGACAAACCGGACAAGGGAGGTGCCCAGCGCCGAGCCCGGCACAGGCAAGCCATCACCCACGCGTCGGGAAAGCCAACCGCGATGCCTAGAAGCTGCCAGAGAGGCCCAAGACGATACACACCAGAAAGCAATTATTGGCAGTAAAAACAAGAATTTCCATCTGACTTGTGATAAGCAGAATAAGCAAAACAGCGAGCCCATGAGAAAGGATGGGAGAGAGCATCTCCCAGAACAGCCTTCCGGCGGGTCAGAAAGGGAGCAACGCGGCACCACAGCTTCCCTGGGACATGGTCTACTGAGCCTTCTTACCGCTGAGCATTAGAAACGGAGCCGGGATTGTGAGGGTCTTCCTGGGGGGGAGGGGGGGAGGACTTCAGACTTGCACCGAGAGGCACCCAGATAGGCAGATTTTCTTTAAAAATAGCCCTGACATATATAAAGGAAGCCCTCTTTTTACAAACTCACAACCTCACACACATTAAGAACCTGGACTATAAAATTTATAAAACATGAAGAAGCTATAGGTTTCTGGTTTTGAAGCAGTGTACTAATACACATTTTCTGCTCCCAAATGAAAGGTTCTCTCCCAAAAGACCCTGGGCGGCAACTCCTTGTCTGCTCTGGGTTCTGCAACCTGACATGCCTTCGCCGGAGGAGACACAGAGAAGGGTGCTGACAACGGGACGGAGAGTGAACAACGCAGGAGAACCTGCCCTCCAGGAGGGGTTCAGAGGCAGGGGTGCGGAAGCCCTCTGTCACAGATGCCCTCTGGACAGACGACACACCTGCTTCCTCCAAACACCTCCTCCCACAGAAGAAGAAATCTTGCTTAGTAGAAAGAAATCTAGAAGAAATCTTGTTTAGTAGAAATCTTATTTAAAATTATAAATTTTGGAACACCTTTTGATAAAGCCCCGTGGTCGTGGGGTTACAGGGCACCGGAGGAAACCAATACGATCAGAGCAGCCAAGTCTGGAAACGGGCCGAAAGCAGAGCCATGTGCAGGTAACCCTTCTTCTAGAGGCTAACAGGGGCACAGGGTTATCCCCTGCCGAGAGAGCCCCCAAAACCAACGCCTCCAATAAAGTGCCTAAATAAAAACTGCCTGTGAAATTGCACAAATGAGGTTAACCAGAACACCTCCTGGCGACTGAAATAATTTAAATCATCTTTTCAAGGTGTTTTGGTCGTGGCACAACCTCTGGAAGGCTCTATGTGCTGCTATATACGGGTTACACGGCAAGTGATCCGCGTGCATCCCTCTACCCCGGGTTGATGTCATCCCCGCAAGACGCTGAATGTGAAACACTGTAGAGAAGTCGGAACGAAACCTAGTATTCCTATTTCGCTCAAGGATCTAATCTGGGTATAAAGATCTTAGAGTTCAAAGAATCATAAGTAATTTTACGAAGAAAAAAACACCGGAAATTGGAGGCTCTGAGTAACCACAGCATCCACTGGCCTTCCCGGCGGTCGGCGAAGCCCACCGGAGTCGGCAGCTCTGCAGCCCGAGGGGCTGAGACAGCCGCGAAGCCGCCACACAGGCAAGGGCCCACGGAGCGCCGGTGCTCCACCAGGTAGGGGCGGCAGGTGGCAGCTCACAGTCACCTGCAAACGAAGGCAGCCCCTCCAGGGGAGACTCGTTCAGACCCCCTCAGTGCCCACTCCGCGGCCGCTGCACTCCTCGCGCTCCGCTACCGTGAGCTCAGCACCCCCGGGCGCCGAGGGCGGGGCGTGGCTGGTCAGGGGTCTGCGCCCCAGCACGAGCCCGGGGTGACACCCCATTAGGAGCCCTGGTCCCCCGTCAGCCAGCCAGGTGGCTCTCGGGGGGCGACCCTCCCAGCCCAGGCTCCTCTCCTCATACCCAGGAGGCCAGGGTCAGGGAAGCGGCCCCCAGACCCGTGCGGCCGTCCGCACACCGCAAACCGCTGCCCGGTCCAGGACACCAGCCGGCGCCATCCCTGTGGCCCGCGGGCCCCGGCGAGCTGCCCGGAGAGGAGCAGGCGTGTGCGCCGCCGGGGCCGCCAGCGCGGGCGGGAGGAAGGGGTTCGGCGGGTCCCGGGTGCGCAGAGCGCCGGGCTGCGAGGCTGCCGGTCCACGGGGAGGGGACCGCGCTCCCCTTTCTCTCCGGGGGCTGCTCCGGCCTCTGCACACCGAGCAAGGCAGCCCTCCGGGCCGGCTGAGCAGGCCGCGTGCCTGCTCCCAACCCGGACTCCTGGGGGCCCCGGTTCCCACACTCCCCCGGCCCGGGCGCAGGCCTGGGCGCCATCCCTCAAGAACCCAAAAACCAGACCATACAGGTCTCCGTCTCAGGCTCCCTCCGAAACCAGCGGAAAGCCTTCACCCAAGCCGAAAGGGCCCGGCCGTGCCCGGGCAGTTCGCAAGCCAGGACGCGAACAGGCGCTGCCGTCAGCAGAACAGGCTCCGCTTTCTCTTTTGTTTTCCACTTCTCCGCCCAGCCCCATCGTTCAAAACTCAGCCCTGCTCCAGGTCCCGGGGAGAGCCGCACAGCCATCACCAAGGAGAAAACACATCAACACAGAAACGGGGGAAATGCCCTAACAGTAGTAACTATTTAAGCCCTGAACGCAGCTATCTTAAGGAAATCCTAGCGTCAACGAAACGGTCTCCACTTGAGAAAGTTCCACGAAGCGGCCCCTTCTGGGCGCCCACGGTCCACTAACGGGGTTTCCTGCGAACCTCTAAAGCCACGGTCCGAGAGCGAGTCCCAGCCACTGGCCCTCCTCCATCTGCGGCCCCATCACGGAGCTCTGTGATCTTCTTAGCTGCAGGCAGAAACTGCTATTTAAGACAGGGTCGTTGCTTCTCTTCCAAAAAAGAACAAGAATGCAGTCATCGCAGCTCTGAACTTAAAAATGCACCCCACGCGGCCGCCCCAGTTGGAGGCTGGCAGAGCCGCTGGCGGAGCCGCGGGCGGCCCCCCGGCCCCCCGGCTTGGCAATCGCCTTGAAAAACCTCCGCCCACCCACGTCCCTGAGCCCAGAGGGTCTCAGCCGGTCTCTCCACGCTCCTCTCGGTCCCCAGTGGGGAGCGGGTCACGTGCGGACACCACCGTGGGACAAGGCGACAGACTGTTCTGCTCTAGGCAGATGCACTTTTGTCCCGAACTGCCTTTGACTCTCCCAGACAGACAAGCACATACCACATGGGATTCGCTGCTCCAGCTTTCCCTACAATAACACGTCCACCTAAAGATAACTAGTGTTGTAAAATGTGTGAATAAATGTCAGCTCTTTGTGCTGACCAGAGCATGTCGGGTCCCAGCAGCAGGAGCACGAAGCGGGCAGCGCGTGGAGGGGAAAGCAAACACACGTCTGTGCTTTTGCTGACCCAGCACAACACGCCACCCCCACGGACATCCGTACACGATGGCCCCATCTGAACGCAGTTTGCCCATAATGAACCCGTATTGTTGTCACCGTATCCCAAACTTTGTCCAAGGCTGTAACTGGGAACTTGCCAGACAAGATTATAATTTAATTGTTTATGCATAAAAATGGCTTGCTGATGAGGGTTTTAAAATAGATTTCCAACGGAACACTATGTGTGTGTGTTTCTCTAGAGAGAACAGTCTGAAGCTACTCTTTAAAAAGGCCTTCTACATTTTTTGAGATGTGATTTTGTAAAAGGTAATTTGATCATATCGATAAAAAAGTGGTGAAGGTAAAATGTTTTTAAGAAAATAAAATCGCATATTCATAATGTACAAAATGCATTATAGGGGATGTGGGGAAGGGTTTAAGAGGCAATATAAAAGCTGCTAAAATATAGTATGAAGCTAAACTTTACAAAGCAATCGTGGGAACACAGAAATAAATGACCCACGAGCTGTAAACACAGAGGTGCGGGGTTGCCGCCACACCTCTCAGACACTCCCTGTGCCTGCATGCCACAACTTACCGGATCTGTGACAAATTTACTCTGTGGGTCAATGCTCCAACTCACAAATCCCTTCTCCAAGTGAGGATCCTGGGGTCTGCATCTGTGACCGCATACAAAGCAGGACAGTCACTTCCGGAAGCGTGCCCTGCTGCAGCAGCTCCCTGTGAGGACCTAGGGGGGTGCAAGCCTCCTGCCCTAAGTGAGTCCCGTAGGGGCAAGACCTGGACACCTAACACCCAGGATGGAGAACCAGACTGCCGGACAGCCAGAAAGCCAGACAGCTGGTCAGTCGGACAGCTAGACAGCCGGACAGCTGGACAGCCAGGTAGCCGGAAGGGAGAGCACAGCCAAGGGATCTAGAAGAACCCACGTGCACCCCTGCATCTCTGCCAGGGAGAGCACCACACAGACAGCCTCACAGGCCAGCAGAGTCCCACTGAATACAGGTTTCATCCCAGTTCCTGAGAGCTTATGGGGCACCAGGCCACTTACTGGATCCTAACAACTCAAAGAAACGAAGCAGGCTTGGGCTAGAGACACCCAGAAGTCACAACGGGAAACACGTCCACACACAGAAAACAATGTCCTGGCAGTGGACCAGCAGAGCAGGAGGATGCTTCCAGAAGCACAAGGAGGCACGTGGTGACCTTCATGGACGAGAGCGGGCGCGGTGTTCTAGGGAGCTCGAGGCTCTGTCCGGAACACGGGGATGTGGCAGCACCCTCGGTGAGCGCGATTCCCCCGAGGGCGGAGACCCAGCCACAAATCCCGCCGGCCTCACCCTCGACTCTCCCCTCCTCCTCAACACCCAGCCCCTTCCCCCACACCCTCAATACACTCCTGAATCCACGCACCCCCTATCCCGAGCCGAAGTGGGCATTCCAGACAGAGACCTGGGCCAGCCTGAGATTTCCACCCTTCACAGCCTCTGTGCCCTGCAGATGAGGCCCAAACTCCCCCTACAAGCGCCTGAGCCCCCGCACTGCTGCAGGCAAGTCTCCCGGGCCCCCTCTAGGACCGTGAGCTCTGCTCCATGCCCAGGCAGACACACACTCACTCTTATCTCGAGCCTCGCACAAGCAGTTCCCACCCCACCCACACACAGGAGGTCTCACCTGTCATCTCAGCTGACCCCTAGGAGCTGTGCCAGCTCTCCGCATGGCCATGGCCCCACTCTAGCCCACATCTGCACGGCTTCTTCACCTGCCCCTCCTGTGTTGGAGGACAAGCCTTCTCCCCACTGAGTCTCCACACTAGCACAGAGCCGAGCACATGTTGGGCATCACGGTGCTGTGGGAGGTGGTCTGGCCCATAAGCTTCCAGGTCAGACTCCCCAAGATCAAACCCAAGTTCTGCCACATGGCTCAGATCAGCTGTGTGACCCATCTTCCCCTCTCTGGTCCCCAGCCCACTGCACTTTTTAAATGTAAATGACGGTTATGATAATTACAGTAGAGTAATTCTGTGAGGTTTAAAGTAACGCATTCTAGGTTCAATGTTTAACACACAGGAAATGTTGAAGACATTATACATTATTATTATTAACTGCTGAATAAGTAAATGAAAGGTCAGTGTAGGACCCAAAGATACCTTACTCACTGAGAGGGACAGTAATTTAGTTAAATAAATTCAGAAGGACAAAATAATACAAGTTTAGGAAACTAAATGAGAAATCACTAGGGACCCTTGTGCGTTCCGTGGGCCCTCACTACTACAAAAGGTCATTTAATACAACTATTAAGACTTCAGCAGCTACAAGCCTCCACAGGACACGTGCTTCAAACACATTCTAGCTCCCGAACTCTTCACAAAGACTAAACTTTAACACAGGCTAAATATTAACTAATATTTGAGAACTGCTTATTTTGTTAGGTTGGCAATACAGGAGGATGGTCTTAGTTTTTGAAAATGTGGATGAAGTAATTTGGAGGTGGTTTAAAAAAAAGGAAAGGCAAAGATATCAAAATGTCCACGACTGCTAGATGTAGACAGCAGATGCAGGTGTGTTTGCTTGTCTGATACCAAAACCAGACAAGGACGCCACGAAAAAAAGACAATTACAAGCCAATACCCTGGACGACCGGCGACCCACAACTCTTCCTCAAGATATTAGCAAACTGAATTCAACGATACCCTGAGAGGTTCCTGCACCGTGATCAGGTGGGATTTATCCCAGGAACGCCAGGATGGCTCAAGGTCCACAAGGCAGTCAGGGTGGTACACTATGTAGACCAAATGAAGGATAAAAATCACATGATCATCTCAACAGATGCAAAAAGAAGGTTTGACGAAATTCAACATCCATTTATGATAAGACAACAGAGCAGCCATAGAGAGACCGTATTTCAACTTATTAAAGGTCACATATGACAAACCCACAACCAACATCACACTTAATGGGAAAAAAGCTAAGAGCTTTTCTCCTAAGATCAAGAACAAGACAAAGATATCCAGCCTCAACACCTTTATTCAACCTACTACTGGAAGGCCTCGTTAGAGCAGTTACAGAAAAAAACAGAAAATAAACCACTATTTGTAGATGACATGATATCATATACAGAAAACCCTAAACACTCATCGAGAAACAGAGTAAAAAAATTCAGGAGTCGTCAAAGGATACAAAATCAACATACAGAGATCTGTGGCATCTCTACACATTAGTAACAAACTACCAGAATTTAAACTGAGAAAGCAATCCCAGGGGCTCCCGGGTGGCCAACTCTTGGTTTTGGCTCAGGTCACGCTCTCACGGGTCATGAGATCGAGCCCCACGTCGGGCCCCACACTCACCACAGAGTCTACTTGAGATTCTCTCCCTCTGCCCCCGATCTGTGCATGCGCACACATGCGCTCCATAAATAAATGTATCTTTAAAAAAAGAAAAAAAAAACAACGCCATTTGTAATTGCATCAAAAAGAATAAAATACCTAGGAATACACTGAACCAAGAAGATGAAAGACCTGTACACTGAAAATTACAAATGTTTAGACACAAATAAATTAAAAGATATCCTGTGCTCACGCATTACAAGAATTAGTATTGCTACAACATCCATATTACCGAAAGCAACCTACAGATTCAACGCAATCCCTACCCAACATCCAGTGGCACTCTCCACAGAACTAGAACAAACAACTCTAAAATCTCTACGGCATCCGGAAGACCCCAAAGAGCCAAAGCAAGAAGAACTAGGCTGGAGTCATCAGGCTCTCTGATTTCAGGCTGTACCACAAAGCTACAGTCATCAAAACAGTATGCTGTTGGCATAAAAACAGACACACTGATCAAAGGAACAGAACTGAGAGTCTAATAATAAACCCACATGTATACAGACCATTAATTTACAACAAAGGGGCCAAGAACACACAATGGTGAAAGCAGTGTCTTCAGTAAATGACGTGGGGAAAACTAGGCAGCCACATGCAAGGGAATGGAACAAGCCTCTTATCTTACCATACACAAAACTAACTCAAAATGGATGAAAGACTTGAGTGTGAGACATGAAACCATAAAACTCTTAGAAGAAAAAGTAGGTAGAAAGCCTGTGAGTCCTCGGTTTTAGCAGTATGTTTGAGCCCAACTCAAAAGGCAAGGGAAACAATAGCAAAAATAAACCAATGGGACTACATCAAACTAAGAAGCTTCTGCACAGTCAAGGAAACCACCATCAAAACAAAAAAGGTAACCTAGTAGGAGAAGATATTTGCAAATCCTATGTCCAATAAGGGGTTATTAATATCCAAAATACATAGAAGCTCCTACAGCTTGACAATTAAAAAAACAAGCCACCCAACTAAAAAAATGGGAGAAGGATCTGAAGCAGCATTTTTCCAAAGACATCCATGTGGACAACAAGTGCGGGAAGCAGTGCCCAACATCACAAATTACTAATAATTATAAATCAAAGCACAGTAAGAGATCATCTCACACCAGTCAGAACAGCAATGATCAAAAAGACAAGAAATAACAAGCATTGATGGAATGTAAAACAGTACGGCGATTCCTCGAATCACGATACGATGCCCCTGATTCCACTTCTGGTATCTACCTGAAGAAAACAAAAACACTGTAACACTATTTCCAAATGAGACCTGCACGCGCCCCCGTTCACGCAGCGCTCCTGACACTCATCAAGATACGGAAGCAACCTAAGTGTCCACCAGAGGATGAACAGGCCAAGAGGACGAGGTGTGCAGACACAAACACACGCGGTGGAGTACTACACAGCCACGAAGAAGAACGGAATCTTGCCGTACGCGATGACACAGAGGGACCCTGCCAGCATCAGGCCAAGTGAAGTCAGTCACAGAGACGAAGGCAGGTACTGTATGATTCCACTCATCTGTGGAATCTGGGAAAAAAAAAAAATAGCAGTATTAAAACAAAGTCATAGCTACAGATCAGTGGTTGCTCCAGGGGGAGAGGGTGAGCGAAATGGGGGTCCCTGTGCGCGGACAGGCGGTGTCTGGTCTTTGGTGGCGATCACGCAGTAGCGCATACAGATGGCATATTACACTGTTGCACACCTGACGCCTGCAGAATGTTCTGTACCAAGTGCACCTCATTAAAAACAAAGCAGAATGTTGGTATGTTATTCAGTCAAAAGGAAGTGAATAAAAATAAGTTAATATAAATAAAACACCTCAACATTTTTTAATCTTCGTTGCTGAATCTAGATGGTGAGTGTATGTATGTCTATCATTCTTCCAATTTTTATGGATTTTGGAAGTCTTTTTACAAAACAAACGACAACAACAACAAAAAAACTCCCATCTGCAGCCTCAGGAAGGAACACAATTCAAAGCAGGGCTCTGGGGAGGCCTGGGGGGCCCCTCCCCCCACCTCCCCCTTCCCAACCCCTCCCCCCCTCCCAGGCCTGGAGGAAGCTCCGAAGGCTCCAAGGAATGTGGTTCAAGAACATCATCTTTTGTTAATTCCAGTCTTCAAAATTCAGAAAAGAAAAGAAAAAAGAAAAATCATCTGACTAGTAAACCGTTCACATGAGAAGCAGTATTTACGAGACTGCTCAATGCAGAAAAGCCCCGGGATCCACTCAGAGCTTGGTCACAGCCGTGCCGCGGGCAGCAGTGGCCTTCTCCAGCCAGAGGAGCCCGCCCGGGCTAGCTCCTGGGGCTCACGGGGACCCCACCCGCGGCTTTCCAAGGGAAAAAAAAAACGCGGTCATGCAGTTGAGGTCTCTTTCCCACACTGCAAACAATCATTTTCTAATCAGTTAAATACGGCCTCGCCAAGGGGAAAACGTCCTGCGTGTTTGAGCAGTCGGCCTGTCTCTGCATCTACGGGAAACCTCGCCGTCTTCTGCTCTGTGAAGGAAACCGACACGGAGCAGAAGCCGACTCTGCTCCTTTCCCCAAAACGGTCCAAGATCACTCTATCGACATCTGCTCCTGCACAAGGAATCCGAAGTAACTCTAATATTTTGAGCAATTTGCCTAACCAACAGACCCGAACCAGAGTGGGAGAGCCCCGGCCTCTCAGGCTCCCGGGGCTGCGGGAGCACTGGTGGGGGCACTTCCTGCTCCGAGCCCAGCTTTCGGTTTTAGGGAAGCAGAAGCTAAAGCCTGCCCTGTCTGTCAAACAACTCTCCCTGGGGTACTTTTGCAGTTCTGGCTCATTCATTAACCATCTCCCGCTACCAAGAAGTAGGTCTGCTTTCCTCAGCAGCTGGGGTGCCTCCTCCTGTGTCCCCTGGCCACCTCCTAGGGAGCCGCAGGGGCTCCCCCTGCCTATTGTGCAAGGCTCTGGCAATGGGAGATCTGCGGAATCTGGAGTCTGGCAGGCCGGGAGAATCCCGTAGGAGACCTCAGCTCTCTGCGGACGGAGGCTCGGGCATTACGGGAGGGGTAGGGCTCCAACCGGCAAGTCACAGAACAAAAACACTGACTCTCCAGCAGGGCCTGGTGGGACACTTCCGAAAGCTTGTCCCCAGAGCAGAGGGGGCTGCCCCCCCCCCACGACAGGGCATGCCCAGGATCACGGGCCCCGTGGGTGCTGGGCCCGGGGGCGCAGTCACTGTCCGGCTGTCCGCCTGCAGACAATGAAATGGGCTTTGCTTGTTACACTGTAGTATTATGGGCCTGAATTAAAATACATCATTAAGATCCTGCACAGGCTTATCTACTGCGGAGACAAAAAGCCTATTCTTTTAACAAACGGGGAGAAATTCCTAACAACAATGAGGAGTTCCTCTCTGCACACAGCAATCTGCCCCAGATTAACAATCCCAGGCTTATAGTCCGCAGCCACCGAGTCACTCTGTGAACTGATGCTTTCACTGCTGGGCGGTTGCGGACCGAAGCTGACAAGGCCTCGAGGCTGCCTGGCTCCGGCCAATCAATAATCCATTATGAGCAAACTACATTTCCACTCTAATAAGAAGACATGAATAAAAGGCCACCAGAATCAGCAGCATTCACAAGAAACCCCACCCCACCGCCCCACTGCGCGGAGAAAGCACAGAAACCCACTATCCTAGGGAGGGAGGCGCACACAACCGCCCACGGGCGAAGCAGGCCCTATTTCCAAGCGGGAACACTGTGCTCAGACCATGGTGCAAGGGCACCCGCTTTAAAGTCTCGAAAATGCTTTGTTCAGAGCACAAAGTGGAAGAAAAAAACAGCAACGCAACAGCGACAAAATCCCACTTTCTCCAGCAAAGGTTTCCCTTAAGTTCTTCAGCACCCCACGCCCAAAACGTCAAGTGAGGGCCACCACTTTCACGGACCCCAAATGTAACCAACTGTGCCTAATACGGTTTCACTGCGCGAACGGCACGGTCTCCGGGCAGCGCTGGCGCAGACCCGCTGCCGTCTGGCCTCCACCCACGGCCGAGGGCCCACGGGAGCAGGCGCCGCTGCGGGAGCTGCGGACCAGGCTCTGCCACACGCGCGCCTGAGCTGCTGGTCCCCGAAAGGACAGCCTCCATTTTCACCTCCAGAGAGACGGCGGAAACAGACGAACAGCAACAACCGTACGTCGATGGATTTCCAAGAGAAAATATGAATTAACATCAGTATCAAAGCCGCCTGCACGTCCTGGGACGAAAACAGAACGAGCGGGAAGTCAAACCTGCCCCTGCAGGGGATGAGCAAAGCAGACGAAGGCGCCGTCCCGTTATCGGTCACATCCGGGAGCGACCAGGAGTGACGAGGGAGGACGTGGGACTTTTCCCTCCCCGGTCACTAGTAACAGACCCAGAAAAATCCTAAGTAGGCCTGGAGACGTTCACCCAGAAGCCTCCACGTGCAAACAAACAGGGCCGGGTGTTTTCCATCCACAGGAAAGCAGCGTCCTGCCACTAGTTTTTCTTTCTTTGCTCTCCAAAATCAGTGCCTCACTCCTGCTGGCCCTTTACCGTTTCCAAGCCTTATACTACAAAGTGACGTTATCAAGCTCTTTGTTCCTAAAAAAGTGAACTTCTCTAAGCTGGGGGGAAAAAGAAGAAGAAGAATTAGACGGTAAGAGGGGAAAGAAGAAAAGTGAACAGAAGTCAGAGGCTGCTCTGGAATGTTCTGCGGCTAGACTTCCTGCTGGGGCCCCCGGCCGGCCACAAAGAGCGGGGGCCTGGGGGTCCACCCAGCGCCCCTGGAACCGCCAGCACAGTTCATGACCTAGTCAACATCTCCATTAAGAGCCCACGTCCCCCAAGCTGGGCCGCTGGGTGACGTCTGCAGCCCCCAGAGGCTGCCCAGCGTTTTACAAAGAGAGAGCAAGTCACTCACTTCATTCCACGAGCCACAAAAGCGTCCGGTTTCACTCTGACAGTCTTCCCATGCTGCATCCAGACGGGGAAAGCCTAAGTTTCGAATAATCCAGAAATACTGAAAACCCGGAGAACCCCAAGGAAAATCAAGACTCATAAATTTCTAGTTTTAAAACAGACATGGGAGATCCGAAGGCTCTAGATAAAGTGCAGGTGAAATCCCATTTACAAGTGGCTGGTAAGTTTTTATCCAGCTTGACCTCCAGAGTGTGCAAATTATCACCAATTCAGTGCCTAATATCAGTGTTTTTAAAGAAACTGTCAACAGTGAAAACAAAATAACCCTGTGTAGAAACTCGCCACATTTTCTCGCTGCATCACACTCCCTGGTCTACTGGACGTACCTTGTTGAGATTTTATTAGTTGATCGTAAAACATATTTCAACAGAAATTCGTTTCTACAAATAAGCTCTTTTGCTCCAAGTAAACCAAGAACAAAGGATAGTATTTGCCCCCCAAACCACTAACAGTGACCTCTTTTCCAGGCTTTTACCTAAAACAAATATATTTCTCCCCATGTAAGAATACAGACGGCCGTAAATACCTAGACCTGACATTATCACTTTCCTCTGTGCTTTTCATGAACAGCCTGGAAGTCCCCACGCTCAAATAAAGAACTGTGCCCAAGAATACAAAGAGAGATGATTCTGTGCGGCAAGCCATGAAACATTCTGTGAAACGTCACCTTCCGAGGTAGGACTGTTGAGCACAGAAGTCCGCCCCCCAAAAATCCCTTCACTAAGAGCGCACGGGAAAAATAAACTTCGGTGATCAACTTTACTGAATTCTAAGTAACTGCACACAAAACATTTTCTGTAAAGATACCCTGAATGGAGTTTATTTTGGCAGGACAGTTGAAAAGCATATCATGTAAGAAATCATCGAAGACTTTCTTGGCCCCTGTACAAACACCAATCAATACTTTGAGAGGATCAAAATCAGAAAAGGACAGATCTTCCCCAAATGCTTTCGTATCTACAGCACATTCAGGATAACCAGTTTAAATGCTCCAGACCCATTACGGCCAGTAACTGCTGCAACGTGACCTAGTTTACCACTCGCGCACACAACACCTCCGAGGCCAGCTGGGTGCTGCAGCCTCTTACGGAGGGCGATCTATCAGAGAATGTTTACAAAGAGCAATTCTTGACAAGAACATGATGTCACATCGCCCCAGGATTTATCCCGCATTGCTTGTCTAAAAATATATTTTCAACCACACTTAATGACACATCCCTGCAAGTCCTAACTTCTGCAGATAAAAGACCACGTCTACCTTCCTTGCAAAGAACAAAAACGGATAAACACACTCTCACTCCCTGGAAGAACGTTATTGTGTATCCGGCGGCGAAAGTCAGGGAAACGCTGCATGTGAAGCGATCGTAAGTGATCTCGCAGAAATGAGGGCGGGATGTTTCCTAAGCCAAAACGTCTCACCCGGCAACAGCTCTGAGGGAAAGTGACCACAAAATACAACACAGCAGGTTTTGGGGTTTCAGAGCTCGCAGGCCCCGCGCCCGCCCCCCAGGCCCGGGGAGGGATGGGAGACTGCGCATGCAGAAGTGCCCTCCTGCTTTGCTGAAGGAGCGCAGCGTTGCCCGGGCTCCCAGAGACACAGCAGTCACACCGGCTGCTGCAAACGGAGTCCGAGAACCAGGAGACCCAGATGCGGAATCGGGGCCCACCTCCAGAGCCTCCTGCAAAGACACAGCGAAACCCAGAGTCAAACTGGCAGCGGGCTGGTGCGATCAGGTGTGTGTTAATTCTGTCAACGCTGTCCCTCCCGCCACCCGGCACACGGCAGCAGAAAGCTCTAGAAGCCTCCTCCATGCGCTCAGCACAAGGCCCGCGAGCGGTCAGGCAGCAATGGCCAGGCGACAGACCAGGGTTCCAAAGGGCTGCGTGGGCCTAGGTGGGAGCCCAGGGCATAGCTCGGAGCAGGCAGAGCTAGAGCACCGAGGGCCTGGGGGGCTGCTCTGGAGTTCTGGGGACCGTGACATCCCAGCTGGGGCCGCTGGTTCCCAAACATCACTCGGGAGTCCGAGTTTACAGAGACAAACTCCAGAAACGCCTCTTCGGTGAAAGGAACAGTTACACGTAACCATACTGTCCAACAGCCACGCGACACCCACGGTTACAGGAGTCTGTCGCCAAGATGCCGGAAGACGGTGCACAGGCCGGGTCTCTCGTGAGCACAGACCTCCGTGGGAGAGAGAACAGCGGAACCCCCCAACCAACCACGTCCTGCAAAAACAAAACACAGCTGGTCTGAAGTATGTTCCCACTCAGCTACTGGAAGGAGCTCCCAGCCCGTCACGGGACGGTCCCTGTTAGTGGCTAGAGGCCCCCTGTACCTCCGCATCCCCTGACTTCCCCCCAGAAGGGCCCCACCCTGTCTGCGCCCACCGTTCCCTGCCGGAGGAAGGGCAGGGCCCATCCATCTGCGATGCCGTGATACGCACGTACTCGGAAAAGCCCACGCTCTGTCCCCACAGATAGGGACAGCGGGCTCTCCTCTCCCCTCACGGGAAACAGCAGATGCTCACTCTCGCTCTGCTGCCTACCACACTCCCTGGGCCGCTGACGCTGGGCATGCACAACCCTCTGTGCCTTTCTGAACCCAGGGGGTACGCACCCGCACCGCTGGGGGGAACCTGGATTACCGCTGGAGAAACGCAGGCCAAGGAGTGAGCACAGCTGAGCCTTTCCTCGACTAAAGCCCTCCAAAGCGCGCCTCTCTGGACCCACAGGTAACTGAGAACATTCTGGTCATGCACAAAATCAAACAAGCTTCCCAGTGCAGAATCCCATCACCTGGTGCCTCCGGAGACAGCACCGCCCCCAGCAGAGGGGAACTGACCAGAAGCTTCTCAACGCTCACCACGTAGTCAGCAGACGTCATAATTCCAGAGGACGGCCCACGGCCCAGGAAAGTGCACACAGCACATTGTCGCCGGACGCGCGACCAAACCCTAACGCGCAGGTTTGCCCGTGTGCTGCAACGAAAAGGCACCATCCACTGATCCCCCGCAGGGGGTGCGCGACCCCAATCCTCAGTACAAATGCGGTTTCTCCGCTCTGCGCTTCAAGTCAGACCGAGCCACTCAAACGCACACTCGCTGCAAACTACTTTTGATTTCCTTATATTTACACCGAGTTTTGTTTTTGACATTTTTTCCAAACTCGGTCTGTTGCCCGGAAGGTGCCCGGTCACAGCGCAGGGAGGCTGGGCGGGTGGTGCCCGTGGTGCCGGCTGCGGACTACCGCGACGCGAGCCACAGCAAGGGAAAACAGCCGCCCGGGGCTTCACCTCCGTCACGGCACCAAGTGACGCTGGCAGGGCTCGCGGGACGCGCGCAGAGGCCCTGCCAGGAAGACCGCACACACGGCAAACAAAATGATGCTTCCGTGGAAGCCCGTGTAGGTAAGCGTGCGTCCCAGCACGTGCGTGTGGCAGAGAACAAAGACCAGCCTGAGTTGCTTGAGTGTTAACCTCCCACCCGGGACGTCCTCACACAGGAGACTGGTCTGCGGCCTTAGTCTTTTCCTCCTTCACCTGAACCTGCCTGCATTTCAGAGCAGCACACCGGGACGGGCTTTCTCAGGGAGCGACAGCTTCCTCCAGCCAGTTCTAAAATCTCCTAAGGGAGACCCTTCGGAACTAGGACCAAGAGCCAGTGTTGCTTTCCGGAGAGACGCACACACAGGCTTTGACTCGGGGCCTGCACTAGAGGCCCTGTGGATCGAGTCTCGCCATCTAACAGGGTAATTCCCACCCCGGTCATACTCTGAAAACACCGCTCCATGAGGAAACACGTGGAAAACACCCCTGTCCTTCCGGGACGGTAAGCTCCTCACCCACTCGGGGGGCTGGCCTCGGCCCGGCGCACACCGCGGCCTCCCGCGGGCATGGGACCGTCGCACGTTCAGCTCCGCTTGCGGTCCCAGCCGTGCCGTGACCGAGCTCTTCCAGAAAAGCCCTCTCGGGAGGAAAAACTGGCAGGAAGAGCCCCTGAGTCACGTTCTTCTAGAAGTTCATGGTTTTCCCACCAGCGCACAGACGGGCGACACGCTCCAGCTTCCAGGCACAGAGGCTTGACCCGCACAGGCCAGCGCCCTGAGGAGCCTCTTCTCACAGAGGGGCTCCCCACGGAGACCCCAGCCCCAAGGACCCTCTGGAGGCGGAGGTGGCCACGGCCCGTGCATGGGTCACCGGACACTCGGGCTGGAGGCCGGGGCTTCAGGACAGCAAGCGGAACCAGACACCTGCTCCTGAGGCTGGTTCTCTGTCTTTATTTTTCTGGAAGGGACAGGAACCGATTTTTATAGCCCACTGAACCATCAGTGACGGCTCACCACAAGCACAGAGCCAGGGAGACGCAGCTTTCCCGGCAGGACAATAGCCCCCACCACCAGCAGGCCCCATCTCTGTACGCAACAGGCGAACCCTGACAGCATCCTCGGGGTCTGCCTTCGTGTCCCGGCTCTCCGCGCCCCAGCAAACCACCAGCAGGACATCCGCGGAGGCGAGCGGACGAGACCACACGCAGCCTCCTCACCACCAAGGGGGCCAAAGGCACCTGGTGACCACACTGTTTGAGGGGCCCTGGATCACCCCATGTTCTTGCGGCCATGGGAGATTTAGGGGGAGTCACTGGCCACACACAGTCTCTACAGTTGTCAGAAACGCAGTCAGAGAACGCTTCCCCTTCCTGCATTCCAAACGCGGAGTGAGAAAGTGTACATAAAGTCCTCAAGCCTGTGCTGGTCTCCGGTGGGCACTCAGCGAGGGGAGGGTCCCTTCCCCGTGTGGCCCCAATTCCAAGATTCAGTAGTCATGTCAGGGACCACAAGGAACCCCGCCGTGGGAGTCCCAGGCCCTCATGCGAGGTCCAGTCCCGCACACGGTCAGCAGATGACCGCCAAGCGCCCCCCTCAGGCCGGGCGGCCCACATGCTGCTCACGGCTGGGCAGGTCTCTCGCTGACCTGGGCACCGGCGGCTGCGCAGGGAGGGCCTGGCCTCACCCCGCTGGGTGGAGGTGCTGAGGAAAATCCCTCCTCTGACGCTCCGGCCAAAGGATTTTCCCCAGATCCAGAGATAAAAACCTACGGAGCTCTTTTTCTACGCTACGTAGCATCAAAATACCTTAAAATCACATTTCCTATTTTTCTTCGGGCTTTTAAAGTGATTTTCAAAGTGTTTTTGCCCCAGAAGAGCTTTTGGTGTTTCCGTGGTGGGCCTGGGGTCCCCACAGGGGTGGACCTCACAGGCTTCAGTTTTCCAAACCTGGAGGCACTTTCCAGCAAATTTAAATCAAACCATTTCACAACGTGAACCAAAGGACGACCCACACGATCACCGGAGAAAAGGAAAGAAGAGTCTGTGCTGCACACGTCTCCTTATAAGGAAGGCGAGCCCAACACTCTCCCGCCTCCAGAACGTCCCGTAGGTAAAACACAGACACGGCGGGGCCGGAGTCCACGCACGTCCCACCCACGGCAGGCAGACAAGGACAGGGACGGGGCGGTGCATGGCAGACCCGCCCAGGGAAAAGGAAACATCGCCCCCCACGGACACCGACGGCTGCTTCCTCCGCAAGAGGTGGAGGAAAGGAAGGACCGAGCGCAGAGTCCTCGACGCCCACAGCGGCGCCTCCCGGAAGGGGCCCCGCAGCCGCCCGCCGGCCCCAGCACGCGGCCCCGACCACCCGCAGCGGACGCAGTGCAGGCGCGGGCAGCGGTCCGTCCCGCTCCCGTCACACGGCATCCTCTGAGCATCACAGGCCCGGAGGGCGCGGCAGAGTGTCCTCCCCACAAGCCCCGCGCAGCCCGGGCGCCGGGAAAAGTCTTGCGAGCTCGCGCTCTGCCTCGCCCTGACCCCCGTCTACTGACCAACGGGGCTCTTGTTCACTTACTTTCCAATTTGCCCTCAAAGGCCTGTTACCATCTCCCTGCTGTGCAGGAAGAGCGACCCAACGCCGAGGTCAGAGGGAAACTACTGTTTTCTTAAGCACTTTCAACCCCAGGTCTGCAAAACACAAGTCCCGAGCATGGAACAGGAAGGTGTCCGCGTCGACCCAAATCTGGCTTCGCTGAGACGGAGTCAGGGAAGCAACCAGACCCGCCCGGCGCACCGCGCTCACCACAGCCCCCCAGGAAAGGAGCTCGAACCCCCGCAGCCCCTCCCAGAGCCCAAACCCCTCCGCAAGCCCGTTTCAACGGATCACACGTTTCCCTTGGAGATGTTATTGTTTATTCTTCCCCAGTTTACTTACTGTTGGTTTTTCATTAAGTTTTTTTTTCAAGTGACACTTTTTTAAAAGTTTGCTATTGCTTTTTAGAAAAAAATTAACTGCTGCAAATGCAGACACAGATGTTTTCATGAGACCCAACGGCACCCGGGGCAGCTCGTGGGAGACGCCGGTGCACGGACGGGAGGCTTCTCACAGCAGCCGTCGAACCGCGGGCCTGGCCGCCCTGGGCACCGGTCAGCCACATCGCCGAAGACCAGCCGCGGGGCTCTCCTGCCGGTGCTCTGCTCTGCCACGGCTCACACTGCTGGCCACCGAGCGCCGGGCCCCATGGGCGGCTCTGTCTTCTGCCTGGACCATGGATCTGAGGAGCAGGACCTCCACCTCCGCCTGAATTCACGGAACAGACCCTCGGATCAGGGCTGACTGGGACCAGCAGACCGACCGGTCCCCCGTCTCGGGAGCAGCCGTGCCCAGCGCTGGAAGCCCATCATCTAAATCTCAGCTTCCTCGGTTCTCGAGCACTCAGCACGGGTGCCGCTGTGATCATCCAAGCGGAAAGGTATCCGTATACTGGTGACAGTGAGACTTAAAATGACACTTAAAACATCTCTCCAAGCCTAAAATATAACGCATCTGCAGCACGAGCCACACACAGTGCATGGAGGTCCTTCCTCTCCACCCCAGTGACATGCATTTTTCTAAGAACGGGAAGACACGGACAGGGCTGCCCCCAAGTCGGAGCTCAGGCTGGATTTCTCCACGGGGTCACACGACATGTCTTCACGTCCAGGCTCGGGACCTAGAGCTCCTGCCGGCGTTACGGCACGTTCGTGGAGCCCCTGGCCGTGTCTCATGCTGGTAGCTGGGGGCTCTCGAGGAAGGCTAGGAGGTACCAGGTCACTGGGACCAGGAGTGCAGAGTCCCAGCAGGGACCCGGGGCCAGGGCTGGGGCACGCAAGGCCTCTTCTGCACTCCGCACCCAGTCACTTCACTTACAGAAAGGTTCACAGATTTCCTTTTCTCTTTCCCATTTTTAAAAAACTATTCAGCAATGTGTCGTTTAAGGCCTGAACTGCATCATGGATCCCTCGGGACTCTGGGGCGGGGCCGGGGGTGGACAGGCGTCAGGTGACCCCAGCACAGTCCCGGCCCTGGAGCCCTCCAGGCACGAGGCTCCCGGCAGACGCCACAGCCCCACGCACAACCTGGGCAACCTCGTGCAAACTGCTGCCGACCGCGGGTCTCCCGCGTTAGGGTTTGTTCACTGAAGCACTAATTTTTTTCTGACTTAGTTTTTCCTTGCCTGAAATGACATTTCACAGTGAGGGCGCTGAGAGGCCATTTCCTGCCTCTGGACACCTCGGGCAGAACGAGGAAGAAGAAACAGAAAAGATTTTATTCTTTGGCACCAGTTCCTCAGTGCAGGAAACTCAGAGGAGAAAGAAGCCTTTGAAAAACCCTATTTACCATCCCCTGTGGGCCAAGGAGCCCGCGTCCATCAGAGAAACGCTCTGATGGGGCCCCTTTCCAGACGGCGCACAGGAGAAAAGTTCCAGAACAAACCGTGAGATGCGAGAGGAGACGGAACCCCAAGGGCAGCGCCTCGGAGAGAGCCGCCCCCACCTCCTCATCATGACGTCACTGCAGTCGCGAAAGACGGAGGAAGTGGACCTGGAGTGACCAACGCGCAGGTCAGTTACCCCGAGAACTGCCGGGCGGAGCCGGCGAGCAGAGCCGCTCACGTCCGCGCCTTCCTCCCACAGACACACGCACCACGGCACACCCGACCGGGGCTCCGCCGCGCCTCCAGGGCAAGGACAACAAGGGACGTCTGTGGGGACCACCCGGCCAGAGGGGGTCTGGGTCCCGGGACAGCAAGAAGCGCGGAGGGACACAGGCAAGGCTTGGGGCGCAGAGACGCTGCCGCACACATGTCCACCTTTCCAGACCGGACAAACGCGCAGCTCGCGCAGGGGACGCTGCGCCGAGGGGCTGTGGGAACTCCATCCACGCAGACTTACTGCAAAACTACAGAGAAAGGACACAGCCCCGCATCACCCAAACAATACGACATCAGGGATCTGCTCCTCTAAGACCTCTTTGCCTTCTTTAAAGAAAACAGTGTTGGCCTGTGAAGAACAAGTCAACGAGGGGCGCCTGGGTGGCTCAGTCGGTTGAGCATCTGCCTTCGGCTCAGGTCGTGATCTCAGGGTCCTGGGATCCAGCCCCACATCCAGCTCCCTGCTCATCGGGGAGCCTGCTTCTCCCTCTCCCTTTGCCCCCAACTTGTGCTCGCTCTCTCTCAAAAATAAATAAATAAATAGATAGATAAATAAATAAATAAAATCTCTAAAAAAGAAAAGAATAAGTAAATGAAATAAAACTACAGAGACAAGGCCAACATGTGAGGGGCAGAGAGCAGTCCCCAAACAAAGGTACGTGATGCCGTGGAGCCGTCCAGACAAAGACATGGAGGTGTCCCTGGCCTGGGGACATGCAGGCCCTGATGGCCTCCCTCCAGAATTCCCTGCAGTCCCTGGCACCCCTCCAGGCAGCTGTGGCTCAGACGCACAGGGAAGGGTGCCCCCCCGCGTGCCCTCACATATCTGTGAGCCACACGTTCAACGTGCCCCGTCCCTGGTGCAGGAACCACACCCACCCTCTCCTCCTAACAAGGAAACGGGCACAGAGAGGGCAGACGCACTGCTGAATGTCACATAGCACACCGGTGGCCGGGCAGCGGGGTTTAGGGCTCAGCCCCTCTGACCGATGATGTGGAGTCTGGTGGGCTTTTGCACGGCTCCCTTGTCCAGGGAGGATGCAGGGTGGCGCACCGCATGCGGGCGTTTCAGACGCCACCCTGCAGAGGGGATGGAGCAGAGTGGGGAAACCCAGCGGCAGGCACAGGCCCCTGGACGATGAGCCGTACCAGAAACGCAGGGTCCTCAAGGAGGAGGAAGAGATGCAAAGCCCCCTCCCTCGGCCCACGCTCGCCTCTGCTCGCCGCACCACCCAACTCCCACCCAAGAGGGGCACAGGCAGGAACTCTGAGGGCCCAGGCCCTGCGCCCCAGCCCGTGTCCCCAGGGGACCGACTCCCCTTCTGGCTCTCCACAGTCCCGCTGACCCAGCCCTGCCGGAAACTCTCAAAGTCCCGTGGGAATGAATGTTAACTCCAGCTCCTGAAATCCGTCTTCCCGAGGACGACGATCCTTTAGTCCTCATTGAGCTATCAGGGCCCCGCGGACACGCCGGCTCAGTCCCAAGGGCTCAGGAGAGGTCGCAGGTGTCACCGCCCTCCCCCTGCCCGGATGCTGCTGGGTCACTTCAGGAGGCCATAAAAGCGCACGTTCGCGCAGGCTCTTCATCCCCTCGGGGTTCGGTGACCTGCTCCCAGGGAGGTCGCCCGTCGTGCAGCCCGGCTGCCCCATGGGACCGCGTCCGCTGTGGAGGCCTCTCTCCTGCCCGGGATCTGTCCCAGCGTGGGAGGGCAGGTACCGGACACGAACACGGTTCAGAACGCCCATCGCAGCCACACAGCAGCACCCACAGAGGACCGATCGGGATCATGTGCACCCACGCGGGGTTCCGGGGAAAGGCAGAGGACAATCCACTTGGAGCGGGCTCCAGGACATCCAGGGACAGGGAGGGGCCAGTGCAGAGGCAGAGCACAGGAAGGCCGAGGGGACTCTGAACCGGGCGACGGGGCCGGCGTCCCTTGTCTCCTTGCAGGGACACGCACCACCCCTCCAAGCACACAGGGAGAACGGAGTCACGAACGATCGGGTAGACAGGCTAGGGGACAGTCAAACCAGGTGAGCGTGAGGAAGGCCATCACTGCCGAGACCGCCTGCCATCAGACTCAAAATGACACGGGAAGCCCCCAAAGTCTAGGCATGAGGAGGTGACAAAGAACCAGAGAGCCTGCCCCAGAGCCCCAGAGCAAAGACAGGGACAGGGAGACGTGAGGCGGGGCCGTGGACCTCAGGCCCTTCCAAGGGAAGCATTACGGACAGAGACTAAGTTCAGGGCCCATGGGACACCTGACACCAGGGGCGTTGGGCAGAGGCCTGGAGCCGGGGCCCCGGGATGTGTGGTCAGCCAGCAGCAGCTCTGGGTCTGGGGATGACCATCTCCTCGAAGCTCAGAGCCGGGACGAACCTAAGGACAGCTGACCCCACTCCTCCCGCCTCAGAGCACCAGCAAGGTGGCAAAAAGAGAGAGGCCACGGCCCAGTCAGGTGACTGCCTCCCTGGCCCCACCGAGACGGTCAGCACCAGAGGGGCAGGAACAGCAGGGTCCTCCCCGGTGGCCGCAGGTGACCCCATGGCTCACAACACACAGGCTGGGAACTGGAGCCCAGGGTGATGGCCCAAGTCTCGAGCACCCCTCACCATGATCTGGAGAAAGACACAGCTCATCGCATCAATTTAGAGTCTGAGCCCCAAAGCCCTTCTGCACCGTGCCCGGGCAGCCTCGGTTTTGTAGCAGAAGTTTGGCAACTTCCTGCATTTGCAGACACGCTCCAACTGTAAGTACATTCAATTCCTGATTCTTCTGTTACCAGATAAATGCATTTCCAAGCAGGAAGGAACCACATGCCTCCCGGCCTCCCAAGGCGGCCTCAGGGAGGAAAGGCGGGCAGCAGGGGCAGATCTCGAACTCGCCCCACGGCGCCGGACAGCCATCCCAAGAGGACGGGCAGGCGGCGCACCCCAAACTCCGGCCCGGAGGCAGCAGCAGCGGGCCCGACGCACACCGCCGGGGGGCCCATGCGGACACACCTGTGTCCCCCACAGGGCAGCCATCACATCCTCGGACCACTGGGACGCTGCAGCCACGAGACCGGCTGGAGAACGCTCTGGCGGGCCGAAAGCAGAAAGGTCCAGAAACTTGCACAGAAACAAAGTTTGTCTGAAGTAAGAGACGGCAGGATGAAGACTGGCAGTGGCCTTCGGCGTCTGGGACGTGGGGCAGGCCCGCGGTCCCTGAGCAAGAAATGCCATCCTGGGAGCCCCCGCTGCAGTGAGACCCTCACTCGAGGGGAGGAAGGAACGCGTGGACCCCCCGCCCCGGCCAGTTCTCTGGGGTGGTCCTCCATGAGCCTCCCTGGCTGAACCGATCGGGTCACCCCCCACCCCCATCACGCATCCCGGTGTCTCCCCGGCCATGGGGGTCCTGCAGCCACAGGGCAACGCCGACCGGAGGCGCAGAGGGAGAACATCGCCTCCCACTTCCCACAACGCGCACCGAGGCACTGAAGCTCCCTCTTGAACGTGGGTTCTCGCTGAGGTCCGAGCGCTCCCACAGGTGCAGCCCTAGATGCCCGAGTATAAATCCCGGACGTGGTCTGCGTCGGCTGTGCGGCGCTTCCAGGCTGTGCTGCAGAACGTCTCCGCCTTCTCCCAGCAAAACGTAAAATTAGGAGACCATGCAGACCGGCGAAGTCACTCGCCCAGAGCTACACCCCCACTTCCCATTATTACAGATCTGCCGTCCTGCTTTTCGTATGACCGAGAGCGCAACACTGTTCTATTTAGAGGGTTCTTTAAAAATAAATTTCAGGAAAGATCTATGAATGTGTGTATTGTACCCGGTGGACAGCTACAAGAGAGTACTCATGAATTTTGGTTACATATTTTCCCTTCTACACTGAAATAACCAAAAACCTAGTAATAGTTTCCACGACTGCATTTAGGGTAAAAGTGCATTCTTTCAGGGTAGTAAGAAATTAAATAAAAATTACCGGGCTGGGCCAAGGGAGGACATTCACTCTTCAGATAAACGGAATGGTGGTGATGGGAGTCTTCTGACCAGAAACCGTAATGTTTTTAAAAACATAATTTAATGTTGGGATGACACAGAGACTTCACGGCCTAATTTTATCTTCTTCCACTTGAAAGCTCTCGAGTCTGACAGGTTAAGTCACACTGTCCTCAGAAAACCAGACGTGGTCAACTTAGGTTTCTCTCAACTGATATTAATTATTAAAAACAAAACAAAACAAAACAAAAAACAATGTAGGCACTGAAGTGTACACTCAGTCATCACTCAAATGCCAATTTTTACATCGTATCTACTTGGCCACAATCAAAAGTGACAAATAAAAACACAGAGATCATATAAGCCTGAAGTCAGCTACAATGCCTTCATGTTCTATTCCCAGAAAATAAACCACAACACAGAACAGAAGACTATTTACAGGCACGTAATCTACAGTTATATGTGCGTGAATTATATTAATCTTGAAACACCATTATTCCAAATGATTAGCTCTGTAGACATCTGAGGTCATCACCAGAATCCTGAAATGAGATTTTTTTCCCTACACGAGGTCAATTCTCGTGCGCCAGATGTGGAGCGGGCGGTCTGGGGGGCGCCGCGTCACCCTGCACGTGCTCTGTCGGCTCTCTGCGCCAGCAAGCTCACAGAAACCCATGGCTTTTTTTGTGTGTCTCAACTTGCAGCTGAGCTCTAGAACACGCCAGGAGTCTCATGACACAGTTCTAGGGCGCACATACAGAACATAAAGGAGAGCTCCAGAGAGGGCGCGTCTCCCCGTCCACGTGTGTTCCCAGTGCCACACCCGCTGTCACCGCTGGGAAATTCCAAGTTAGTTCAGATGCAGAGTCTAAGCAGCTCCATGGCCTCCGGACCCGAGGAGCCCTGTTCTCGAGCGGCTTCGGAACGTCCCGCTTCTTCCTGCGAGAAATTCCATGTGGATCCTATCCTGTGCTTTCCAGCTGATTTGGAGAATTTTAATCCATTTCATTTTCTGCTACAAATATTTCACAGCCAACCGTGGCCAGAAGCGCTCCCGCTCTGACTGAGGTCACATGAAGAAAGTCTTAGCGATGATTTCCCATCAGTCCTGCGTACTGCCAGGCCGACTCTGCCCAGAAAGTGTTTCTGCAAAGCTCAAGAAACCTGATTTCAGAAGTTCCCTCTACTACCCTTACTTTTCCGAGCAGTGTGCTTCTTTAAAAGTATTTTTGTAAGCTGGTGAATGAAAAGACAGCTTTCCAAAGCTGTGTCCACCCATGACAAAGATAACGATTTACATTATTCCTAATCAATCTATCGGCCAGAAGAAATAAGAAAGAGGAAAAAGAACACTATTAAAAACTCTCACTAAAGAAAAAGTTAGCAGAACACAGGACATATTGTCCGTGCAGACACTGTCACATTCACCAAATCCTCAGCCCTCGGGACTGGGAAGGACGGAGCCCCGGCCGCCAGCCCGGGCCACGACGAGCCGAGCTGCATCTCTCCCGTCACGGCTGGCGGGAGCTCTCCGGGCCCTTACTCCCACACCCTGGGACTGGACATATGGCCTCGGACGTGTCCTCTGAATCCAAGGCCCGTACTGCTCCCGCGGGGACGTGACCGCCTGGCAACAAAAGGCCTGCAAGGGCTTCCCTGGCTGGACAGCCCGTTCCGTGGGGGCTGGGGGCACACGCCAGGCCTCTTCCTGGAACGGCTCCGTGGCCTCAATTCTGTCATTGGACAGATGTTCAAAGCAGAGCCCCAAGTCCACCAGGGCTTCCCCGAGTGCTGGTCCAGCAGCCGGCACCCCTGCCAGGTGTTGGAGGCTGGACCGTCACCCCCGTCCAGGCACGGCCTCCACCGGGGCCAACCCAGAATGCCAGGCCCGCGTCTCCCAGCCCCACACTCACCACACCTACAGAGCCCACAACTCGGCCTGTGGCCTCCTTCAACAGGGCCACCGACCTGGTGAGGGGATCACTGTCCCCACAGACACACGTGGGGATCCGAGGTCCACCCGGCCTCCCCCAGCCTCACAGTACCTAGCACATGGCCAGCTCCCCAGAACCTCACCTTCCAATGGGAACCACTCGCTTTCACCCCTCTTCCCCTCACCTCGCAGCCTCTGGACTAGCCCCAAGCACCGGCCTCCTTGGATCGGTCCTCAACATGCCTCTCCTCCAGTCTCCGCACTGGGGAACCCCCTGCCGCAGCCACTGAGGGTCATGCAGAGCACGTCCCACTCACCAGCGACAGCGCCTCTAACTTCCACTGCCTTTCGCGCTGAGCCCAAAGTCTTCCAGACGATCCAGAGTCATGACTAACTGCCCACAATGACCTCGGAAACGGCTACCTGCCGCCCATCACACATGCCTGCACACGCACACGCACCCATGCTTACACACACACATGCACCCATGCTTACACACCTGTGTGCACCCAAGCTTGCACATGCATACACGCGCGTGCACCCATGCTTACACACACGCATGCACACAGGTGCACACACAAGCACACCTCCAGGCTCCAGCAATACCAAACTTCTCCCAGGCGTGGTTCCTGTCCAGCGCCCTTCCCTGCGCCGGGATGGAGCACCCTCACCAGCAGGTCCTTTACCATCTCCTCGGGAAGGCAACTAGGCCAAGTGAAAGATGACTCAAAGAACTCAGAAAAAAACAAGAATGAAAGAAGTCTGACAATTATCACTACACCCAGAAAGCACAGAAGTATAAATATAATCACCCGCGATCTACACAGAAAATAAACATGCAATGCTTGTGTTTCCTGCGGTAAAATATAACGTAAAAATCATAAATGTACGCTAGACGAAAACAACCTCCCACAAAGGAATCGCAGGAGCGCCACGGGGAGAGGGAGGAGCTGGAGAAAGCGAAGAAGGTAACAGAAGTAACTCATTTCTTCACCGGTCCCAAAGAGGAAGTCGAATTATATGGTTACTGAACCCGATAAATTGAGAAACACGAGTTTAAGCAAAAGCTATAAATATAACCACCAGCATAACTAAAAACACTGGACTTTCCGCAGGCTACCTTCTGACTTCAAAACTTAAAGGAAGCATAATCCATAGATCAATAAACAGAAAATAAAGGGAAAAAGAAAGAAAGCGTAAAGAAAATAAAACTTATTTTTAATTAGGAAAGAGGACATCTGTTTCAGCAAAATTACAAAAGGTACAAATTTACCCAGGAAGACTCCATGATGGGGAAAAACAGACGTCTAGCTGTGGGCTCCCTGTAAGAGACCCCGAAGGCTAAGGGACGCACAAAGTCGGGCACGGAGACAAGCTACACCAGGAAAATGCAAACAAAAGCAACAGGGAAAAGGAAAAGATCATTAAAAGTTTAATTCACAGTTTAAAAAGCACTACATGGCACAAAAGTCATATTTATTAAGGGTAAAAAAAAAAAAATCACAAAGAAAACAGTGGTTCTTAAAGCTGTATGTCCAACCACACAGAACAAAACATGTAGAACACCCATCCCAGTGAGTGGACGGGAAGAGCCGCGGGAGAAAACAGATGCAGGAGAGATGGCGAAACACTCTAAAACCCGGATCAAAAAGGAAAAATAACAGAGGGCTAGAAGGAGCTCCGAGCCCATGAGCGCCATGATGACACAGTACGACAGCAAACGCTAGCAAGAAAGAACAAAACCAAAACTCACAGAAGTTCAGCCACTTGGAAAATGTTAAATTCTCCGTAGCAACGCCTGTGGCAGGCGCAATCAAAGCTCAAACCCAAAACCTCTCCTGCAACTGATCTGTGTCAAAATCTACAGGACACAAAGAGAGCTGGCAGGTTAGCTCCAACAATTAAAAACAAAGAAAACATAAATGAAACACTCAATTCAAAAAGTAACAAAGAAACCTCTTAAATCCGTTTTAAAAAGTGGCAATAAATAAGAAAAAAAAAAACAGTAAAACTGATAAATAAAATCGCTAACTATCCCTTTGAAAGCCCCAATGAAGGAGTTAAAAGACTAGCCAGCCTAATTTAAACATTTTTTAAAAGGTAGGATTTGGGGGAATTAGGTGTAATGACCAACAAAAGAATGAAAACTAAAATACTGCAATGTTTTTCCAAACTCTGGTTGAATACACTTGATAAGAAATGATGAAAGAAATGATGGATTTTCTAATAAAATATAAATGGTTCAACATTTACTCCAGAATTGACAGAAAAAGTAACCAGACTAATAATCCCGTAAGAAATCAGAAGATCTGTTGTATTCCTCCAGCGACTGAGTCCAATGCGAAAAAGCCACCCAACTCACACATCTTCTGAGAAACGACTCAGATGCAGCCATTTCAACGCTGCCGGAACCGAAGGAATTCACAGAAATTTTAAGCTGTAAACGAGATAAACAAAAAGATACTTGCAGCACCAAACACAAGGCCACTGTCCTAAGAAAGCAACAAAGTACAGATAACTGGGTGGAAAACTGACCAAGAAAATAAGCAGGCAAGTCACAGGAGAAATGAAATGATCAGCAAACATGAAGAAATGCTTAAATTATTTAACACAAAGTATTTCCCTGATTCGCTGGCCAAGACTTAAAGGACCAATGAGAGCAAGCGCCGACGGAGAGAGCCGTCACTCCCGCCGACAGAAAACGGCATTCCAATACCGCTGTTGAGAAATCTGGCCGTATCCATCAGTTCAAACGCCCCTTCCTGGGGTGCCTGGCTGGTTCATTCAGTAGAACACGCGACTCTTGGTCTTGGGGTCGTGAGTTCAAGCCCCAAGGTGGTCAGAGAACTTACTTTAAAAAAAAAAAAATGAAATATCCCTTCTTGACCAAAATTCCGCCTCAGGGAACTCTTCCCAAAGAAATATTTCCCCAAGTACAGAGAACTGTGTGTCAGAGAGGTTTGCCACCCCGAGGAAGGAGTGGGCGGGACATAAACGTCCAGCAAGAAGGGAGAGGTTGAAGGGGGGCACCTTGCTGGGGCAGACGTCCAGCGGGTGGGTGCTGGCCGCCCCTACTGGCTGCTCAGGCCACAGCCCACTCAGGTCGGAGCTGGGCCGCACTGGGTGCTGGGCTTTGGGAAATCATTACAGCGTGTGCAAAGAACTGCACTTTACACATCCCTTGAAAAGAAGAAGTTGTGATGTTTTACACACACACACACACACACACACACACACACACAAAATGAGCTGAAGGGGCGCCTGGGTGACTCAGTCGGGTCATGTTGGAATCGTGATTTCAGCTCAGGTCATCATCTCAGGGTCATGGGACAGAGCCCCACATCGGGCCCTGGGCTGAGCAGGGAGTCTGCGCGAAGACTCCCTCTCCGTCTGCTTCTGCCCCTCCCCCAGCTTGTGCACACAAGGGCTCTCACTCTCTCTCTCAATTAAGTAAATACATCTCCAAAAAAATGAGTTGCAGAAAAACTCACATATGGCCCCATTTTAATGTTTTGAATTAAAGTTTACATATTAAAAATCTTAATACATTTATTAAGCTCATGTATTTCAATGCCTAAGACTGCGACGGGCACAGAGAAGGCGCTCTACAAACAGTAACCGGCGTACGCGATAAAATTAACGTGTGTTGTGAAACGTCTAACATATTCTTTTTTCTCAAAATGCAATTTCCTCTTTAAGTTGTAAATATCCTAAAGGCAAAAATGAGGAAAAATCTGTAGTCTCCAAACTATGCATTTTGGGTAATTATCTTCAAAGACATAGTTTAATTTGGGCAAGAACACTACCCTACGTTTTTGGCTCTAACGAAATTGCTCAAACACGTTGTGAGAAATCAAGTAATGTGTTACCTGCTGTGAATTCCACACCGCCCACCCCACGCCCCCTTCACAGCACTAAAGAGAAAGTATGCATTTTCATGCCATTTTGTGGACTTCTCTGTAACTTATTTATTTAAATCTCTGTGCATCTCTTGAAAGCAAAGCACTTTCGTCTCTCTTCACCCCTTAATGCAAGAGACATCGGCAGTGTAAGGTACTGGGTACCAGCTGTCAACATTTCTGTGTGATTAAATAATTAACCTGTGTAGCTTTGTATTAATTCCCTGGAACAGTGACAGATCAAGGCACGGCCAGCAAAGGAACTTCTGCAGTAGAAACTTATCACCATCCCAGGGTTCGAGAAAGGAACCGCACCTGTTCCCAGCCGCTACGGTGCCCAGTGACCGGAAGGACGCAGTCCCGTATCCTTAGCTCTAACCTCAGACTTCTTAAAGTGAATTAAACAAAGTGACTTTCAAATAAATATGAAAGAAACGCTGCCCTCAGTGACTCCATGTGAGCCTACAGTCCTGGCCTCCAAAAGCAGTCCCGGCTCACCCGTGAAAGGGTGTTTCAATCTGAAGGCTTTACCGCGACACTGAGGTTCCATCCAACCAGCAGATCCTAAGGCAAGTGAAGCCCCGAAATTCCACGTAGCTGGGCAGAAAGTGTCTAAGCTCCTGAGACCCCCACCCCCGGATGTGTGGCCAAGAGGGGGCGACCAGCGATGGAGGCTTTAATCCTTTCCCAATAAGGCCCACTTGTACAGTGGAACTCACTGAGACGCACGTGGGTTCGCGAACGCTGTGGAGGGTCTCCGGCGCACACGAGCACGCGGTGACCCCGACGGCGACGGCCCACACTTCCCCGGCCAGCGGAGATGCCCCCTGGCCTGCACCTGCGCCCGCCCGCAGGGCCCTGCTGCAGGGCCTCGGGAAGTGGACCCAGGGCACAGGCAGAGTGCGCCGCTACTGCCGTGCAACGGCACGACCTCGGACTGTCACCCCGCTGACCGCAGGCGTCCTCTGCCCTGAAGTGCTGAGTTTTCTTAACTCAGACGCTGCTATTCACGTGCAGGACGGCGAACAGAATCCCAGTGTGTCAGCAACACTCAGCCGTCGAAGAGGCATTTCTGTGACTGATGGGACAAGAAATGGAACTTGACCCTCGGTCCAAGTAATGAACTTGCTGACCTGCACGTCTGGATTTCCAGGCAGGACAGCAGGTAAGCCACACAGAACAGCACCGGCCCCAGAAGGACAAAGCCATCTAACCAGGCGTCCCCTTGAAAATGCACCAACACTGAAGACGCAGATCGAACAGCCATCTTGGGACACCTGGGGATGAAGACCGGCTTGGCTCTGTCTCAACACAAGGCTGGCTTCTCCTCAACACAGGTGGCCCATGACGAGCAGGCCCACTGCCCCCCGCAACTATATGCTTGTCAGCCCCCCCGCTTCTGCCCTCCCTCGAAAACAGCCCTGCCAGGCCCCACACAATGCCCCCGCGGTGCAGTCCCTGAGGGCTGGGACGTGACAGGCCTCTCGGCGCAGGCACAGCCCAGCAACCGGACTCCAGGGCCCTGGGGGGAGGCCGGGCCAGAAACTCCCGACGCCGCGTCTCACCCGCATCCTCTGAGACGAGGCTCCTTTGCTTCGAGAGGACGCCGCCGAGCTTCCTTCTGAGGAACAGCTCTGCGGAGCCGCCACTGTCACCCATCTCAGGGGGAAACATGCATCTTCATTATTATTCATTCATTCATCACATTACTATATTTAAATGACCAGTTTAAAAAGGACTAATCAGACATACTTGTCCCGGATCCAAAGGAAAAGGCTGCTGCCTCTTCACGAGGCGCCTGACCGCAGTTTCCTAAGCTCCAGTGCAGGCCCCAGCGCTCGGACCCCCCCATCAGGGCCTGCGAGAAGGAAAGGGACATCAGGCCGTCAAGGGCAACACGACACACGGGCTCCGCCCGGGGCCTCGCTCCCGACGCCCTGGAGGCCCAAGGGGCGAGTCCATGCCACACGCTGTCCATCGGCCTTTTAAACTGCGGGGCCAGCAAGACTAACATGGGGCAGAGTGCGGTAAGACAGGCCTAACTCCTGAAAGGCAATACAAATAATATCTACCTAATTGGAAAAAAACAATTATCTCTTTCCTAGGAAAAAAAAAAGAAAGCAAGGAAAAACAATGGATGATGTTTTTAATGCACGAAAAGTAGGAGACACCAAGTGGCTCACACAGCTTCTATGTCGGATGTCAAATTATCACTCGATGAGACCGAAAAGGAACTCAAACCGCCACGATCCTCCTCCGGTCACCGGAAGTCTCCGGGTCAGCGGGGCTCATCCCCTAGTCAGTCCCTCTGTGACTGGCCAGCGGCCGCGGGAGCGGAGCCTGCGCCCCGCTGGCCCTCAGAAAGGCCGGCATCTCGTCCCGCTTCCCAGACGACACAGTGAAGGCTCGCCCAGGCTCCGTCCCGGCCCCAAGTCACTGCTGGATCCTGGACGCGAGGCCTCACTGCCTCACACTCAAACTCCTTTCGCCACAACGGTGATGCCAGACTGGCCGGCATGAGGAGGGCTGGGTCCCGGGGGCGGGGGGTGGGGGTGTCCTAACTGCAGGAACACGGGACGATCCGCACACACGGCACATCGTCCCCCCAGAGCACACTCAATGACACACTGGGAACGACGGAGGCACACGCAGTGGGGCCGGGCTCCCGCCTCCTGGCCTTCCTCGCTGCCTCCCCTGGGACGCACCGCTCAGCCCCGGCACCCCCAGGCCGCCCGCACCGGTCCCGGGCCCAGGTCTCGCAAGTGCTGACAACCACCCCTCCTCCTCCCGTTCAGCTGCCAACGTCGCACAGAGACGTTCCCAGAGCAGCGTCCCGCAGAGACATTCCCAGAGCAGCGTCCTCGCCGGCAAACAGCTGAGCTCTCCCAGGGACGATCTCTGACTCACCTCGGTGACGGCCTTGGTTTAGGGCGTGTCACCTCAAGCCCCTACAGCTGCCCCAGCCCAGGTGGTGGCCTAACAGGGACCCGCTGCAAGGGTGAGATCCACACCCGATTTCCAAGACCTGGTGCAGAAGCAGAACAAAAACAAAACCTCAGTAAGAATGTTTATGGCGTTCACATGTCTGAGTAACAATTTGGGCAGACTGGGTTACATAAGAAATTCACACGACTTGAACCATTTCTCTAGCCCTTCTCTCATGGTCACTGGGAACACTCAAGCGACAGATGCGCTCACACTCCGCAGGGCAGAGCTGGCCGAGCCGTGGCGGCCTGGGGGCCGAACCCTGCCCACCACCTGTCTCTGGACGGCTTGGGAGCTAGGAATGTGTTTTACATTCCTAAGTGGTTGGAAAAAAAATTACAGAAAAAGAATAACATTTTGTGACACATAAAATTCTATGAATTTCAAGTTTCGGTGTCCATAAATATAGCCGCTTTATTTGCTGACTTGCTGTCTCGGGCGGCTTCCGTGCTGTCAGGCAGAGCAGCTGCAACAGAAAGGGCTGGCCCGCGGAGGCCGAAATGGTTAGTATCTGGCCCTTCACAGAAAAAGCCCGCCGACCCTACAGACCCCTCATTTCCAAAGTTCGGGAGGGTGGGCTCCATCCCCCTCGGGCTCCAGGGGCGCCTCCCTTTCCAAAACCTTCCTGGGGAAGGCCAGGAGCCCAGGGTGAGGCGAGCCCCCCAGCCGGCTCGGACCGCTGGGGGCCAACGTAGGGCCCCTGCTTCAGATCCTTGGACCACCCTCTACATTTACCCTTCCTGATGGATGACTCGGAATCCTTGTCCTCAGAGGAGATAAGACTACGGACCATCTGCACATTCCAGCCCCCAAAGGCTCGGGCAATGGGTTCCCACTCAGGGGACTGTGCACTGGCTCCCAGCTTCTCTGCGGTGGCTCCTGGGTGACCCCAGCCATCGCAAAGGCAGAGGAGCTTGGAGAGTGGGAAGACGGGTCCCCCACAGTACGATCTCTGCACGGTGATTCAACTCTAGGTGCCCCGACCGGCCCTCCCATTAACTCCACTTTCTAACAACCGTGAGGAAGGTCATAAACTCAAGGTGACTGCCCAGAGGAGGTCTATAGAGAGCCCAGCTACAGGGCTTTGACCAAGTCCCCTGCATGGGTCTCAGCATGCTCCCGGGGGCAGGGGGGCTAGAAAGGCCTCCCGAGCTCCTAACGGTTAGAAATAGCAAATGGTACCCATACGGAACGCGGGCACTGCCGTGCTCACCACGGGCGTGGGACCCATGTCTGTGGGAAGGAAACAAGGGGTGACAGAGCACTTACGAGCTACTTATGTGGGGCTCATCCAGGCCTTCGCCAATGGGGATTCGGGTCTATAACAGGACATTAGTAACAAAAGTTAAACTTCTAATACAATGGGAAACTGTACTGCAGTCACTTGGTTCACATTTTTAGGGTGATTCAAAAAACCAGGTCTCGGTGCTTTGGACTCTGCTATCATTCACCCCACTGGTTCTCTGAAACCCTCCCCACGAGAACCACCTTTCAAGAGTCACTATCACCAGCTGTAAGACTACACCCGAAGACACTGTTCACGTTAAAAAACAGTTGTGACACCCTGTACAAAAACAGCCAGTATCAGAACCAATGTAAAAACGTCCCCTCTAGCGTGTGCTGGAGGCTTTCCTTCCACAGGAGACAGTCGGCAGACCTCACACGAGGACAGCGGGAAGCACACGCGGACGACGGCCGCTCTGCAGCCGAACAGCGAACGCAGACTGTACCTCTTCTCCAATCACAGCCCAAATGCGAGCTGCAGGAACCTCCTTTTTTAACCAATTCCTCCAGATGCTGAAAACTGGGTAGCTGTTAGAAAAACTAACCATCCTTTGACAATTTCAGAGTCTACGCAGCCTGTGCTCTGTCGTCAATCTAGAACCAGTGGAGGAGCCAATCTTCCCATAAAACCATTAACAGATTCTGCTTTTCTGTCACCAGGGTAATTTACTGAGGCCAATTTTAATCCTGCCGCTAAACCACTAATCCCACGACTCTACAGAACTGTCCCCAAGTTTACGTTGCTATGGCGAGGACTTTTATGTGAGGAATTCACGCGTTTACTCCCAGTCATGTTTTTTAAGTCGGCTTTAGGAATAAGACCCTCTTCCTTGCCCCTTCCGTTAAGAAGTAAAAAGCCATTTTTTGGACTCAGGTCGGCCCCTGAACACCTGGGCTGGGC
Organism: Mustela erminea; assembly: GCF_009829155.1. Taxonomy (NCBI): domain Eukaryota; kingdom Metazoa; phylum Chordata; class Mammalia; order Carnivora; family Mustelidae; genus Mustela; species Mustela erminea. The sequence continues at coordinate 2,629,688 of NC_045626.1, read as the reverse complement.
CGTACTCAGCACAGTAACGCTAATGTAAATTACGCAGGGTGTTACTCAAAGGCACAAATTATCGTCATTATGCTAATGGTCACGCTAAAGACGTGAAAAGCTTTGGTATGATGAATCTAATCCGGTGGGAATATGGTTATCAACGTGAATGATGATATTTTCTCAAAGTGGCATAAAAACGTTCTCTCCGTGTCACTGATAATGTCAATATAAATTATGCATCACCAAGAGCGGCATTCGAGCACATCGCTGCGATGCCATGAGACACCCAGGCCCGCCTTCCCGCCCACAGATGCCCCGCACACACGCGCGTGCACGCACACGCAGAGTATAAATGTGTTTACTTCTTCCGTTAAAACAGGAGAACCGGTAGGATGAAGCCACAGAGGCAGATCAACGCGAGGGGTATGGGGAGACGCCCTGGCTCCCGCCGCAAACAATGGGAGTGCCATCTCCGTGCTGGTCCCTGCTTGTAAATTCCCGGGATGTCGCCTAAGAAGCCACTCTGGTGAATTACACACAAGACCATCCAAAAATTCGAAAGCAGTATGTGTAAACAAGTCACTGCGTGAGGGCATCTCTGTTCCGCCTCTGCGTAATTCCAGAACAGCACCACCGAAGCTTAACTGGGAGGTGGGGTCATGCGTTTGCTCAGGGATTCGACCGCTCACTTAAAAAAAATAACAGCCAAGTCTTTAAGGGGGGGAAAAAAACACATTTTTCAGGTCTAGCTTAAAATCACTAAAATAATCGGGAGCTAAACAGGGCCTCTCAGCCTATCCGCAACCCACAGAAGTTTTAACTACTCGCACTGGGCTCTGTAGTTCCCTGAATTAACACAATCAGTCAACCTTGAGTATCAAACTATTTCCCACCAAAATTCCTGCAGGAAAGAGACAAGTGATGCTTGCTCAGGACGCTGGAGCGTCAGGGAAACAGGAAGCGGCTCGGCCGCGAGCAGCCCCGCCCCCACTCTGGAGGCATTCTTTCCCTGCACTAAATTTCAAAGAACATTCTGGAACGCTGAAATCAATCAATGCCTAACACCATGCCAAGTCAGCTCGAGCAAGATAGGTTAAATAGTGCCATATGGCAAAGGCAGACACATGTTGCCCTTTTCTGAAACAAAGGGGAAAATTCCTAAACAAATATCCTTCACTTCAACACGGGAAGAGCTGAAGACAGGGGTTTCCAAGTGTTACTAAATAATGCTGCAAAAGCTATTTTAATCCTTAACCATCTGGGGAAAACTAGAGTTTTAACAGAGAACCTCGATTTTTGAGCGTCTCTCTTTAACGATGTCCTGAAAGCTAACACCACATGTTAGCCTAAGCTCACCATCCCCTAAATGAGCAAGAAAATAACAGGACAGCTGTATCCAAAGGCCGAGGGGCCCTCGGCAACTCCCCGGGGGGGCCAGATCCTCGGGAGACCGGTCTACCTGCTTCTGAAGGAATAACACGCCAGATTAATTTGGCCTTGAAATAAAATATATTAAAAATCTCTGCCTGCGTTCCGCACTCCACTGAGGAAGTGTCTGAACTTTACAATCATATATAATACCCATCCCTGAAATTTTGATTAAACAACTTGATTAAATTCTTGACCAAATACACATACACAGCCAGAAAGAAAAAAGTCTACCAGAACGAACTCACATTTGAAATAAACAGCAAAATGTATCTAAGCCCAATATAGTCTCTAAATGATTTATCTTTTCTATTCCCCTGTGCAGTGTCTTATTTATTACTTTACATATATTTACATGTTTACATTCTCGAAGTAGTTGCATCTCTAATTACTCCTGCTCTGTGAGCTCCACACCAGTGGAACTGAAGAATAAAGGCCAGAGCTTTTTTAAGGAATGTTGAGAGCCACAAAATTACACTCCTTCACACTGTGCATGTCTGCCGCTGGGACACGTCTCATTCTGGACGTAAATAATGACAGCCAGCTCCAGCTTTGCAAAGAAAGGCTTCAGCTGTTCAAATCACGTGTAGCCAGAAGCAAGGGAGGAGGGATACACAAAACGGACAGTTGCAACTGCTCATTTTTACCAGTCCGTCGAAAATATACTTGACATCCCCAGTGGGGGGCACAGATCCCAAATCTAAGTGACGCATTTATAGGGCCTGGAGATGTATCCTCCCACAGGTGTTACAGTCACACCCCAAAAATAGTCCTCTGTCGAAGAAAATTAATTTCAAAATAAACATGCACTTTCAAGAACTGGATGAGACATTTTTAATTCGTAGTGAATGTTTTTCTTTATTCTTCTTCAAAAGTTAAAGTTACTTTTACTAGTAAATTCTTCCTAAACATTTGATGTGATTCTTGCCTTGAAGTGGGTTTGTGACAAGCCACCAATATTCCCGAGAACTCTGAGACAGGCCAGGCTAAAGCCCGATGACGAAGAGGATGTCCCGCACCCCCACCCACCCCAACCCACCCTAAAAGGTGGGGAGGGGAGGTCTCAACCCACTTCAGGCAGAGGTCACCCCTCTATCAAAGAGAAATGTCCCACATGTCCCACCCCAAACTCGCCTGTTTCTGGGACCAGTGAGAACTAAGGGCAAGGCTTGAATCTGAAAAAGGCTGTAACTCACGTGGCCCTGAGACCCATTCAGACCCGTAACAGGCTGCTGCCAACACACTGCTGGCCGCTGGCCATTGGGTGGAAAGGTTGGTGGTGACAGCCGCAGAGGAGGACAGGACAGGACAGGAGGGAGAAGAGGGTCTCTGTCATACCGGGTGGCCCAGGCCACCAGTTAGCCCTAAGTCAAACACAGAGAGGGAGTCAAAAAATTGCTGGTACCCCAAGTCCTGGGCAAACTGAATGGTGCGCAGCCCACAAAGACCCACCTGCAGCCGACATCCCCCCGCCCCGCCTTCTAGATGCCCCAGCCTGCCACCGGAGCCCGAAACATTCATGGAGAGGCAGGCCGTCTGCTCAGGCCTCAGAACCACCTGCACCCCAACTCTGCACTTCACCTAAAAAACGCAGACCCAGACGGCACGTCCTTCCCGACCCACAGATTCACGGTCTGGGAGCCGAAGCCGGCGACACAATCACTGTGCATGTTTACACATCACTAGTTCTGGAAGCACAGGTCGAAGCAGCCAAGCGGTAAGCAACCCACAGAAGGTCCAAGTACTGGCTGCTGGTTCGGCCGTCAGTTCAAGTACAGAGCAGGAGTCCGCCAAGGGACAGGGCAAGGCATGGACGCTGGGCTCGGCGAGGGCGGGGCACGGCCCTGGCTTTCTCTGGACTTGGGTCAGGAAGAGGGGAGCTAATTCAACTTCTGTCACAGACTCTAGAACTTTTGAGGGGTTGGGCTGAGGGCAGCGAAGAGACGCACTTAGGAGAGAAGAGCTCACGGGAGCACTGAGATGCAAAAACACTGCCAGCACCGAAGACCGCTTTCGAGGAAGGAACGTGACTTCTATATTCAAATATCTACAACGTGGATATGTAATCAAACCAAGGGAACTTTCTTTTGCTTTCTTCCATTGTGTCCCTGACTTCTGCTTCAATCCATGCCCTTGAAAAAGTCTCGATGTCTCCAGCTAAATTTGGCTTCCAGACACCAGCGAAAAAGCTCTGTTTCCTGCACCTTTAATACAGATGCTTTATTCAGTTAGAACGAGTTGCAAACAAAAATACCACTTTTAATTATATAATTAACACCTGCCCTGTTCTTCAAGGTTGAAAATGGAATAAAACCCAAAATAGCACCCTGTCTTGAACACTGAACACAAGCACATTATAAAAGGCAAGCGCAGGCCTTCGGACAAGCTCCTCCATTCTGAGTGTAACCCGCCTCCACTCCAGGGTCCGGTTCCTGGGACAGTAAGGTATAATGCACTTGAAACTCTACACACACTGCCCTGCCAGAGTTACAGCCACTCCCACAAAATGCCTGTTTAAAAGATTCCTTCTGGTACACTAGAAACAAGACCAATAGCTATCCTGGAAAATGAATACATAAAAATCCACAACAACCCCTTTAACTGAGTGCTGGTTTTTCAAGAACAGTGTCCGTGATGAAACTCTACTCCACGTCCCCGGTCACATTACCACTTTTCCCTATTTGGTCAGACTGAAAACACCGTCTGGGAGACAGAGCATACCTCATTGTCCAATATTCTCTAAAGAAGTCTCTCTTCTTTTCCATGTGAGTGTTGGGACACAACATCCACATCAAATTCATCAATATAAAACTCAAACAGCTCCATGTAGGAGAAACTAAGGTCCATGAAAGTAAAGTTCAGGTTATGGACATGAAAACAACATGGTTTCCCCACTGACCAGCTTTCAAAAACCTCTCTCTTTCCTCCTTGAAAGTCTCTGGGTCGCCATCCTCCAGAGTCAGACACACAGGACCTCAAAGGCCCAGGAACCCCTGAATCCCGCGCGGGTCCAGCCCCCTTCATTCACCAGTCACAACGGGACACACGGCGACGTACTCAGCTCTTCTCACCAGGATGAACAGCCGCACACACGGCAAGTTCCCGCTCTAGTTCGTTTCAGGTCCCGGGCCATTTGGAAGAGGACTCCGGTGAAGACTTCCAGAAATAAAAACAAGCAAAACTCCCCTCTCTCTGCACTGCTGAGCACCGTGCCTTCTGAAGCATTGCTCTGTTTCCTCCCAGGGAGGCTTTCCCACTCTTCCTGCTCATTTTACTACACATCCCTGGGGACCGCGAATATTTTTTAGGATGTTACTATGCTCTGAATGTTTCAGTATATTCAAAGACGCTAACTGAAGGAAACAAAGTCCTCCTAAGGAACTAAGAGAAACACTAGACTGGACCCACAGGCTTGGGCCTCAGCCCGGCACCATTCTAACTGGAGGACTCGAGTCTCTGAGGCTTGGCTGCTTCTGGCGGGGCCCACGAGAGGCCCCGGAGCGCAGGGAAACTGAAGATGGCCTCCTGGGTCAGCAGCGCCCAGACCCAGGCCCGGGCCAGCTCGCGCCACTCGCTGCCCGATCTCACCGAGAGGGCAAGCTCCGAGCCGAGCGCGGCAGAGGCCTGCGGTGGGTTTAGTTCCAGCGGGTCGGCGTCCGCAGGACAGCGCGGCGGTTTTGAGGCCACAATCGGAGAATGTAGGGAGAGGAGGAGGAAACACACCGCGAAGAAGCGATCCGGCGGCCTCTCCACGCGGCAGCACCAGGAGCCTATCGCATAGCACACATGCCTCGGTCCCTAAAGTAGCCCTTACATTCCTCAACCAAAATACTCCCTCATATTAATAGGGCGGCTTAGAGCATCATCTGGACAGGATCCCGCTGGGGGGTCGCCAGCCCTGCTCCCACTCGGCCCCTGCTTCAGTGCATTTGGCCACAGGGCCACAGGACGGGAGCCCCCGTTTCTGAATCATCTGGAATCAGGATCACAGACTTAACGGCAGGTTCACGGGGGGGGGGGGGGGGGGCCTTCGGGGCACGTTTAATGTTTCATGAAGACCACCACCCTCTAAAGTTCCTTTTGGGACTTGCTGTTGGGTCCCGCAGCCCCTGCCCTTTGTTACGCAGTGGACCCCGCCGGCGGGCCCCACGCCCTCGGGCACATCTGGGCTTCCAGGAACTGCCCCCCGCGTCCACGCGGGCCGGCGCCGGCGGGACGGACAGAGGCCACGCAGGCAGGACGCCACACCCACGCGCCGCAGCCCCTCGCTGGGCCCGCGGCTCCCCCGCGCCGCCCACCCGCGCGCCGGCCGGCCCGGATCAGGTGTGAAGACTTATGTAATCGTCCTCGGGGCCACGCCTTTGCCCGCGCCCCACCTCCGCCAGAACAAAGTGAAGTTTAAAATAGAAACCAATTACCTGGCCGCGGCCGCGCCTCGGCCCCCGGAGCGCGGCCCGCGCCGCCGCGCAGACCCCCGCCCCCGGCTGCGCGGAGACACGCGCCCCACCGCCCCCCGCCCGGGCCAGGCCCCTCATCCCCGCCCCCGGCCCGCGCAGCACCCCCCGCGCCGGCCAGGCCCCCCACGCCCCGCGGAGACCCACCCCCCCACACACACACACCCCCACCCCGGCCAGACCCCCCCTCTCCCCGCCCCCACCCGCCAAGACCCCGGCCGTCGGGCCCAGCGGAGACCCCCGCCCCGGGCCAGGCCCCCCACTCCCCGCCCCCGCCCCCTGCAGACCTCCGCCCCGGCCAGGCCCCCCCACACCCCGGCCCATTCCCTCCAGCCCGCTCCCGCCCCAGCTAGGCCCCCTCCGGCCCGCACGGACCCCCGCCTTTGTTACGGTGCGAAGTTGGGCCGTGGGTCCCCGTCTCTTTCACTTCTTGGGTTACAGTGCAGGCGAGTGACGTCCGCTCCACATGACGGGGGCGGGGGGCGGGCGCCGGGGGGCGGGGGCGCGGGCCGGGCCCTCCCCCACCTCGCAGCTCTGCCCGCCCCGCCCACAGCCCGCCCCCTGGCAGCCCAGCAACAAGCGGCCGCCGCCCCCGCCCCCGGGGCGGGCAGGTAAATCCCCCCGCCCCCGCCCCGCCCCCGCCCCGCCCCCCCAGCGGCGCCCCGGGCCCGGCGCCGCTCGCTGGGAGATACATAAATAGGAATGATTTAATCCCGCCACACCTCCCCCCTGCTGCCCATTCCTCACTCGGCGAGCTCACCGGGGTGGGGGCGGGGGTGGGGAGCAGAGTCGGGTCGAACTCGAGCCCGAAAATGGCCGGAGCGGGAGGATGGGGTCGGACACTACCTCGTAACTGAGTTGGGTTCTCGCAGGGGGGCACGACGGAGGTCGCCTGGGGCCGCCCGTGGGCCCCGGGGGTAACCCCGGTGCGGCCGGGCAGACGGGCACCCCGCGCGTGGACGAGAGCGGGGCGCGGGATTCCCCCCTCGGGGCCTCCCTCGCGGGGTCTCGGGGGCAGGAGGGGCCCCACGTGGGTCCGTGACCGGCGCGCGGCGGCAGCGGCACCCAGCCCCGCACGACGCCGCGCGGCACCGGGCGCCTCGCGACAGAGATGCTGCGTGACCGGGTCCGGCCCGCACGCGTCCACACACCGCGACCGACGTCCCCGGGGGAGCTGGCGCCAGGTCAGGCCGGCACGAAGCGTGGGGCGGCCCGTGACGCGCTCCGCCCGTGAATGTGCCCATTGTGCGGGGGGTACCCGGCGGGCGCGCGGCGCTCCCGACTCGGGTGGGCAGCACAGCGCCCCCCGACCGCGCGCGAGCCGCGCTCCGGAACCCGCCGTGGCCTCGGGGTGAACTTCCAGCGCCACCGCGTCACGAGAAGTTGCGAGGTGCCCGCGTCCGCACTTCGCCACGGATTCGCACCCCTTTGCCCGGCGCCCGTTCCGTGCGCTCTGCGCCTGGCGGGCGGGCTCCGTCCCGGACCCCGAGCGCGCGAGGCCGCGCCCGCCGCGTGGGAACGGGACGGAGGGGGCCGCACGGCGCGGTCCCCGCCGCTGGAAGCGGGATCCCGTCCGTCCCGTCTTCCGCCGGCTCTGCGGGTTCCGACTGGAATCCGAAAGCGGCTCTCGAACGCCCATCTTCGCAGGAGGACCTCGGCGGCGGCGAGGCCCCCCTGCGACGGCCGCGTGCCCATCTAGTGCCCGGACTCAGGTAGCAGCGTGTCCACGTCTACAGCACGGGGCTGTGCACATCAGGAGCGGCGGGCGCGCGGGGCCGGCGGCGCGGCTCGGGTGCGTCCACATGGGCGCGGGCACGCGCGCGCGCTCACGCACACTCCAAATTACCTCCGGGATGGAGAAAGCCGCTGCGGATTGGCCGACAGAGCCGTCACTCACGCCCAGGGGGCAGGGAGACTTCGCAAGGCTGTTTCCTTCTTTTTTTTTTTTTCTTTTTTTTTTTCTTTTTCCCTTCCCTCCCTACCGTTTCATTTAATGGTAAAACAACAGCAGAGCCCTGAAAGTTAGCCATCTGCGCGGAGAGTTTGCTTTCTTTAACGACGTGGGCGTCAGACAATATCCATTTAAATATATTTTGTTCTTCCACAATGGCTGAAAAGGGAAATTAGCGATCCGGGGTGGGGGCGGAGAAGGAGCTAGGAGTGAGGAGGAGGGGGTCATCCGGAGGGGTGGACGCGGAGTGAAGAGTTGTTCTCAACGCCCAAAAAAGACTTTGACCTTTATTGATCTCGAAATTAAAAAATGTTTTTCACAGATCAGATTGTAACAAACGCCGGTCCTAATTTATGCACTCATTATTTTAATTTTATTATTTAAGCTTGCGCCAGCAATCGTGTTTCCTTAAGAAAGAACTGACCTATTTTTGGCTGGAGATAAACGATCATGTTAACAGATGTTAATCTTGTAATCTGTTTTTCCTGTAAGCACTTTACATACCCGGGTTTCAGACCTTAAAAATAACATCTTTTCCAAAAAGACCTGACGTCACAATTCACTCCCTGAAAAATCACCCCCCCTCCAGTTTTTTTCCTCTGCAATGATTTCAAAGACATTAAATCTTTTTCACTTTATAAATGCTGATTTGTTCTGCCTCAACTCCCACAGGCTTCTATTTGCATTTCAAATTCCACAGGTTACACCAGTCGCCTTTTCAAAAAATGTAAACCAACAATGAAGCAGCAAATGGCTTTTTGTGCATCTGGATTAAATAAGGCGCAGAATGAATATATTTAAAAAGAGGGCTGAGCAAGTTGATCTTTGCACACCCGGAGACCAAGTAATTCTTTATCAGTAAGCCAGCAGAATGAGTAAGATGCAGACACACAAACCCCAGAAGGTCCTGGTCTGATCCCGGTCTGCTGCGGGGAGCTTATTAACGCGGATAATAAATGGGGCTGACTTACAGACCCACATTTTCGGGTAAAAGGCTGGGTCTCTCTGGTCCCTAATTGCAAGGCTCCCGCGGCTTCCCTGCCCACTACCACTGATTGTCAGCCCACACCAACCTCCTCCATAAACCGCTGTTTTCGATATCCAACTCGACTGGCTTTTAACAAACTTATTCATACAAAGTTTCTTTAAAACTTGACGAGGCGGTTTATTCTAAACACTGATCGCAACTATTCGGTGTGTTAGTTCTCCCTGGAAATGGCAGACGAGGCGCTTTTCCACACACCCCCCACCCCCAGCAGTCTCCTTTGCTCCTATATCCCCGGGTACATGTCGCGATCGGTGGCTCCCCAACCCCCACTCCGACCCCCGCCAGGCTCGGTGCCTCTGCGAGGAGCCCCTGCCACCCTGGGCCCTCTCCCCACCCCTCACGGTCACTGAGAGAACCTTCGCCCCCACCCCCACCCGGCCCTAACTTCCCTTCCAGGCGCACTCACTTCTTTAATGTTAGGGTCACTTATATGCCCCCAGCTAATGGGCATGCAGCCAGGGGAGGGGGAGGCAACCCCCCACACACACACACGCCAACACGTACCCGAGGCAGCAGCGCTCCGTGCCCACAGGCATCGATCCCATCAGCCAAACCCTTAATAATTGAAGCGGCTCCTCGGGCTCCGCAGCCCCATCACCCACCTTCACTAGCCGGAGCGTTTTACTTTAAAGTAAGGCAATTTGCTCTTTGTCTCCTAATGGATGGAGAGCGCATCCGAGCTCCCCTCCTCCCGCGTCGCCTTTGACGAAGTGTACAAAGCCAGAGCCTCTTCCGCGCTCCCACCCGGCCCCCACCCCGCCCCTCCACTGCGGTAAAAACCACCTCCCAGCGCTCGCCTCGCCGCCCGAAGTTGCATCTTCCCTCTCCTGGAATCGCCGAGCCGAGCAACTACCCACAGGGAAGCCAAGCCGCCCTCCCCGCGCCCCGGAGCCCCTCCCCGCCCCCCACCCCCGCGGCGCACACCGGGGTCCCGGGCACCGCCAGGCCCCGGGCCCCGCGCCCCCGCCCCTTGCGGGCCCCGCGGCGGCCCCCACCCCACCTCGGCCCCTACCTTGGCGGGAGGCGGCGGGCCGGGGGGAGAGGACGCGCACGCCCCGCGCCTCTGAAGGTGAAGCCGAGCGCCCGAGGCGCGGAGCCGAGCGCTGCACTAGATCGACCGCGCCAGCTGCGCCCGGGCGCGGGGGACGCGCGAGGGCGCGCGGGGCCCGCCACGCGCCCGGCCCCCTCCCCGCGCCGCCCTCGCGCGCCCCGGACGCGCCCGCCCCGCGGAGACCCCGGCGCCGGCCGGGCTCGGGGGGCTGCGCGGCGGGGGGAGGGGGCCGGGACCCCGCGGCCGGGCGCAGGCCCGAGGCTTCCCCCAGCCACGGAATGGTCTGCCCTGTAGGAAACGCACACGCTCCACTATTGTCTCATCAGCACAAAGTTCTACCACACTGCGGGCAAAGTCTGGAGGCTCGCGATGACTCAGACGCAGATAATCCTTCCCCTAATAGCACTGAATCACGATCCCAGCGGCTAGTTGTCGCCCCTTCTCCTCGAGGACCGACGCTGCCGCAGACCCAGTTACGGGAAGCTGTTTACGCGCGCACACACGGACACACACGCACGCGTCCATACGTGCAGACGTGTCGGGACGCGCTTTCAGCCGACTGGGCACCTGAGCACCCAGCCAGGAGTCCAGACCTCTTCGGGGTGTCCCTGCGGTGGTCCCAGATGCGTGTGCATTCCACACGGCTCAGGGTGTGCGTTTCACTGAACTTCCTGCTCAGGGTGTTGGGGTGCTCGATAGATCAAGTCCCGGGTCCAGACCCAATCGGGAGAGACTTCAGAACGAGGACTGTGCTGTATGGCAATCTAGAAACGACCGTGGGCTTTTATTTTTATTTTTATCCTTGGAAAGTTCAACTCTAATTTTTTTTTCCTGTTTTTCAACCCATTTCTTCACCCCAGCTGCTCTCCGCGGGCCGTAGTTAATGGCAGCAAGTTAAGTCTGGGAATAGAAATCCCAATTTGACTCCAAGAAGCAATCATGGTACACGGGGCGGGGGGAGGGGGAGGCGCAGACGGGGAAGGGGCGGAGGAACGCGCAGAGGGGAAAGGAGAAAGAGAAGGGGCGCGCCCCTGAATCAGCGTGACGCAGAGCGAGGGAGTTGGCCTGCGGAGGGGAGCGCTGTCTTCTCCCACCAGGCTCCTGGCCATATTGTTCTGCTCTCCTCGTGATAACTCCGCAGTGGAGATGGATTCCGTCCAAGACACCGACGTAGCTGGGCTTCGCCATCAGCGCCGCAGTCCGGCGTCACCGTCCGCCCTGGCAATTTCTCGGCGCCCAGCACTCGCTCACACTGGGCTGCTGATGCAGCTCGGGCCCTCTCCAACTTAGGGCATTTACAACAGAAACTACTAAGGACGAGCTCCAAAGGGAGGAGCTTGTGCCTGCAAAGCTGGACTCTCAGACACAGGGGCCATTCTGAACATGTGTGCGTGTGCGTGTGTGTGTGTGTGTGTGTGTGTGTCCGTGGAGGAAGAGGGCAGCAAGAGGGGGTGGACCTTGGCGAGAAGGATCTTTGAATCCTAAAATATAAGCTCCTTGTGATTAATGGTCTGCATTAATTAGGATAGCAGGCACAGAGGTAAAGGTCTTTGGCAATTGTTGCAGGTTTTGGGGAAGTACTTAAATGGCCTGTATTCTTAATCAAATTTAAGTCGGGTTCACAGAAAAGTATTGAAGGAGCACAACTCATTACAGTACCCTGTGACAATGCACAAATGAAAGTACCCCCCAGCTGAACTAATTCCACGGATATAAATGGCGTATACAGACTTAGAGAAATCCTCATGTGTTATACGTGTGCACACCCAAAGATTATAATATGCACACTTGGAATTTTAATAATTGTGTTTGTCATATTTGGGAACGGATTTGAGTCAATGGTAAAAACCCGCTTCGTTAATCTGCATTCTTGGGTCTATTTAAGACTACAGTGTTGCACTCATAACTTCCATGTGTTCAAAATTGACGAGTTAGATCAAGGGACGGTTGATCAGCAAAACTTCCAAACTCCTGCACGTATAATTGTGATTTTCATGACTCGCCTCCTTTCTGTAGCCTGCTTATCACCCACATGTGATTTCACTCAGGGCAGAGCCAGTTCTACAATAATACTGTGCTTTTAAAAGATTTCCTTTCTCCCTTTCTCTACAATGCATGCAGAATCTGAGAATGTAATTCGAGAGACAAGCCAGGGTTACATTCTGGAAAAACAGCAGCTTGCCAGCCAGCAGGTCTTGATGCTGCTGAGGGTGCCACAGTGCCCGGGGAGATAGTGTTCACTTTATTTGTGCACCAAGCCACTGGCGGAGGTCCCTTTGTCAGTGCACTCTTAGCTTGTGCGGGGGTGGGGGGAGCACGGGGAGGTATAAAAATAAAATATTTAGCAAGGCTTCCCATACCACTCCTACAACATGTTTAGCATTGTTAAAACTTCAAGTATTTAATAATATCTGCAAAGACTTCAAGTAGCTATGAAAGATTAAGGACCCTGTTTCCGCACAAAATACAAAGCCCTGAAATCCCTCAAAAGAGGCTCACCTCGTTTGAAATGTTTAATTGCAATATTTGGGTGGAGAACCATGATATTACTGGATTACTGCATACATATTTGGCTATTTACAACTTTATCACAGGCAGTAATTCTGCTGATTGAAATAGATGGAGAAGAAAACACATTTCCTCTTGTGAGTGTCTAATGAATTATTTGTTCAGCATTTGGGACTCTGCTCCTTTAAGCTAAGGAAAATGGCATTTTAATGCAACAGCGCTCAGTGGCTTGTCTGCAGAGCTTAGGCGGGAACCTGACTGGTGAACATTTGGATCAGAAAGGGTTCCATTAAAGAAGAACTAAGAGTAAGAGACAAACAAACAAAAAGAAGCCCAGGAAAGGCCTTGTCTGTCTGAAAGCTGGAACTGAAACTCTTTAAAGTATGAAATCCAAGACAAACTAAAAAATATTTATTAAATATGCATGCTTAAAAATTTAAGTGCACTGCCTATTAGTAAATATTTAATGTTAATTCTATCTCTGTGCAAATTTGTATCCTATATTCCCAATTACATCTGAGGAAGGAGAATGACAGTGGCACCTAAGTCTAAGGGCGATTAGCTCTTTGAACTAAAATTTACAGATTTAAGAGTGGACAAGGAGAGATTTTAAATTGTCAACAACTACTCCAAGGTACGGACTGTTTTAGGAACAGACTACTTGTTGACCACCTTCATATCGTGTGAAGTAGGTAACAATTTCCTGTGTAAATGGAAATTGGCTATTTCTTTAATAACTGATGGTTTCATAAATATTGCCCCAATCCTAACCTGATGGGGTTTTTTACCTAAAATGTTAATTTTTTTCACAGAACTTAGAAACTAAGAGAATACACTGCATTTAGAATATGGAGGAAGAGGAATTTAATAGAGGGTGATCCCCTGCGGAGAAGGAGGGAAAAGTTGTAATGATATTTTAGTCTTCTACAGAGTGGTTTTAGAGGGTTGAATTTGGAGGTAACCAGCAGAAAGAAGGTCTTTAATCTTGGTGTAGGAAACTATCTTAGTTCTGTTTTTTTAAGCTTTATTCCCTTGAAGGTGATGAACTGTAGCAAAAAAATAGATAATATCCTTTTCTTACATACACACACACACACACAGACACACACGCACACACACCCCCTAAGTGATCTACGCCCAAATCCTCCCATGTTTACTGTAACTTCTAAGTTGTGTCTCTTGTTTGGTCTTTTTTGTTCAGGACAATTTGGAGTCAACGTGGCAGTTTTCTTGTTTTGTTTTGTTTTTTAGACTTATTTATCTGGGGTCGCCATCACGTGCAGGGGGTGGTAACTACATCAGGACTTCCCAGCAGGTAGAGGGCCCTCAGATCTGTTCTTAATTTCAAGTGAAGCAGAAGACTTTGGGCAACAGCTGGCTGCCGGATAGCTGATCCACAGTTCCACAGATGTGGTTCTTAATGGGTTGAGGAAAAGGAAGGAGACCACGGAGCAGAATTCATTTAAGGAAAGACAAATTCAAGACGCAATCCTCTTGTGAAAGATTTCTGTGTCAGCAGAGGGACTGTTTTTCCTGTTACATTTTCTCATAATCCCTACAGTCTGTTCATTACTTAACAGGTAAGCTGTGACCTCTTAACACCACCCTGTCTTTGGATAGCAAAACCATGACTTGGTCTGCCCCGCAGTCTCATTGTGTTTCGTGGTGCGTAACTGATTACACGTGCGTGTTTATGCAAAGTTTGCTGAGAGAACCAGAATAAAGTAAGGCAAACCGCGAGGCCTCCTACACTGGGCCGCAGAGGCTTTGCCCGAGATCGCAAGGGCCTTGCCCCAGTGGCAGTTTGAAGGAAAGGATTTGGCATTTGGGGGTTCGGTGGAGTTGGAAACAGAACAATACGGAAAGAGGATGTGGCTCAGTCGTCATAAGGAGTTGGGACATTTCGTTGGTGAGGGAGGCTACGTACATTTTAGGGGGTGAGCATTGCAGTACAATATACGTAACGTAAAACTGACCGTTTTAACCACTCTAAGTGTCCGATTCAGCACATTCCGGTCCTGTGCAACTGTAATCACCAGCTCTCGGGTCCAGAACTCATTCCACCTTGCAGACCTGGAACGCACGCCCATGCGACGACTCCCTGCTCCCCCGCGGCAGGAGACCCCCGTACTTTGTGTGTCTGAATGCTGCTCCCCCAGGGCCCTCCGACAAGCGAGCTTGTCCATTGTGGTGGGCTTATCCCCCCAGAGGGATGCCCTCACGGCCCAGGGCGCTGTGGCTAGGTAGTATTTTGTCTTCTTCAAAAAAGACGCTGAGCTTGTATGTGAGAGGAGGCAGGACCTTCACCAAAGAAACGGATGAACCAAGCGAGCCTAGTCGCGACAGAAACGACTCTCCCTTCTCTCCCGTAAAGCCATCTCCTCCCTGCCTGTCTGTGCCTGTCTTTGCCCCCAAACGGATCCTGAACCAACGGCATTACAGTAAACTCGGGGGGCCCAAATCAATTTTGGAGAGCGGCAAACAGTTCGATCTCCTGTTGAGTCGCTGACGCATCTGACGCATCGAAACATTTTTAAAATACTGTAAATGTTAAACATAGGTAGGGAGGCATGATTGAAAGGACAAGACAACAGGGGGCACCCGTGGCTCTGCTGGCGGAGCACGCGTCTGGTGCGCCCTGCTCAGTCGCCCGCTCACCCACCTTGCAGGCTCTGATGCAGGCCGGAGAGTGAGGCCGAACTTTCACAGGAATGTTTCCTATATTCTTCTTGTGTAGGAAACCCTCATGGGGCTTCCATTGTATCTCGCTTCACAGGTGCGGGTGCCACTGTTGTCTCATTGCACAGGTGACAAGGGACCAGACAGGCATGTACCACCACCCCCAGGCCTGATGGGCTGGTGCAGGCCAGGGGTAGGGTAGGAAGCCAGCGGCCCTGACAGGGGAGCCCTGAGGGCCACCCAGGCCCGCACCGCCAACCCTCATGTCAACGGGCCCTCCAGCCAGACATCACAGCCTTGGCCTTGGCTGTTTTCAAAGTACTTCTACAGAGAGACAAAACCAAACCTGTCTTTTCTGTTAGTCCTTCTCGGAAGGTGTCACGACCTCTCCATCCAGCTCTCATTCTGTTCATCAGCAGTGTGCCCCTGTGCATGTCACATCACACCCCCCAGGGCGTCTGTGTCACCCAAGGGGCACTTGTCCCTCAGCAATGGACACTGTCGGTCTTCCGTCCACATAATGTGTGTTCCATATGCGTGCAGGATTACTTCACACTGGTGGATGCGGGATCTGTACGGGATCTGTCTTGGCTTCCCAAAGGGTGTGAACCGTTGTTGTTGTTAGTACATAAAATATAGGAAGATAGCATAAGCAGTTGAGGAATTAGGTTGGGGGGGGGGATGCAATCAGGGTCCAGAGGAGCTCACCTAGGTTTAAGACAGGTGCACACTGATCCTATGGGTGCTTGGGGGTTGGGGGAGAATCTTCCCCTGAGCTTCCTGGCACCCAGAACAAAGAGGGAAGCACTCAGCTTTGACAAGATCGGCACAACCTATAAAACAAGAAGCACACATTTCCACAGAAAAACAGCACGTCCTAAACCTGGTGCCTCAGTGAGATTTCTCCTGAACGTTCGTGAAGGAAGGGAGGGCAGAACGGATGGCGTTCCCAACATTATTTTTACCAAGAAAATACTCAGACGGTGTTCTTCATGGTAGTTTGGAGGAAAAACCATGAACCTACGATACAGTGAGAATTCGCAGGAATGGCCTGGTCTGCTAATCAGGAAGAGTGTTGTCGAGGACGAGGAGGAGAATGTGAGACCATCCACAGATGCTGCCTGCACGTCCGCCGGGACACACGGCCCTTCTCCTCAGAGACAGGGTCTCCCTCACCATGGACTTGCTGACGGCATCAATGTGAACAATCACATTTTACCTGAACACACAGTTTTCAAGTGTCCGCAGGCATCCAAACTCTTGTTCCAAGTTGTACTCGTTCTCTTGAAATGCGGGTGCATCCAGAACCGTTCGATTTTTCTTCGCTGGTTCTTACAATTCTGTTTGTCTGCTTAGGATGTCATTGGCATGGTCGAGCCTTGCCAAATCCAGGAGGCACACCCCAAATCAAAGACGTTTAAAAGCTATGTCCATTTAGGATCTGATGTAGATGTTCCCAAGCACGATGTGAAATGTGGGTTGGGATTCTGCTCCCTCTCTCCCCACTAAGCCCCTGCCTGGGTCAGGTTCCCGGGGGCGCCCCTGGTCTTCCCCGAGCCACTGGCCCTCCCGGCAGTTCTGGGTCTGCGGAAACTTCTGGGGTGTGGACATGAAGCGTTCGCAGGGTCTGGACGCACACTTTACTTCTTTATTTCCGACGGCTTAAGCCCTTTGGCTTCTAGAAAGCCTTTATTTAAAATAAATACAGGAAAGATGTGTTACACTGTGAGTTACAATACAATACAATCCTCCACTAAGTACCAAACTCTGTTCAAACAAAGTTCATGGCTGGACTGACAAATTACAAAAGCCAGGAAATTCAAAGAGGAGGGCCGCCGCTCAGCCGCTCTCCGTCGTGCGGGCGGCCCTGCAAAGCGGCCCAGCAGAAGGAGGGGCGGGTTTCTTCCGTTTCATCTGCTTTGCTTCTGAGTTATGATACCTCGGTAAATTGAGGGTATAGGTGAAAATAAAGAAATCCTTAAAATGAAGTCATTATCTGTATGCTCCTTTTCTTCCAGAAAATAAATTACCCCAGATTTCCGGGACGTTCCCTCCCTGTCCCACAGCTCCCGTTTTCTTAGCGGCAACTGAGCTGATCAATTGTTTACGCTGGGATTTTACCCAGATGGGGCAGGAAAGGGACTTTTAGGCAAACTGATAATAAACTTCAGTTGTAGATCTTGAATTCTTTAGGAAGTAATAAACCACGATTTCGCTACTATTTCTAATAGCAGAAAACATTCCTTTGGAACAACACAAAGGCCACATTTTAAAAAGACGTGTCTGTGAAGTATTACAGAGATGGTGTTGCACTCCTCTTACCTGTTCAGGAAATACCGTCTTATTTTTAAACACAATGATGTGCTCACATGAACCCCCCTAAGAACAATTTTTATGAAACCTTCTTTCAATTACCTACAAGGCAAAAAGGATTACAAAATCTAAACTCTGCTCCAGAAGAACCTCTAACACTATTATTTCCGTTGACTCCTGCCTTTTTGACCCCCGCCCCCCGGAACTCACCGTTGTGCGATATCAGTGCACCCCTCCTCGCTGTGCAGAATCACAGGGAGGTTCGTGGTGCCAATCTCCTGCTCGTTTCAGGGCCACTCTCGCCCGATTAACTCAACGGGGAGGAAAAACAGAGCACATATGTAAGGGAATGAGAAGGAATTGCTTATCTAATGCTCTGAGAAAAAAAGACAGAAACCAAGCAAAAAACCTGTTGTTTGGTGATGTCACCGATCAATCATTTCCAAACTGTGGTGGGAGCTTCGTCTGGAAGGGTTCTCTGCACATTAGGTCGGAGCATAAAAGCCATGAAGACACAACTATTCTGTGTGTAGAGATGCTGCTATGTCCCAAGTCAGCGGTACTGTGTGGGGAACACTGTGGATATGAACGAGGTTCTATGAGGTCCAGGTGATTATTTCGAAGTCACAGACTAAACAATCAAAGGAATGCATTAGCTGTGAAACATCTAACTTCCCAAGGGCTGAAGCCCTGTCATGTGTGTGGGTCTGAGCATTCCTGGGCCAGCTGTGGTCAGAGAAGGTGACCACCAGGCTGCTCCTGAAATACAAGGAGAGGTCTGTGCTGCGGAATCTAATACACACGCTGTGCCTTGAGGCACTTTCTCCTTCATTTGTTTTAATTCTACTCACAAAAGCAAAGTGAAATTGCTCAGAACTGACTGCATTTAAAAGTTTAAAATTCAGGGCGTGTCTGGCTGGCTCCGTCAGAAGAACACGCTAATCTTGATGTTGGGGTCGTGAGTTCGAGCCCCACGTTGGGTGCAGAGATTAGCAGATAAATAAATAAATAACCTTAAAAATAAAATTAAAAGGTAGTTTAAAATTCATAGCAAAGTTGTTATGTTTCCTCCAGGGGACAGTCGGTTAGAAGCAGAAGCACTTGGAGCTCGTGGCGTGTGTTTAAGAACCACGTGTCCAAGAGGCCGGTTCTTAAAATCCATTTGCCCCCCACATTATGGGAAGGCGTCTCCCCTGTGGTCGTATGGGTCGCACATGGCTCCATCCTAAGATCTGAAGGTAGAACAGTGTCCTCGCTCTACTCCTACAGCTCCTACCTTCCCCGGTACGGGGACACTAAGAAATCTTAGGAAGGATGATGATTCTTTCTGTAGCCAAGATCGTCTTACAAAATGTAGCAGTCAACGATGAACTGCAAATTGGGTTAGTTCCTGGATAGACTCAACTCTATCAACTAATGTCCATTGTTTGTATGATTGTAACTTAACTGTCTTCCAAAATATGAGTGATGAGAAGCAATATTTAAGAGGATAAAGGAACACAGGGCACATCTGGCTTTAAGTGCACCTCGTCTCAGTAAAACCAGATGTAAGTCGTAAAGCCCAGCATGTTAACTTTTGACTTATGTCATCTGGCATCTGACGCTATCACAGGAGTAAGGATATATCAAACGGGCGAGATGAGCAGAGATAGAACACTTCGCTCATTCGCCAGATGTGTACTGAGCTCATCACTGGCGTGAGGCATCGGGCGAGGCCCCGGGTCTTCACCGTGAGGCCAGCCCCCAGGTCGCAAGGTGCTTCCCCGGCTTCAGCCCACCTGCGACTGGTCACAAAGGGTCCCCTTGCGGAGAGAGGGACTCTGGGTGGAGACATGCCTGTCCTCCTTGTCCTGGAGGCCACCACCGAGGGCACCGGCAACACGGGGGCAGGGAGGCCCGCCGCCGTCTCCCTCCCCGAGGAGCGGGCCATCTCTGCTCGCAGCAGTCGCCCTACCCGAGCAACCTGCCCTCTTTGCTGCGCCCTTCAAGGCAGGTATTTCCGTCACTTTGAGTGGGAAGCAGCCTCCACCTGCTTTGGCGGCAGCTCCGGGCTCTGACGCTTCCCTCCCCGCCTGGGGGCCCCGCCAGCGGCCGCGCGCAGGCCCGGGCCAGGGCACCACAGGGGCTGTGAGTGGAAGTGGACGGCCGTCAGGGGTCACCACGAGCATCTTCCACAGGAGGAGGACAGGATCAGACTCATTGTTAGAGACTGCTTGGCCTCGGGAAGGAGAATTAAGAGGTCAGACGCCACTGAACCTGATGATCAAAATTCTGAGTATCTCCCGTCCGGGCAGAGGCAGGGAGGTCGCTGTGGGAGGCTGAGACGGAGCACAGAGAGGCGAGGGGGGAGTGCTGTCCCGGAGGGGAGACACCCACCCAAAGGAGGATGAAGTGGCCAAGGGATGAGATCCCGCAGCACATCGAGGGATCCAGCACCCGGCCGTGCAGGGAGCTCAGGTGAGAAGTTTCCGCGGGACACCTGGGACAGCGGCCAGATGCGGGGGCCTGGACGGTCCGAGGTGAGATGAGCCTGTGGTCAGTGCCTGCTGGAAGGGCCTTGGGGTTGAGGCAGGGACTCTCTGCCTCACTCCCGTGTGCAGGCGGGAGAGCTATGAGGATGCTGAGCGCGGACGCCGAGGCTCCGAGGACATGCGGAGTGGTCTGGGGAATGAAGACACGCCACGGCGGCGGCGGCCTCTCGCCGCTCACGGGCTCCGTCTGCTCCTGGCCGTGGAGATGCCGGATGGGCCCGGCCCACACCGGTGTCCATGATCAGGTGGGTGACCGCTCAGGGACACACCGATGTCCACGCTCAGGTGGGTGACCGCTCAGGGACACACCGGTGTCCACGCTCAGGTGGGTGACCGCTCAGGGAGTACGAGCCCGTGCACGTGCAAGCCGGCTGCCCGGCTCTGAGCAGGGGTGTTCACGGCACCTTTTGCTGAAAGGCCTCTGTGGAGCGCTGAGGTGGTCAGGAATCACCGGCCTTCGCTCTGTTGTTGGGACCGTCCTGTCCCCCAGGCCTGGGGCCCATCTTGAAGCCCTTTCTCCACATCAGCTGTCACTTCACATCTACTCACTGATGAAAATCCCCTCCAGACGTAGAATCGGAAATGTACGCTGTCCTGTCTCCAAGTTCTGACAGCCTCAGGCCTGGAACTCTTCTGAAACCCAGACTAAAGAAAAGTGGGAGCAAAAAATAAATAAATTTTTTTAAAGACCAGGGGTAGAAGCACCACGAGTGAGTAAAGAAGCCAAGAGAACTTATTGTTGCACTTAATAAACGCCGGTTATAAGACACGCGGCGGAAACTGTCTGGACAGGAACCCTCCCAAATCCCAAGACCAGAGCAGGTAGAAAAAAGCCTGGTGAGGTTTTATCTGGGTTGGGTGGGGGGAAAAGAAGTTTATTAATACTGGATATTGACAGAAAGAAAGATTCACTAACTGTGTTCAAAATTTATGAGTAGAAACTAGAAAAAAAATCAGAGAGAAAGGGGTTAAAACCTGAATGGTAATAAAAACCCGGAGAGAGGACGGGAAATAGAAAACACACAATATGCAGGACAAGTCAGCACACGGTCGGAGTAAAAACCAGTGCGAAAAGAAGGTACAAGGCTGCGCTTCACGTCCAGTCACGTGCTCTTCCCCGGAGACAGCCGGATGCAAACAGCAAGATTACGTAGAAAGGACGGACATCAGGCAAATATTAATAAAAACGATAAAATGTAATGATAGAAGCAACAGACAAAAATAGAAGTCATGACAAAAAGAAAAACAAAGGATATTTTGAACTGATAAACGTTACAAGAAGATTCTTCGTGGACATTTATGTACCCAATAACGTAGCTTCAAAACACAGAAAGCAAGTGCTAGCAAGTGTCCAGAAAATAGACAAATCATCAGTTCTAATGAGGGTTTAACATACATCTAACACGAGCCATGGGCTAAGGAAATAAAAATAGTTGTGCTTCATGCATTCAATAAAGTCGAGCTGACAGAATACAGGACACTATAGAAGACAAAATAGAACCTTGCTGGCAACAGTCATTGTAAAAATGAAAGGCGAAAACAAATGAACAAAACCCACAAGGAACTACTGGTAAGTTCCAAAGTAAAGAAATCACCAAGGTGTTATTCTGAGCCACAGGGCAAACAACTACAAATTAATAATACGGAGATAGTCAACCACCTACTGGAAAAAATAATAAAAAAATTGAGTAAACATCGAAAACATCCTAAATTTTAAAATATCTTATATGAATATCTTATATAATTTTAAAATATCTTATATATATAATATCATATATATAATATCTTATATATTTATATAAAATATCTTATATATAAGATGTATATCATATCTTTATATCTTATATAAAATATCTTATATAAACAATTGCAAATTACTATTTAGATTGGAAAGAAATGAGGGATCTACATAGTAAATACGTAAGGTCTTGTCAAAGTATGATTAAGCTGACAGGGAGGGAAACACGTAGGAACACATTTATCATAAGACGCGCGAGCCCAAGTTCCAACTCGGAAAGCGATCAAAAAGAAAAATGAAATCAATCCAAATAAAAGAGAAGAAAATAGTGAAAGTCAAACACAATACATGAATCAGATAAAAAATAATAATCAGGGGGCGCCTGGGTGTCTCAGTGGGTTAAGCCGCTGCCTTCGGCTCAGGTCATGATCTCAGGGTCCTGGGATCGAGTCCCGCATCGGGCTCTCTGCTCGGCAGGGAGCCTGCTTCCTCCTCTCTCTCTGCCTACCTCTCTGCCTACTAGTGATCTCTCTCTGTCAAATAAATAAATAAAATCTTTAAAATAATAATAATAATAATCAGTAATTGAGTTGATTACTAAAAGTAAAAAAATTGATTATCAGATAAACTTTGGCAGTTCTAATCAAGAGACAGAAAGAGGACACACAAAATCAATAATTAGGAGTAAATTACATGAAAATGTATTTTATTATAAAGGAATAATGTGCTTATGTCAGTAAATTTAATAATCCAAATCAATATTTTTAAGGGATGTAAAGCACCAAATTTGGCTTAAAGAATAAGCAGTTACCTTAAATAGACAAATAATGGCAGAAAAGTTTAAAAAGAAGTCTGGAGCTTTGATTTAAAATGATACCACATCAGACAGTTTTATGAAGTCATTTAAGGGGCCCCTGGGTGGCTCAGTGGGCTAAAGCCTCTGACTTTGGATCAGGTCATGATGCCAGGGTCCTGGGATCGAGCCCCGCATCGGGCTGTCTGCTCAGCGGGGAGCCTGCTTCTCCCCCTCTCTCTCTGCCTGCCTCTCTGCCTGCTTGTGATCTCTGTCTGTCAAATACATAAATAAAATCTTTTAAAAAAATAAATAAATAAAAACATTTATTTTTTTAATTATAGAAGCAAAACATGCTTATTTTAAGTAAAACAGTCAAAGGTGTAAGAGTTTACCATAAAACTCCTCTCCTCAACTGCATCTTTTATCCCAATTTCAATGCCCAGGGGTAACCTGTTAGCTGCAGACCTCTTACCACAAAGAGGCAAACCTACACATTCTCGTTAAGTTTACAACAAGGAGAGCTTGAAGGCACACATCAGTGTGAAACTTATCCATCTGGTGTCCTGACATCAAACCATATAAAAACATAACAGATGCACAGTATTCAATTGTGCCATAATATTATTGCAGAATATTTCGGGTCAGCTGTCCCTCGCTTCAGAGAAAGAAGCACCTGTGGACATATTCCAGCAACCTGGGAGAGCACCTTCCACCAGAACGTGGGGTGGGGAGGAGTCTCCAGATGAAACAGGAGAGCGCGGTACTTGGGCTAGTGTCCCACCAGCACTGAGGAGATGGTCAGATCCAGCATGACTGAACAATGATGAGAACTGAGGTTTGAAGTGTAAACTTTCCAGGTCAAGACTAACCTGACCATATAAAAAATAGATGAACATAAAAAAAAACCCCACTATATTTTCTGTACAAGGACTTCCAATGGTGTTGGACAAGACAGACCCACACTTCCTGTCAAGGGGGGTTCACCAGGTTCTGAACCTCAGAACCACGTTCTGAGCACACCATGAACCTCACGTTCTGCCGAGGGCCGTGTTCACTGAATCCCCCCGGGTGCTCCCGGTTCCCCCACGCCGCTGCCTGAAGTGACCGTACTTAGTGACCGTCAGTCTAGATCTTGCTCAGCCGGGGGTGCTTTATGAGGCTGTGGGCAAGCCTACGGACAAGAAGGAGGCACTTTCTGGGAAGGACGCTGTGCAGAAAGAAAGATACCGCACGTGGAAAGGCAGACTGAGTCCAAGATCTCCCTCCTTAAACTGCGAGGATCCGTAACTACCACAGTCACAGGGTCTAGAAACGCAAAAGTTAAGACCAGTGAAGAGACTGGTTAATTCATGTGAAGTTTCTTACCTTGTTTTTACCAGATCCCAGACTCCTTGTACAGGATGTAAAGAGGAAAAGACAAGAAATGACAGCAAGTAACCTGGTTTCTACTGCCGGTCTACGCTCCTTCCTTTAACCTTCCATTAGGATCATCTGGAAGTTATGCTTCTTTGCTTCATAATTAAAATGATGGGTCGGGGCACCTGGGTATCTCAGGGGTTAAGCCTCTGCCTTCGGCTCAGGTCATGGTCTCAGGGTCCTGGGATCGAGTCCTGCATCGGGCTCTCTGCTCAGCAGGGAGCCTGCTTCCTCCTCTCTCTCTGCCTGCCTCTCTGCTTGCTTGTGATCTCTGTCTTGTCAAATAAATAAAAAAAATCTTTTAAAAATAAAAATAAAATAAAATGATAGAGACTTTCCAAGACGTGATCATGGGACGACAGGATATGCACATTCAAAAGAATGACGTTGGACCCCTTCTTCATGATAAACCCCCAAATTAACTCAAAATGGATCACAGACCTAAATGTAAGTCCTACAACTATAAAACTCTTAGAAGGAAATAAGTAGTAACTCATCATGAACTTGGGGCAGGCAAAGCCTTCTTAGATACGACACCAAAAGCACAAAATAAAGCAGACAAATTAGACTCCTTCATAGGGAAAAGTTTTTGTGTCTTCAAAGGACATTCTCAAGAAAATGAAAGGAGCTTCCAGAATGGGAGACAATATTAGGAAACCGTGTATCATATCTGATCAGGGACCTGTAATCTGGTACGTACATAGAACTCTGAAGAATCAGCAAAGATAAATAACCCAAGTAAAAAATGGGCCAAGGGGGCACCTGGGTGGCTCAGTGGGTTAAGCCGCTGCCTTCGGCTCAGGTCGTGATCTCAGCGTCCTGGGATCAAGTCCCGCATCGGGCTCTCTGCTCAGCGGGGATCCTGCTTCCTCCTCTCTCTCTCTCTCTGCCTGCCTCTCTGTCTACTTGTGATCTCTCTCTGTCAAATAAATAAATAAAATCTTTAAAAAAAAAAATGGGCCAAGGATCTGACTAGATCGTTCTCCGAAGAAGAGATGCAAATGACCAACAAGCACACAGAAAGATAGTCAGCACCATTAGACATTAAGGAAATGCAAATCACAACCCTAACGAGATTCCGTGTCCTACCCACGAGGGCGGCCAGCACCCGAAGACGATAGGATCCAGCGTTGGCAAGGGTGGGGTGAAATCCCCGCACGCGGCGGGCGGTGGGGACGGTGCCGGCGCTCTGGGGAAAAGAAGGCTGTCCCTCGGGAGCTGGGCACAGAGTCATCACGCGTCACATCCCCACTCCCGGCCCACGAAGCTGACACGCGAAGGTGCACGGCCGCGTTATTCTTAAGAACCGAAATGTGGGGACAACGGAAGTCCACGCACCGACAAGCGGAGGAGCAGCCCGTGGTCTGTGCACACTGGAACGCTCCCCAGCCGCCCGTCGTGTGCCTTCCTCTCACGCTACAGCCCCGAAGGGCCTCAGAGAACGGGGAAGGCAGCCACGCAGAAACGGCTGAACATGTACGACGGCTTCGACAGGGAATGTCCCAAACAGAGAGGCTGCCCGGGGCCGGGGAGCTGGGGGGGACATGGGGGTGACCGCTGGTGGCATATGTGTGACGGAGATGCTTTGGTCCCAGACAGAAGGAGGCCGATAGTTGCACAATACGGCGTGTGTGCTAAGCGCCGTGGAGTCGTATGGTTTGTGTGCAGGAGTTGTACGGTGTGCGAATCGTCTCTCAGTACAGCTGTTACTTATAAAAATGACAGGGTCATTAGGACTGTCCTCTCTGTTATAAACAAGGAAGAGATTTATTTACTTATTTATTAAAGATTTTATTAATTGATTTGTGTGAGAGCAAGAGAGAGAGCAGGAGCAGGGGGAGGCAGAGCGAGAAGCAGACTCCCCTCTGAGCAGGGAGCCCACCGCGGGGCTCCATCCCAGGACCCTGGGATCATGACCTGAGCCGGAGGCAGACGCTCAACTGATCCAGCCACCCAGACGCCCCAAGAGGGGATATAGTGACCTGAAAGACAACACACCTTCCTAGATCTCCTGCCGGGTACGAGTTATTTTTTCTCAGGTGTTCCTGATTTCCCTGGTCGTCTGGTCAGGTCACGGTCGTGGAGAGTGACGGTTTGGCTCCTGGAGGGGACATGGACAGGGCAGCTTCTTGCCCTGGTTTTGCTATGACTAGTCGTGTGACCTTCGTCAAGTGACTTAACTCCTCGGGGCTTTAGAAAGCTCGTCTGAAAAATGAGAGGCCAGAACTAAACAGATCCTCCTGCCTTAGAATTTTATGATTCAGGTTTGAAAGGGCATATGTAAAGATAAACATAATTATGGAAGCAAAACATATTGTATTTACTTGTTTTTTAAAATACGTAACAAAACGGGGTGCCTGGCTGCCTTCGTTGGTTAAATGTCCGACTCTTGAGGGATGCCCGGGAGGCTCAGTGGGTCCAGTGTCTGCCTTCTGATCGGGTCACCATCCTTTAGCCCTGGGGTCAGCCCTGGTCGAGCTCCATGCTGGCTAGATGTGGGACCAGCTTAAGACTCTCTGCTTCCCTCTCCCTCTGCCCTATCCCCTCTCTCTAAACGGAATTCATTTTAATTATAAAAATAAGAAGATAATAAAAAATAAAATAAAATATGTAACAAAATGTGAGTCATGGCTGACTTGTACGATGGGTGATCGGTGTTCGGCTTTCACTCGTGCGGGCTTCTCCGCTTTACCGTATACCGGCACATTTGCTATTATGCTGGAAGAAAACATTTTTTTCAAGAAGCTTTGTATCGCACACATTAAAGTGTGAGGACTTGACTGAAACACAAGTCTGTTACGTCTGTAAATACAGACGCAAGACGTGTGTAATCTTCCAGTGGCGAGTGCAGATCATTGAAAGCCCTTGGTGGTTTAGAAACACCCTAACCCTTGGTGTTTTTAAGTTGGAATCCTTTCATACAGAATTACGATCTCTTTGTTTAAAAGCGTTCTTAGTTTTCAAACTCAGTACAGTCCTTGGCACATACCTCTGGTTCTCATAATGTATGCGCTGGTGGGAGCGAACTTAATTTGTAGACACCAGGGAGAGGGGGCCTCTAACTCGTCTTTCCCAATGAAAGGGAAGAGTCAGAAAAACACTTAATCCGATAGTTTCTTATGCAAAACTTGGTTCCTTACAACAGGTGTGCACCAGCGACCAGACGAAAGCTTGTGTAAAATAATTTATAGCATACATGCAGAAACGCTTCGATGAAGGAAGTAGTCGAACGGTGAAGACCCTTTCGTTCAGGTTTCCAGACCAGGAAACTGTGCTCTACATTAGGCCGAGAGCCCTTTAATTCCATGGAAAAGGGGTTTTCTTTGACTGAAGTATTTTTAGTGTGGACATTGGAAATGACATACGTCTTTGAGCTTGAGACAAACGTCGTGCACTTTAAGAAGTGAAGGAAGCGGCAGTTACAGATCTAAATACTGTTCAGCAGAGCCAGTGCCGCGGCAGATTCGGGAGGACATCAAACATCTGCCCACAGGTGCCTCCCCGTGTTGCCTTATTATGACTGGAGAGCTGATACAGAGGTCCGAGTGGACCTCAGCACGCCCGGAGCAAGGGGACCACACGTGGTGTTTCCTGTGGGAGACAAAGAGCCCGAGGCTCAGGGAGAGGCCTGGCACGAACATTCTCATTGCTGCAAAGGTGTGCGGCTACAGACGGTCACTGCTGGGCACAGGCCTCTGTGCTGGCTGGTTGCCGACGCCGGTGGGAATCACAGAGGCGGGATCAGGAAATGACGCACGCACACGCGGTGTCAGTGTACCCGCTTCACCACTGTCGCTCCCATTCAAATACCCTGTTGTGTGAGTGTAAAGACAGGACGTGAGTCCCACGGAACCGGCTGCAGCAGCCGCGTCGAGCTGCAGGTCAGCGCGTGTGCTCCTGGTTGGGGAACTGATCCGTGTTTAGTTTATGAAAATGCCGAAAAAGTACTACCTTTTCTCTGGGAAAAGTGTTTTCAGTATTTCACAAGAAGCTTCGAGGGACAACGTACCTATCTATCCTCCGGCTAATAATTGCGCTCGCTCGCTCGGGCCCCTAACATCAGGCTCGAAGCATTTAGTTTGGTGCTTTACGCGCGTTTCTTTCGAAACACTGGAATGCGTCTTCAGAGGCGAGAGAGGGAGAGGAGGAAGAAGTGAGCGACGCGGAGAGCGCTGTGCTCGGGGTTTCCTGCCAGTCACCGGCCCTGGGCACGCAGGGACAGAGACCCCTTATGCCCCGCACCAGCCACGCGGCTTCCCGGCACAGCGGCCCTGGCGCTCTTGCCCTCCGCTCAGGGACGCGTTGAGAAGGGCTCCTTCCCTTGCAGGCCGAGAGGCAGAGCGCCCTGGTCTGAGTCTTCCTTACGACTCCTGCTTCCCACTTCATTGTGCCTGCTCGTACTGGGTTGTAAGACTCTGGAGATCGACGCATTTTCCCAAGCTGAAGAGCATACAAGACTTTTGGGTTCGAGTCCCAGAGCAGTGAGGAACTCGTTTGGAATCCAGGTTCTCAAGTCTGGGGTGTGGATGAGATCAGCTACACGAAATGCGGTGAAATGGGGTTGGGGGTGGCTTACGGCCTTCTCCAGGGCCTCGACACACAGTATTTCAGTGGCACTCTCAATTCCCAAGAGAGTGAAGCAGCTCTCCTAACTGCCCCAAGCGAAACATTGAACTGAGAATAGGAAGTGGGGAGCCTGAGGTTTTCCAGTCGTGTCTGAGCTCCGACTCCAGGATGCAGAATGAGCTCCCTGCTCGCCGCCACCCGCTGGGCACCCTGGGCTGAGAAGACAGGTTCCCTTTTCTGCTTCTGGAAGCAGCCGCAGTCTTGGTCCCCACGATGCTTCATCCCTGCAAGCAGCTGGGGGTGGGGGTCAGATAACTGTGTCTCGTCCTTGAGCACAGGGTGTTGCTTCAGCACATGGCGAACACCCATCTGTAAAGTCCCTCCTGGAAAGTCGCCACATTCTGATGAAAATTCAAAAGAATGTAAAATCCAATGTTTGCGGAGGAAATTCACCCCAGTTTGCTATCCTGTTTTCAGGCTGACAATTTGCGTTTAACCTGTAATTAGTTTGTTCTCAAACTGTATTCAAGACCTACGACATGTTAGAAGTCGTTTGAAGATTTGGGAAAGAGATCCAAATGTACTATTTCAAAAGAAAATCGGGAACAACTAAGCTCATGCTACTGGTTCGGCTTTATTTCCCCTCCACTTTTTTTTGGTCCCGGCAGATTGTTATTTTAAAAGCCATGTGCACATTTATGAACAAACCATTTTAATTAGCTACTGGTACCAAACATGACCTTCATAAGCTCAGGGAGAGCATGGACCTGTCCTCAGGTGGCACGGTGCCCATCCCTTCCAAGTGGCATTAGTGAATCCCCGTTTTAAAAGCTTAATGATCAGATCCATAATACTCAGTAGGCAGCCCTGTTAGAAACTACAATTTGGTCAAAGACATCTTTTTTTTATTTACTTGATTTGCAATTTCTCAGAATTAGGGAAACTGTTTGCTGGTCGTATTGATTTATCTTAGAATCGCCTGACAACACCCTTTGGCTAGCTGTTTCTAGGTTTCCTCAAACATTGGAAAAAAAAACAAACATAGGGTCTTTCGGCTGCTTGAAGCCTTATTTTTCTTTTAGTTCCATAACATGAATACATTGTAACATTGTGTAGATATTATATTTACAATTGTAATTAAAGTGTCATAGCCGTTGCCGTCTAGCTGTGATTCTCCTTTGGTGACAGTGGGTTCGAAGAGCCCTACTCTTAATGGGATAAGAAATTGATTCTTTAATTATTATTTAATGGTCTGTAGGTATGAGACAGAAACTGTCTGTAGGTTCATTCACGGGCTCTGCAGTTCATGGGCAGTCTGTCCATACTACCGTCAGACCCCCCTGGAAATAACAGCTTCTGACATTCCTAGTGTTAAACTATAGGATTAATGACCGGCTTTGAATGTGTAAATCAAGTATCCAGTATAAGGGTTCCTGCCCCTCCTTTTACCTGTTTTATTTGACCCAAACCCTCTGTTGATACAAGAAGTACAGGTCGAGTCTCCACGTAAACCCGCTCGGGTCAATGAGCTTCTAACTAGATTTGGGGGGTAAAGTGGGAAATCACAAGAAAGACTCCTTGGGAAAATGGCATATTTGTAGTTGCACTGAAACGCCAGCAAGACCTCAGGGAAGTTGATGATTAACTTTAAAAACTGCAAGGCCCAAACCTCAGTCCCCAAAGTACAAAAAGTTAACAGCCAGCCCAGCCGGGGGGCTCCTCTCTGCTGCCAGCCCCCAGCCGCCTAAAGTGGGAGCAGAGGGCAAAGCGACGGCTTCCACGTTCTGTAAGAAAAGATTATCTTCCCTTGTTCTGAATTAAACTAGAAAAGATGCTTTTCCCTGAAAATCTCAGTGTAGTCGCCTGCTTCCCTTAAGCCCTTAAGGACATTCTTTGTCAGTGGATCTTAACAATTACGTAATAGTCTTCACTCATGGCAACCTATTAAGAGGCTAGTTATATCCACCAAATTATATGGTTAAAAATGATCATATACTTTTTTTAAGTGGAAAAAGCATTTTAAACCACAGGGCCCAAGAGAGCTGTGTATCTATTGTCTCTGCCACAAGAGGGGACATTTATTTCGTGAGGGGTATTTGCATTGCAATGACGAGCTTCAGGGCTGACATTTTCTCTAGGAAATAAAGTCCCTTTCTTTCTTCGAGGAAAAAAAAAAGATTATTTGCTATTTTCAAACCACCTCCTTCCTGCCATTTTGGCGGGTTCTAGGCTTTTTCGGCTGATCTGTTTGTTGTGCAGTGATGGACTGGCGAGGATTTCTTTCTCATCACTACATGGCTCGAAAGTCTTTCTCTGGTCTCGGCACGTGGGTTTACCCCCCCTCCCCGCCCCACGCATGTCCCAAGCCAGGAGCAGGGGCGCCCAGGAGCCCTCACCGGCCATACCCAGCTTTCCTACTCGCAGGGCAGACAGCAGCCTGGAACTGCGTGTGGCAGCCAGCGAAGTTGGGGTCACTCTGTATGTCAAGGTCTCCAGGCTTACGGAACTACAATTAAACTACTGGGAACCGTGGCCATCCCCAAGTGCTTCTGAATGGTTTCCAGGCCATTCTTTTTGTTTCAATAACAACGTCAATTTAAATGGATGCAACCCAGATTTCAGAGAATTTGAAGTGATACGTTGCCCATAACCTTTAAGCGACGTAAGCACATCTAAATGAACCCTACAGATTGTCTTTTCAGGACACTGAGATACAGGGCCATGGGAGGCAGAGGTTTTAAAATTCACGTGGCATTCCCTGAGTGAGATGAGATTATTAACACTTATACACATGTGAACTTTAAACAGCAGCCTTGATTTTTAACCAGCGAGAACCCGAGGGAGTTCCTGAGCAAAGACGACACTGCTGGTAATGAACAGCCAGCCGAGTTCCATGGGAGCCGCTTAATGGGGCAAGGGGACTTTGGGGGGAAGGGGAGAAAGCAGACCCGCGCAGCAAAGGGCTTGGTTGGTGAAACCCGTGGCGTATAAAAGGCCGCCTTTCTTTTCAGTGCTGGGGGCCTACGGCCTTTCATGTCGAATCAAGACGCCTTCCACTCCCAGAAGTGCTTCTGACCTAAGTAGAAACTGAATTCAGCAGCAGCAGCAGGTAAGAGCTCCTGGGCCGATGCATGGGGAGGCTTGTAAGCGGCTTTGTCCATTTGTTTTGAAAGCTGGCAGAGCGCGCCATTCCTGGAACACAACGCCGGTGAACACTGATACAACAGACAGAACCCAGGAGGCCACATCCCAGACACACGCTCGCCAGAAATCCTTCTTAATGTTATCGAATCCCTGAAACATTATAGCACTGACAGTAATGCAAATAATTATTGCAGAAGGGCCGTAAGGACAGAACCCGACGAAGATAATCTGTATGTTTATGTTCTGTAATACATCAGAAAACTGAAACTAGGGATGGGCTTTCCTGGTTGCTAGGAAACAGGTGTTCAAATGGTGAAGATGACTATTAGTCAAAAGCCAGAAATTTCAACTACCCCGTCTGCATCTCCCCCTTCCAAGCCCCCCGCTGGTGATGCTCACCAGCCCTAGTATTACGATTTGTCATCAAGGCCATGCAGAGAAGTTTCTAGAGATCTCCTTTCTCTTATAAAGAGCTCTCCAGGCCTGACAACGTAGCTCAAACAAAAGCCCTGAAAGGATTTGGGGAAGGCGATATTTTAAGAAAGCATTTCTTAGAAAAGAAAACTTAAGTTGCCTTTAGCATTTTTTAAACTGTTTTCTGCTACCTGGAAACAACTTCTAAGGGAAGTTAAGAACACTTTAGTTCTTTACAATGTAAGTGGAAAACGGGGATGAAATCAGCTCCGGCATGAGAAGAATTGCTGTCTTCAGAAAGTCTCTAACACCTATAGTTCCACTGAATAAATCCCCAAAAGCACTCAGTGATTGCCAAGATTAACTGGCAAATTATTTTTAAAAAGTCCTGGAAATGCCTGATGTCAGGCACCTGACCCTTCCCTACCAGTATGTTGCTGCCGTCAGGTTGCCTGGGGTAGCCTTGGGGTTTTCGACCCTGGAATCAGATAGAACTGGGAGTTGACGAGCCCAGCGGGACTCACAGCCGGACACACAGGGGGACACACAGCGGGACAGGGAAGCAGCGGTCCACGGTCCACGCGGAATTTACTGAGCCTCTGCAGGAAGAGTGACTGACTTACGTCCCAAACACAGACAGGAGTCACTTCCAACCCGCCTTGGGTGTCAACCGTGACCAGCTTCTACTTCCCAAAGTAACAAAATAGATTAATACTTAGCTCTCACCTGACAATGTTTGCATTTAGAAATCTTTGTAGCTTGCCAATCCGAAAAAAAAAATTACTGACGTCTTGAAATGAAAATGTCCATTTACCTTCTTACCCAGTATCTACTTCTTTCCATTTTTTAATGTCCCTTAGAACAGATCAGCGGCCCTTTAACCAAAATCAAATAGATCATCACAAAGAAATAAAAATAAAGGACACACGCGATCCCAGAAGAGCGGAGGAAGCGGCCCCCGCGGGCGGCAGTCCCCGCCCCACACAGAACGACGGGGCCCCGCGGGCCGAGCTGCTCTCAGCCCTTCGCGGGCGCAGGCTTCCCCAGGAGCGCGCGAGGCGGCCGGGGCAGCCGCTCTGCACCGCGGGGCCGCGAACCCCTGCGCGCGCCGCCCCGAGGGCTCCCCGCGGGTCTGCAGAGCGCGCCGAGCTGGGACCCGCGGGTCTGCACAGAGCGCCGAGCTGCGAGCGCGTCCGCGGTGTCTCGGGGCCCCGGGTGGGCGCGCACCTGCAGCCCGTCCCGCGGGGAGCGCAGGGGGGCCTCGGGGCCTCGCGCAGCCGCGCACCCGGACCGCGCGCCCTCGCCACACCGAGCCGGGCTCCCGCGCCCCCGCCCTGCTGCGTCTCCATGGCGATGGGAACGCACGGTGCGGGCGCAGAGTCGGGGTGCAGGGCGGGGCGGCCAGAGAGCCCGCGGTCCTCCGCCCCCGCGCCCCGCCGGACGGGCTGCGCTCCCGTCCCGGGGGCCTTCAGGGACGCTGGGATTCAGAGCCCCAAGAAGGTCAAGGGGCTGCCGGAGCGGGAGGCGGTCGCCGTGTTTACTGTCAATACAGGCGCGTCCTTGGGGAGAAGTGGCCGGGCCCGGGCAGGGCTGGGGTCCGTGCTGGGCGCAGACACACCGGGGACGGCGCCCACCCCGCGCACTGTCCTGGGGCAGCTGGGGGTAGGCGCAGACAGCACCCATCGCTCTGAAACTGGCCACACAAACGAGCAGGGAAGACGACGATTTCGGGGGAGACTCGATGCTCCGCCCCGGGGCCGCCCCGAGCGCACCTCGGACACGTCTGCTGCCCTCCACGGTCCTCCTGGGCTCCCCGGGTTTGCCGGAGGAGCGTCTGTTTCCTACTCCAGCTCCGCGGTGAGCCGGAGCCCGTTGGGCAGCGCGGATGCTGCAGAGCAGGGGGTGGGGGTGGGGGTGCGGGTGGGGGTTGGGGGGGGCGGGCCGGCCAGAGAAAGGGGCTTTGTGTGCGGGGGCTCCATTAGCGAAACAATAAATACGCCCCTAGTAAAACTGATATGATGGGAAATGACTTCTATTCAGTTAACTCAATTATTAGTGCTAATTGGGGCCAGGTGAAGCATGGATAATTGAAATTCACAGATAATCCAAAATCCTCTATTTAACCAATAACTTCAAACTTCTTCCCCATCAAACCAATTACCAGAGGAGCTAACAAATAGAAAAAAAAATGGATTAAATTGAATTTTGCCTCCCCGAAGATTGCCACTATGATGTATTTTTATTGATTAATTCAGAGCAAGAGCCGAGCATTGACTATCTTCAAGAGACGAACTTATAAATCGTCCCCAGCAATGGCAAAGGCAAAGGCTCTCTCCGCGAAGTTTGTTTATGACTCGGCTCTTTGAGACTCAGAATGCTTTTTCTCAGAGAACAATGTTCTTCACTGTGCTTGGGCTCCAAGCCAGCCCCCAGAGGCCGCCTGGTGACCTAGTGACACTGGAAATATATTTAGAATCCTAAGTCCCTTAATCAATCCCCTTTGAATCCTGAAGCCTTATCCTCCAACCCCTAAATCTCTCTGAGCCCTAAACCTCAGGTTTGTTTAAATTGAGGTAAATTCATGTAAGAGTAACCATTTTATGTAGAGCGTACATTGGCCCTGGAAGAAACCGTTTCCGGACCTCCAGCTACCACTGTGTATTCCTCGTCCCCGCAGCCCCCAGCAAGCACGGATCAACCCTCCGGCTCTGGGTTCGGCTGCTTTGGACGCTGCGTATCTGTGGACTCGGAGCCCGTGGTCTTTGGTGACTGCCTTCTTCGCAAACAGATAATATATCTAAGGCTTGCCCGTGTTGTAGTGCGTGTTGGGATTCCATTCCTTTTTATGGTCAAACAGCATTTCATGGTACGGACCGACCAGAGATTATCGACCGGGTCATCAGCTCACAGACCCTTGTGCAGTTTCCGTGGTGCAGCTGTGTTCGACTGTCACCCCTAAGGATTCAGCCTGACATTCTCTGACCTCTGAGGACCCCAGAAGTGGCCTGAGGGAGGGGTGCACGGATGCCCAGGAAGCAGGAGCTACTGTGCTGTCACGTGGGGAGGCTTGTCCCCACGAGCCGGGCCGTGCCACACCTAAGTGCTGGCACCTGGGGCAGGCCGGGTCCCTCCCACAGGGGCTGCCGTCGGCAGGGATGTTCCTCAAGAAGTGTCCACAGGAAGGGTCAGCCACGGCGCACAAAGGGGCAGGAGGACGTGGAGAGACTCAGACCATTTCAGAGCGGGGAGCGAGGAAGGCCGGAGGAGGCCCTCGGGGGCCCATGGGGAGCGGGTGCCTCCCTCAGGTTCTGGCTTCGCTGGGTCCCAAGACTGAGAGCAGAACTGGACTGACCAGCAGCAAATCTGGCAAATAATCTTGGCCTGTTTCCCACTTTTCTGAAAGCACAGTTGCCAGGAGAGGTTTCCATGGCAGCCGCCAAATTAGATACCAACCTTCACTCAGCACGTAATTCTGTTCCCCGGTGTGTGACATGGGTGTCCCCATGCCCGTGAAACCCACACCTCAAGCAGAGACCTCCTGCCGGAAAGCTCCATCCGTCGGTGTTGGGCCCGTGCTCTGCCTTCCGCTGTACCCTGTACCCGCCTCCTCGCCGGGTGGGGAGAGGCTGGCCGGCAGCCACAGAACATTCCAGAATGCCAAATGCGAGGTCTTCCTTGCTTCCATGGTGCACACTTGGCACTTCCCAATAACTTCTGTTGGTCCGTGTTCTGTAGAGTAGAACAGGGTGAGCTATATAATTTCTGGCTGTGCAACTCGATACATGTCTGTGAATGTGTGTTGTGTATATGGGTGTGTATAGAGAGCCACGTCCCTATTTGCACATGTGTATGGGCATACACACAAATATTTTCTGAAACAACATTTATATTTAGTCCTGTTTGCTTTATTTATTCCATAAACTCCATTATAAATTCGATAAATAAAATTTGCCCCCAATCCAATCACAACAGCGCGTCCGCAGTGAGTATTTTCAGGTTTCCTTCCCATTGTTGTCATCGAGCTGTGATAGCGTTTTCTATTTTGCCTCTTCGCTGTGGGTCACTTTCCTGGGGTTCTGTGCTCTGTAAAAAGTGCAGGTGATAGCAATTGTGCTCCCGGTGAGGACAGGCCCTGCCCTGACCAGGCGATCAGACCCAGCGGGACCGCAGGGCGAGTCCGAGACCAGCAGAGGCGGAGCCCCCGAGGGGCATCTCCCTTCCGAGATAGCTGGGCCGAGAGTTTGCAGAGGCAGGGGCCCCAGACTCCTGACTACGGTGGCCAGGCTGTGGGGGAGCCCAAGGCACTCTTGGGAGGGAAAGGCTCCTCCCTGGCGTCGCCTCCGCTAGGTTCTTAGTGACCCCGTGGACAGGGTCCTGCCCCTTGACTCGCTGCAGGGACGTCTGTGTTTCTGAAGTGGGCAGAGCAGGATTCTGACTCACCGCCCCCCCGAGCCTCCGGGCTTCTGGACACTGCTCGGGTCTAACTTGCAGACGGTCCCTGGTTCGACTTATTTCAGGACGGGAGCAGGACGGAGCCCCTGCACACGCAGGGCCAACAGCAAGCGGGCAGAGCGTGGACGGAGTGCCTGTCTCCTGTCCCTCCTCGGTTACCGGCCTTGCCATTGGTCCCTGCCATGGGGACCCTGAGCCAGCATGGCCTAAGGCTCCCTCCTTTCTCAAGCCCCAGACCAGTCCTGAGTGTTGTGGACAAGTCCGACCCCCTGATGTACTGTGGGCCCAAGCCCCCAGCTTCTTTGGGCCCCAAATGGCTTTAGCCATTCTTTGACTTTGTTTCGTCGCCTCTGGCTGAATCTCCTTCGATCTCCAGAGAAGTTTCTGTGCCTTCCCTCTTTCTGCGCAGAGGGTGTTTGGGGAGGAAGGGTTTCTTGTGTGCTGGGAGACCTGACTGTCTTGTGGTGAGGTCCCAGGCAGATGCGGCCAAGGGTAGGGCCTGTAGGAGGCCAGCGTGGGGGGACCGGGTTCAGGCAGAGGCCGACAACGGCCACCCAAGTTTCCGCGTGTTCTGGTTTGAGGGACTCTGCCGCTCATAGCCGGATGCGAATGGAACCCTTTCCTCAAAAGACACAAGAACAGAGCGGGGGTCTCGTTTTGCGTGAACGTGGCTTCTCGTGCTTACTTAACTAGAGGCAGCAGGAGGTGGGGGTTGGAATCATGTTTTGGGCCGGACTCTTTCTGTGCTGGCCAGCCACCCTCCAGCTGCGGGGCCAGTGGGTAAGCCTGCTGCGTCCCGCGTCTCCATCTGAAGACGGGATGACCAGGCCACCTCCGTCCGTACACCTGCTGTGAGGCTGAAGCGAGCTGATGTTTTCGGGGTATTTGGAACAACGCCTAAGGCAACACAAGGGCACGTGAGGGCTCCCTAGAGTACACCTGGGGCAAAGACAATGACAAAGGTTGTGAGAAGAATCCGGAAAGTCTGCACCAACAGAGAAAACCATTTCAGTTTATTTACTTGTAAACCGAGGCTAAAAATGCAGTTCCTGGGAGCATGTGTGTGCGCGCACGTGCGTGTGCGAGCCTGGGGAGGGGGCATTTCTCGAAGTGTTGTAATCCTCGGAGAGCGGGCACCTGCGGGTCATTTGCTCCCTAGAAAGTTAGCAAAGGAGGTAAGCAGACCACAGGAAGATACGATCTCAAGGAAAAGTGTGTTTGATGGTGCGGGCAGATGTCACCAGCTTTTGTTTATTTATTTTAGAGAGAGAGTGGGGAGTGTGAGTGGGGGAGGGGCAGGGGTCCGGGGACAAGCAGACCCCCTGCTGAGCGCAGAGCCCAACCCGGGGCTTGATCTCAAGACCCTGAGATCATGACCTGAGCCGAAATCAAGAGTCGGAGGCTCAACCCGCCGAGCCAGCCAGGCGCCCACGTTTGTTTCTACGAGGCAGGACCCTCCATGGAGCTAACAGGCAACACCCCGAGTGGAAAAGGATGTTTGTCTCCACAACACAGACTCTGTGACGAGGGCGAACACGAGGTAAACTCAGATCACTCACCCCCTATCTGGGAAGGAGGTCACCCGCACACCAGGACGGGGCCCTCGCAGGGCCCTGCCTTCTCTCCGTGGTGGTATCCAAGTGCCCGTTTGCGGACAGAGCAGGACGTGTCCGGGTGACGCTGGCCAGGGCACAGAGCCTGGATGCCTGCTGCAGCCACAGGGAATTTTCATCAGAATGAAGAATGCTGCCCAGTATTAATTAATTCAAGGAGCAGTATTTGATTGAATTTGCTTACAACATTCAAGATTCATAGCATCTCCCAGGAAAATACAAATATCTAAATGAACATTTTTGACCTTTGCAAATCCACACAAAAGCAACATTAAAATTTCACAGAAAGCACCCAAAATGGAGGTGTTTAGAGCAATATCTGTGTCATCACACGGGCCCTGGATATCAGGTCTGATTACTGGTTCACCTTAGTCAGGCTCCCCGTTGTGAGGCAATCAGTGTGGGGACTGTAATTGGCAATGCGGATGGGACAGTCTAGAACGGATCCTCTGTAAGTTCCCAGAAAACGCCCACGGCCAGGAAGACCCACGGGTGCACCAGGGCTCCCGCAGGACCCGGCCAGCTCAGCAAACCCCCCGGGGGCGTGGGGCTGGTGGCGGGAAGAGCATCCCTCTCTCCCAGCACGGGCCGCGCAGGGGGCGAGGCAGGCAGCTGACACGCACTTGGGGTCACGGGAATACGGAAAGCGATGCTGGGAGGAGGCGAAGGGGTCGTGTCCTCTGCGAGAGCCGGGGAGGCTCCCCGGGAGAGAGGCCGTCGGGCGTCCTGCAGATTACAGCGTGGGTGCCGAGGGGTGAGTGTCCCTGTGCTGACTCCACGACACCGGGCTGGCCCGTGGGGGAGGGATGGCAGAAAGGACTTGCTTCCCTGGCTGGACCGAGCCGGGGGGGTGGGGGGAGGTGACAGGGGAGCAGAGGCTGATGGATGGCAGGGCCCTGCCGGGGGAGGGACTGCCTCCCACAGTTGGGTTTTGTGTGGGCCCCGGAGCACCCCCTCTAGCCAGTGCACAACCGAGTTAACAGCCGGCTGTCTACACTTCACAGAAAACCTCGATGGCCAAGGGCTAGCTAGGGTTCCTCTGAAATTGCAGTAAACTAGCCACGGATCCACGGGTTATCTGTAACCCCCGACCTGCCAATAATGACATACAGTCATGCTCCCCCTAGCCCTGCTTTGCTTTTCTTTCTTTCTTTCTTTCTTTCTTTTTTTTTTTTAAGCTTCTCTTCATCTATTTTAGAGAGATCACAAGCGGGGAAGGGGCAGAGACAGAAGAGCAGAGACTCTGAAGCTGACCCAACACTGAACATGGAGCCCGACTCGGGGCTCGATCTCACGACCCTGAGATCATGACCTGAGCGGAAACCAAGTCAGAAGTTCAATGGGCCCAGCCCCCCAGGTGTCCGGCCCCCAGCCCTGCTTCTGCGTGAAGTTCCCTGTGATTTCGAGGTCAGCATCAGTCTGGGCCGAATACTGGAAAAGTCGGGGCGAGCATCGCAGTGAGCAGCCTCATCCAGGAGCCCCGTGCGTCAGAGCCACGGGACACGGATGAAAGGCGCTACTTTTATATGAGGCAAAAGTTGGCCCCTGTCCCCTGCTGGGTCTCACCCACTTCCTAGGAACTGGAACACTGCAGAGCGTATAATTTAATTGTCGAAAAGAAATAATAGTCAGTGAGGAAAATAGGTCCCAAAATAGATAGATCTGACATGTTCACTGTATTTACAAAAAATAGAGAGTTTGACTTTTTACCATTTTGTTATCTTTGTGCTCTGAACACTGGAAGCGCAAAATCAGATTCTGTGTTGGAAGAGAAAAGCATTTTCCTTGAAAAGCCCATAAAATGACGAAGTCCTCGACACCGACTTCGTAGTTTCTGCGAGCCTCTTGGAGACGGGCGTTCCCGGGTCACCCCGTAGGCGGTGTAGACAGGAGCCGGCGAGGCCGCTCCAGCTCCAGGAGGGGAGTGCCGTCTGCAGCTTCAATTCCTCCGTTTGCGCGCGTATCTTTGTTTTCTCTGAGTTGGGAGCAAGTTTGAAACACTCTGGAGAGAGCCAGACGGGAAGAAGCACCCAGCAGCGCAGAACGTGAGACGGAGCTCAGGCTCACTAGTCGTCAAGCTGTCGAGCTGCTATTTTTACCTTTTTTTTTGATCGAAGACTGCCAGGTCTGCAGAACGAACGGAGCCAGAAGCCCATCCAAGGGCGCGTTCGGCTCCCCAGAGACAGCTGGGACATCGCGGGGTCCTGTCTCCATCCCGCCTGGGCCCTCCTGCCTGTAGGGGTCTGTCACCCCGGACCCCAGACTTCACCCCATGCCAGGAGGGGCAAACCGCGCTCCAGAGTCCACAAAGGCCACTTTCTGTCTCTCTGTGTCGTCCGGAACGGTCTCAGCTGACTCTTGGGAGGAGAGAGCAGGAAGCCTGGCTTCTCTCCTGAGTCCTGGAGAAGCACTGTGCTGGGCTTCAGGTGGGAAGGGGCAGCGGCAGACGGGGAAAGGCAGCTGGGCTGTCGTGCTCTTTCCAACAGTGGGGAGTACAAACCCCGGAGACTTTTTTTTTTATTTTTTTAAAAGATTTTATTTATTTATTTGACAGACAGAGATCACAAGTAGGCAGAGAGGCAGGCAGAGAGAGAGGAGGAAGCAGGCTCCCTGCTGAGCAGAGAGCCCGATGTGGGGCGCGATCCCAGGACCCTGAGATCATGACCTGAGCCGAAGGCAGCGGGTTTAACCCACTGAGCCACCCAGGTGCCCCCCGGAGCCTTTTTAATTTATTTTTTATTTATTTTCAGCATAACAATATTCATTATTTTTGCACCACACCCAGTGCTCCATGCAATCCGTGCCCTCTATTATACCCACCACCTGGTTCCCCCAACCTCTTACCCCCCCCAACTCCCTTCTCCTCTCTAACTCCCCATGTCGTCCATGCTATTTGTTATGCTCCACAAGTAAGTAAAACCATATAATTGACTCTCTCTGCTTGACTTATTTCACTCAGCAGAATCTCTTCCAGTCCCGTCCATGTTGCTACAAAAGTTGGGTATTCATCCTTTCTGATGGAGGCATCATACTCCATAGTGTATATGGACCACATCTTCCTTATCCATTTGTCCATTGAAGGGCATCTTGGTTCTTTCCACAGTTTGGCGACCGTGGACATTGCTGCTATAAACATTGGGGTACAGATGGCCCTTCTTTTTACTACATCTGTGTCTTTGGGGTAATACCCAGTAGTGCAATCACAGGGTCATAGGGAATCTCTATTTTTAATTTCTTGAGGAATCTCCACACTGTTTTCCAAAGTGGCTGCACCAACTTGCAGTCCCACCAACAGTGGAAGAGGGTTCCCCTTTCTCCACATCCTCTCCAACACATGTTGTTTCCTGTCTTGCTAATTTTGGCCATTCTAACTGGTGTAAGGTGATATCTCAGTGTGGTTTTAATTTGAATCTCCCTGAGGGCTAGTGATGATGAACATTTTTTCATGTGTCTGATAACCGTTTGTGTGTCTTCATTGGAGACGTGTCTGTTCATGTCTTCTGCCCATTTTTTGATATGATTATCTGTTTTGTGTGTGTTGACTTTGGAGCCTTTTTAATTCTTTATATCCATGCACCTGTTGGCACCCATATTCTGCGGTGGGTGGGACGCATCCCAGGACCGTGGCGTAACGCAGGCAGTTCCTATTTGCTCGCTGCGTCATATGGTGTGCTTTTTGTCCCACACTCTGGAGTTCTTCGCTGGACAGAGCTGGATCATCTCTTCTCCTCCTTAAAACTTGAGTCCAAGATCGAGTTAGGGGCGGCAACAGAGGCTGCAGGACGGCCACTTAGGGACAGTCCCATCACTCTCCAGTGTGCGTATGGGCTTGCAGGCATAACTCAGTCAAAGTCCCTGCAGGTCTGACAAAAACACAGGTCACTGGGCCTGCACCTGGGACACCTGACTCAGCGGATTCGGGGCTGCCGCAGAGTCTGCTTTTCTAGCAAGTTCCCAGGCGAGGCCAATGCTGCTTGTCTGCGGACAGCACGTGGAGACTCGCGGACACGGAGGGAGCTGAGGGCCACAGCGGGTCATCGAGAGCACAGGCGGCCCCTGAGGCTCACGGTGGGCATGGCAGGAGCAGGTCGGGAGGCTCCAACCTGTGACCTAACAGACTTAGGCATCTGATTTTTTTTTTACAAGACTTAACACACTTAGGGGTTAATAGATTTCTTCTGTGTTTTTTTCAATGAGAATTTATGGCTCAGCATATGGTGTTTTTAATTATAGTAAAAAAAAAAAAAAAAAGCAAAAAACAAACCCAAATGATAGACTTACCTTCAAGGAGACTAGAGGCGCTATCTGGGTTCTGAGCTCTGATCCTCTCTGTTTTGTAGGTCTAACCAGACGACTTAGCTACATATTTCAGAAGCTATACACGATGACCACATGCGAACTTGGGTTAGCCTTTGATAATCTTGTGAAAATTACCCCCAACATTAGAATGATTTTTAAAGTAACAACCCAATCAGACACGTGTTTAATGACATGATAATCGCTTTTGGTTTTCCCTATCATCAGACAATAAGGATAAGTGAAATAACTAAGTAATGGCGTGTTTTGTTTTTTTCCTTGGAACCCACACCGTTTATTTTCATGGTTTTACTTTTCCTTGGTTCTCCATGGCTTCTTGCAATCAGCACCGTTGCTCGGTGTCCTTCGTGACGCAGCGTTCCGTCCTCACTGCTCACAGAGCCTGGAGATTCACATGGGCCGACACGGAGTGGCCACGCCACCCCGTTCTTCCGAAGCTCGGCTCCAGACCGAGGCCCCGTCTGCTCTCTGGGCAGAGCGTCTTCACGCAGATACGAGCAAGGAGGTTGGGGCAGGGGTGAAGAGGGTCATGAGGGACGTTGTAGGGGGACTTCAGCACTGGGCCCTGTCCTGTGTCCCTGTGACGGCTCTCTACTTCAGTCTTCTTGAGAACCGTGATCTAAGCCATGACTTTCCTCACTTAGGACATGAAGAAATAGTCACTTGTCCAACAAACGCTAGAATGGGAAGGAGTGGGTTTGAAGCCAAGCATCTCGTTCTCCAGCAAAAGGGAGAGTCCTTTTCTCCCTGAGGTGACCACCACCCGCTAGGCTGTGCCCAGCTCCGGGGTAGCCCAAGCCTGGCCGACGGGAGCTGGCCGTGCCTCGAACAGTCTGGTTCAAATGACGGACAGCCCCCCGCACCGCCCTCATCTCCATAGTCCCAGTCCCGTCCTACA
The DNA here is from genome assembly GCF_009829155.1 of Mustela erminea. NCBI lineage: Eukaryota > Metazoa > Chordata > Mammalia > Carnivora > Mustelidae > Mustela > Mustela erminea. The sequence continues at coordinate 2,586,389 of NC_045626.1, read as the reverse complement.
CTGGCGGATCATTCCAGGTCCGGTGCAAATGGCCTTGGCTTCTTTAACCCTTTCCAAAGAAAAGGTCTTTCTGCTGGCCACTTCCACACACATTCACACCCAGGAAATGCCAAAACAGTTACAAAAGTTGTGGCAAAGGTTTAACATTCACTTAAACCAACGTTTTTAATGCAAACAAACATGTACATAAAATTCTGGGAAAGGACAATATTTTAAGTCCAAATTTGAGGCCCTTTCATTAACTCATGCCCAGGGTCAACTTCTCACTTGCAAATGTCCACAATGCTTTATATGTACCACTCTTAAGATAGTTACGACTCTGTGCCTTGTGTTGGAGAGACACCTTGTCTCCTGGGAAGTCTTTAAACTCAAGGATCCATGGACATGTCCGCTTGACATTTTCCACTGACCGTTGGACCGAAGGAATACAAAAATGAGATTTGCTGAATAGACATTGAATTAACCATGCCACTCCACATTGTGTAAACGTTTAGTGAGCTTTCCATTCCAACCAAATAAAGTCCCTACTTCTGCATGCATCTTTTTTTTTTTTTTTACGATTTTTTTTTTTATTTATTTGACAGACAGAGATCACAAGTAGGCAGAGAGGCAGGCAGAGAGAGAGAGGAGGAAGCAGGCTCCTTGCTGAGCAGAGACCCCGATGCAGGGCTCGATCCCAGGACCCTGAGATCATGACCTGAGCCGAAGGCAGAGGCTTTAACCCACTGAGCCAACCAGGCGCCTCTTGGAACCTCATCTTCTTAACATTTCTTGTTTCTGGGCTTCAGGACACAGGCAGTGGGTTGGTTCTTGGATGCATCAGAGTCCTACCTCCCCGTGCCTGCATCCCCGGCTTCTCTCTACCTGGATGGTAACTTCGATGCCTTTTTTCTGCTTGTTACAAATTTCCTATCTTTCAAAACAAGCTTCAGCCTCACCTGCACTCTGAAAGTTTCCATAACCATAACCTGAGTCATATTGAATTCTCTACCCTATTTGCCCCCACAGCAATGGGGCTTCAAGCGTTGATAAAATGGTTATTTAATTCTCCCGTTACCGCTGGTTCCTCACATGACGTTTGGAGGCATGTTTGTGTCTTCTTCTGTCTGCCCAGTGTGGCTGAGGACATTTCACTGGGGAGACAAGGTCAGCGGGAGAACCCGATTTCTCCTTGACGTTTGTTGCTGCCTGTTCCGCTGGCGGCCTCCCTGCTCCCCTACGGGGCCGCACTCCGATGTGTTTCTCCCGTGAGTCTGTGTGTGTTCTGTTTCCTACATTTATCAGAGACTTTTAAGGCCAGTCTTCCATTTTCTATAAATCTGTTTACATGGAGACACTCAAAAATTCTTTCTTGGCTGTTACTCTCGGTAGATCTTTACAGTGAAGTTTTAAATTTTGCTCATTTTGTTTCAAAATAATCACCACTCAACATCTTTCTAATTAAAAGGGAGTTTTCACAAGAGACTCTCCAATATTTTCAAAGCCAGCCGCATTTCCAGAATCTACTGTCCGTATTCTGTGACCTTCTGTATCTTTATCTCAGGGGGAGTCTACTGCCGTCAAGGCAGTTCACTCTCAAATTCCTGAAACTAGAAGCCAGAATAAAGTCTGCTTGGAAGCTCCCCTGGCCGTCTACTTCTTGCCACTCTCAGAGCGAATCCCAAAGATCGACCCGTACATGCCTGTGTCAAGTCAGGCACGGATCGCCCACGGAAATCCCATGCTTGGCTTTTCTTGAGAAAGGCAGAGAGGAGGCAGTACCCGGGCAGGCCTGACCGCCCCCAGGGCTGCAGTGGGTCCTGGCTTCCGGCCGTGGTCCCCTCGGTGGCCTCTCTCAGGGATGGTGCCCCAGCTACCCAGGAGTTGTGTTTGCTGAGCTCAGCGGCCTCCCAGCCCAGGGCACGGCATGCCCAGGGCATGGCCTAGAGGGGAGGTCAGAAGCCATTCTAGGGGATCAGAGACCCCCACGGATCATTAAATTCTTTCGTGTAGCTGGACTTATGGCTTACTGGGGATATCCCTTTTCTTTTTCCTTGTCCCGCCCCACACTCTGCCCATCGCCTCCCACACCCCCTTTTAGCAAACACCCCTTTGTTCTGGATTAATGGGTCTGGTTTTGCTCCTCGTTTGTGGTTTATTCATTTGTTTTATTTTTTATTTATTTTATTATTTACTTTTAACTCAAGGATAATCAACACCCAGCATTGTAGCGGCTTCAGGTGTACGATATAGTGATTCAACCGTTCGGTGCCTTTCCCGCTGCTCATCCCAGAGAGAGCGCTCGGAATCTGCATGACCGATTTCAACCCATCTCTCCATCCAGCTCCCTTCAGACAACGGCCAGTTTTCCTCTGTATTTAAGAGTCTTTTTGTATTTGTCCTTTTATTTCTTTGCTTGTTTTGCTTCTTAGATGCCACACATGCGTGAAATTCTATATATTTGTCTTTCTTAGTTCGACTTACTTCACGTGCGCCACACGTCCTGCTCCATCCGTGTTGTCGCAAATGGCAAGATCTCGTCTTTTCTCTGGCTGCGTAATATTCCTGCGTACTCAGGCGTGCGTGCGTGTGTGTCTGTGTGTGCATATACGCCACATCTGCCTTACCCATCCGTCTGTTGCCGGCACTGATGCTGCTTCCATGTCTTGACTCGTACACACGGTGCTGCAAATAATCATAAGGTGCATATATGTGTTTGAATTAGTGCTTTTGTCTTCTAGGAGCAAATACCCAGGATAGAATTATTGGATCACATGGTATTTCCATGTTTAATTCTTCGAGGAAACTCTACACCGCTTTTCACAGTGGCTGCACCAAGTTTCTTTTTCACCAACAGGGCACGAGGGTTCCCTTTTCTCTACCTCGTCACCAACACTTATTACTTCTGGTGTTTTTAATTGTAGCCATTCTGGCAGCTAGAAGGCAACATCTCCTTGTGGTTTCATTTGCATTTCCTGAGGATGAAGGACACTGAGCATCTTCTCATGTGTCTGTTGGCCGTCTGGGCGTCTTCTTTGGAAAAGTATCGATTCAGGTCCTTTGATCAGTTTTTTTTTTTTTTTTTAAGATTATTTATTTATTTATTTGACACAGAGAGAGAGAGAGATCACAAGTAGGCAGAGACGCAGGCAGAGAGAGAGAGAGGAGGAAGCAGGCTCCCTGCTGAGCAGAGAGCCCGATGCGGGCCTCGATCCCAGGACCCTGAGATCATGACCTGAGCCGAAGGCAGCGGCTTAACCCACTGAGCCACCCAGGTGCCCCTTTGATCAGTTTTTAACAAGAGTTTTCACTTTTTTTTGTTTTTGTTTTGGTGTTGAGTATTCATTCTTCATACAGTTTGGATACTAACCCTTTGTCAAGTATGTCGTTTGCAAATCTCTTCTCTCATTCAGCACATAGTCTTCTAGTTTTGTTGTTGATCCCTTTGCCACGCAGAAGCTTTTTGTCTTGATGTAGTCCTGGTAGTTTCTTCTTGCTTTGTCTCCCTTGTGTCAGGAGGCGTATGTAGAAAAACTCTGTCGCAGCGGACATCAGAGACATTCTGTGTTCTCTTCCCGGACATTTACGGTTCAGGTCTCCCATCTACAACTTTGTTCCGCTTTGAGCTTATTTTCTGGATGGGGTCTGGAAGTGATTGAGTCTCATTATTCCGTGTGTGGCTTCCGCTTTTCCCAGCACCATTTATCGAAGAGTCTGCCGTTTTCCTGCTCTGTGTTATTGTCTCCTTTGTCAGGATGGACTGACTGTATAAGTGTGGGTTTATTTGGGGGCTCTCTGTTCTGTTCCCCCGATCTAGGTATTGTTTTTGTTCCAGTGCCGTACTGTTTGGGTTCCTACAGCTTCGCCGTCTAGCTTGACCTGGAATCGGGAAGCCTCCATTTTTGTTCTTCTTTCTCAGGAAAGCATCCGCTCTTTGGGGTCTTTTGTTGTCCCATTAAATATTCGTATTATTTGTTCTAGTTCTGTGAACAATTATGTCGGCCCATGAAATTTTTTAAAAATCACATTATATGGAGAAATCCTATCTTAAAGTAAATCCTTTTAAGAGAGGCTATTAACTGAACCACATGAAGTTGCTATTTGTGCAAGTCAAAAATGATCAAATATCAGCAATTTCACATGACACCGTTACATATTTTTCTCAGATGAGCAATGTTTCAGTTGGAGGTTATATTCCTTTAAAAAAAAATCGGTGTCAAATAAATGGTGTCCGTGATTAATATGATGCCCTAAATGCAAAGCAGAATAATCATTGATGCCTACACTAATTCTAAACGGTCAAATTACGCTCCGCGTCATCGCATTTTAGAGCTGAAAAGGGCCTAAGAGATCATTAGCCTAACATCATTTTTAAGATATGGAAATTGAGTCTTGGAGAGGCTAATCACCCGCCCAGGACTGGGTCTCCCGTTTCCTGATTTCCAAGCCTGTACTTTGCCCGGTCCACAGGCCCCCCTCCCTCCCACAACAGGCATACTGAGGGGCTCCTGTGAACAAGGGCCCTACTGTTCCGTCAGATTTGCATATAAAAAGATAAGAAACCACAGTTCTGCTATAGCATAAATAAGACCTAAATGAAAATATGAGCTGTTAAAATATTAAACAAGTACTGATACACTGCGCCCCTCTTTACACGTTAGGACCGACCCATTTCACACCGGGTTTAGATGACACCCTCCGTCTGACCTCTGAAGGGGTAGCTGCTGGCCCTCCCTGGGTCTGCCGTCCATGGCCCTGAAGCCGCCCGGCTCCACCCACCGCGTCACCAAATCGAGGAGGAAAAGCCCCTCTTGGACCCCCATCTCCTTCCGGAGTGAGCACGCTGCGTCCCGCGTGCAGGTGTGAGCCGAGCGTGGGACCGCGGTGGGGGGCGGGGGGAGCGACCCCCCCCTTCGGGAAGTGTTATGTTTGTTGAATCGAAATCCGGGCACCACAGTCTCATTCTTGCATCTGCGGGGAGATACCCCATACGAGGAGGGCCCCACTCCCAGCCGACGGGCTTGTCCCCTTGGCTGTTGAGGGACAGACCTCTTCCCAAGAGGGGCACGGGAGTCGCTGGGCTCTCTTTAAGCCAGGCTCTCGCGGAATTGTCTGGTTCTTTGTGTGATGACGTAGCCTGTCACCTCGGTGAGCACACGGCAGCCCAGAGCTGGAGAAACCCTTCAGGTCACGTCACAGGACGGGGTCAGGCGCCCCAAACCTGAGGCTGAGATCCTGGAAGTCAGGATGGCATCAGGCTCAGGGGGCTCGGCTTTCTAGGCACAGAGCTGTCAGAGGTCTGTGTCCGGCCAGACACCACGCAGGGAGAACCCCTCCGGGCTTTGCGGCCTCCCCGAGGCCCACACCGCTCTGAGTTTCCCCGATCAGAGCGCTCGGCTCTTTTTCTTGTCATCCTTGTGACCGGGAGGGTCTTCTGGACGGTGAGATGTGTCTGGTATTGCCGCGTGCCCGCGCCTCATCACACGAAGGCGGCCGGTGAGCGTGTGGAATGAGTGCATGAATGCGCGCGCGCTCTCGTCGGGGCTACGTCTGGCGAATGGGCAGCCCACCCCGGTAACATGGGCTGAGCGGCGCCGTCGGCCACCGATTTGTGGAATTCTGTCATTAAACGCCGAGTGGGCGGGATGAGAGAGTAATTTGATGCCGGCATGTGCTCAGAGCTGTGGGTCCCGCGAGGGGGGTGGGGGCAGACCCCTGAAGTCATCACCCCCCGTGAGCAGCCTCCCTACCAGCGCACCCCCTCCTCTGGGACCCGGGCCTCCGGAGGAGCAGGGAGGAGGCATTCAGGGCTGGAATCAGTGGAAGGAAGGGCTGCCTGAGCGCAGAAGCGGAGGAACCTGGAGGGGACAGGTCTCCACCAAACCTGTCTTCCCAGGAGGGTCTCCGGGGCCCCCGAAGGACAGGACTCATGATGGGCCTTACGTGCATCTGCCTGTCCACTTCTTCTTCTCGAAGAAATTCCCCACAAACTGTGCCAAGGTGCCCGGGGTACAGAACTCTCGAGACATGGTGAGAAGCCCAGAATGTGGCAAGCACGGCTTTGCTGACCCCCAGCTCCTTGGCTGGCCGGTCCCGCCACCGGTTTCCTCTCCCGCCTCTCGGCTTCCTCGTGGCTCACACGAGGGGACAGTAATACGTGCTGCATGGTCTCCAGCGCGTCCTGAAGCTCCTCCAAGCTCACACGACAGAAACCCCCTTCCCGCACTAGAGGTGCACGTGGGCACGTGTGTAGACCGCATCCCCGCGCATCGGGCTATTTAAGCATGAGGGGAATCATCCGCATAGGGACAGAGTTTCTGAATAAACGTGACCCGTGAAAATTATTCTAAGAAAGAAAGAAACAACGTTGGGACAACTCCTAAGTCGAAGGGAGTCCCACGTCTGGAGATGAAGGGACAGTGCACCCGGGTTTCCTCCAGGGAAAGATACAGAAGCATTAGACTTGGAGGGAGACACCTGAGCACACTGGAGAGCCCACCCCGGGGCAGAACCTGTGTGATCCCAGTCTCGTGTGAACACTGGAGCCCCTTGAGACCAGACGGGGCTGGGGCTTTGATGTCCCTCGAGCCACCTGTACAGCCTCCGGGTGGCCTGGTATGTCTTTGCCAGCACGCTTGGACCGGACTCAGAGACCCCCATGTCTGCCCTGGACAGGACCCGTGGCTGCCTCGCCAGCCCAGGGAGGACGCCGGGGTCCATCGTCGGCCACTGGGGCAGAAGACGCACGACTCACACTCACGTTTGCTCCGCAGCCTGGTGTCTGTCGGTCTCCCTCAGCTCCGTCTGACAAGGGCCCTCACGTGCAGCACAGATCAGCAGGAGTCGTGCAGGGGTTTCCCGTGGCCTGGGGAGGAGGCCCAGGTGTGTTCTACTCCGTCCTCCACTCCCGCCTCAGAGGGGGACAAGCCAGCCACATGGCCGCCGTGTGTGCGTGTGTGCGTGTGTCCGTCTGCAGCTCAGGGATCCTCGGGCTGGGCTCTGGGGACAAGCCAGCCACATGGCCCCCGTGTGTGCGTGTGTGCGTGTGTCCGTCTGCAGCTTAGGGACCCTCGGGCTGGGCTCCGGGGACAAGCCAGCCACATGGCCCCCGTGTGTCCGTGTGTCCGTCTGCAGCTCAGGGACCCTCGGGCTGGGCTCCGTCCGCAAGTGCTGACAGCTTTTCTCCACGTTCCTCGGGGCCGTGCTGCCGGATGGGTGACGCCGGCCTGCTGCTCGGGGTGACTGTCCGGTGTCTCTGTAGAGGGGGTCCTGGACCCCAAAGGAGGCTCTGGGCCAGCCCGATCCCCAGCCCCCCACAGCGGCGGGCAGAGCAAGCGTCCATCACCCACGTGACTCGCTTGCCTGACCTTGTCTCATCACCGACTCCGACGTGAGGGCTTCAGAGACACAGAGATGTACACACCGGCCGGCAGGCATGTTCTCTTTGTCTGAAGAACGTCCAGAACAGGGTTGGGAAGGACTGGGGTGCCCCCGCTTCTGGGTTCACACCCGTCTCTTGTGTGTGTGCTGCTCCTCGGCGGCATGAACCAGCGAGCTGTGAGCCAAGGCACCTGCCCGTGCTGTCCGCTTGCCGAGGTTAGGGGGGCGGAAACAAGCAGCGGGAGAGCCCGTGACCGCAGGTGGGGGACGGGACCGACGGGGACGGGCGGGGGCGGACGGGGACGCTTCCGACGGCTCCGCCTCCGACGGCTCCGCTTCCGTTTGCGCGTCTGCCCGAGGCTTCCTCCGCCGCCCGCCGCCCGATTCCTTCTTTTCTCCCCTTCTTGCGCCAACCTCGTCGCTGGGCGAGCTTCCACGGGGCCTGGGAGCACCGCGCACCTCCCTCCCCTAACAGCGGCCCCCGGGAGCAGGGCTGGGAAGACTCGGGTTTAGGGGAAACAGTGACGAGGCCGCCGCAGGCATCGGGAGACTGGGTAGCACGGAACTGCCCTGCGCTCCGTCTCTGTGTCCGGGGCTTTCCAGCACAGCTCAGGCTACTGTGCGGTTCCTCTGGACGTAAAGATCGGCCAGAATTCTAAACTGAGGAAGAGACACAGCAAAACCCTAGGTGAGGTCGTCCGGGAAGCACAGGACGGGAAGGGAACTACAGGATGGAGAGCGATCGTCGTGTGTTTCCAGGGCCGCCTGCCGCCCGCCGGCTGCGCAGTCAGCCCTCCCGCCTGGCCCGCGCGCCCACGGCCGCCTCTGGACCCCCTGAGCTGGCTGGTGCTGCCCGGCTTTTCTCCACTGTCCTATCTGCGAGGCTCTTGCAAGAGGGGACCCCACACTGTCCTCGGCGGTCAGCTCAGACCTACCACGCTAGGAAGCGCCTCCTCGCAGCTCTCTGGGAATCTCCCGAGTGTGGTTTCTCAAGGAGCAGGCCGCCTCCCGTGCCTGGGAAATCTGCGGGGCACCGGGCACCTCGTCCTCTGACAGAGACCCGCAGAAATGGAGTTAAACCTTTGCAACCCGTACTAACGAGGCACTTGCGATTTTAATAGCTGGTGAAGGAAAATTTCAGTGACGTGCTGTCGGCAGGCCGCGCGGGATGGTGTGGCATACGGGCTACGTTTGTGTAAAGCCGCGTATAGGGAAGAAATTTCCCAGCACGTGGGAGCGGAGGGTACAAATAATAGTTTGCATTGGCGGGGACCCTCGGTGAAGCTCAGGGCTGCGTCCAGGTCTCAGGGGGACGGACAGCGATGCGGCGACCCCGGAGACCTTATCCTCCCAGTGTGGGCTGGGAACTTCTTAGGCACGAAATAGCACCTTTTCTTAATCTTTGACTTCCCTGGGCGATTGGGCCTTGCGTGGGAGAGAGCTGGGCGTGAGAGCAGACCAAGCCCTGTGTGAAACGTGCACAAGCTCCTTAGATGCATGTGGTACGGTCAAGGGTGTGATCAGCTTATACCCAGACCCTCCTCCCGCTGCCCCCGAGATTCCCTCCCTGCCCGTCCCGGGGAGCCCACCCGGTGTCCAGTCCCCGCTCGCTATTACAGGGGTGAGATAGACCCCCAAAATCTTCATTCTTTATTGCACAACTCGCTGTGGAAGGAGTGTGTGTGTGTGTGTGTGTGTGTGTGCGGTGTTCGTCGTGGGTGGGCACTGGGCTGGCTCTGTTTCCTCCTCAGCTCGTGGCATGATGTCGCCATAGGCTCTCCCTCGTCTGTGTAATGAACTAGCCAGTGCCCAGTTTCTCATCATCCCACCCCTAACCACACCCCACAGTCGGCAAGCACGTTCACGGGTTACACCTGTGGCCTTTCTGTTCATAGGTTTTCTTGGAAACTGTATCATTTTCTGTTGGAGTGTTTTTTAATAAACATAAATCGTATCATATCACACATTTTATTCTGCTTCTCCTGGTACCTGCTTAGGAGTCTTGTCTTTGGTGTTCATTCTGATAATGTCTACAAACCCCCATTGCTTCTGGCTGTGGGGATGGCCCCGTGTCAAGAGTTCCTTCCAGAACTGCCCTGCTGTTCTTCTAGGGTGGACCACCAGATCGCTTCCAACCTCCCTACCAAAAGGACACTCAGGGAGATATCCTTGTGCACAGTTAACACCCTCGTGGTGTAGCCCTGGTGGAATGTGAGGGCATTTTTGGAAGCAGGTTTTGGGTCGTGGAGTAGCATGTGCTCGTACAAGTCAGGAGGACTAGGTGCCCCCGTGGGGCGGCTCCAGCGTCCACGCCGCCGGAGCAGACCCAGGTGTCCACAAGGTCACTTGGTGAACTTGGAAGCTGGCCCCCCAGGTCAGCGGGGAAAGCACCAATTCCACTGAGCTCTCGGTTCTGTTCCCCTTCATTTGTGGGTGTCTGCACCGATAGTAGTTACCATCCGGGATGGATTTGGGGTTTGCTTACTGTCAGGCAGAGAGAACACCCTCTTCACGCTTCTTTCAGGCGGATTTACGATGTTGTGGACCTGTATTCTTTCTTATGAAGTTTAGAGTTTCTTTGAAGGGTCCAACTTGAATTTTGAGTGATACTACATTGAGTTCTTGGAATAGTTTGAGGCTAATTTGAAACATTTAAAATGTTGTCCTGTGCAAGCCGAGACTTACTCAAATCATTTATATCTTTACTCTTAGAAGTTTTCATTCTGAAATTGTTTCCAACTTACAAACCCGTTGCGAAGGGGTACAAAAAAGTTTTCTCTCTGCTCACCACTCAGCTTCCCCAGATGTGAACTTGAGTTACTCAACCCCTTTTTCTCGTGAGCTGTTCCTTTTTCTGGCCTAAGGCCCAGCCCGGGACGTCTCGTGGCATTTCACCGTCATGCCTCCTTGGTCTCCTCCATTCTAGGACACTTCCTTGGTATTTCTTGCCGTTTGTAAATTTAACACTGCTGAAAGATACACTGACTGAAGGAGGCATTACGGAACTGCTGGCTCGCAGAATGTCTCTCTATTTGGGTTTTTGTGATGTTTCTTCCTGATTAAATTCGGGAGTCCTCATGATCAAATGCAAGAATACCGTGTAACTGTGGTTGAGACGTACAAAACAGACCACCCAAAGATTGCATGGGACAAGCTTATACTAAAAAATGTTTCATTGTTTACCAGAAATTCAAGTGTTACTGGGTGTTCTGTATTTCTATTTGTCAAACCTGGAAAGCGTGCACATAAGTGATTCTGTGCTCTACTCAAGGCATCAGAACAAAGGGTACATAATTTTCATAACTCTCTTCAGCTTTGGTAACATGGTTAAGGTGGTTCCTGTCAGATTTCTCTGCAGCAAAGTTATTATTTTTCTCTTTTTAATTAATGAGCTTATGATGGAGAGATGCTTTGAGGCTGTGCAAATATCCTATTTTTCACCACACTTTCACCCACTAATTTTAGCATCTACTGATGATTTTTTTTGCCTGCAAGAATTACGAATGGGGTGTTTGCAAAATGGGATTTCTAATGTCCATCACTCCCTCTATGCGAGTTGGGATTCTTACTGTAAGGAAAAGCTGTACATTCTTCCCCCATTGATTTATTTATTCAATTTTTTTATATCAGCATGAACTTACAGACATTCATTTTGTTGTACAGATAATAATCTATTACTACCATTATTGATTGTGTTGCTCAGCTCACCCCAGATCTGACCATACAAGCGGACTCCTGTGTCCTCTGGATTTGCCTCATTATTTCTCGAGCATTTCCTTCCCTCTTCACACCACACAACAGGTTCCAGCTCCTCTGGTACTCTCCATGCCCCCGCCCTGGCGTTAGCCTTTTTCTTCAAGGATCTCCTGTTCTTTTCATTACAGAATGCTGTTTAGAAGCCAAATCTTGGTGCTAGGTGTAAACCGTCTGTATATATTTCTAAATTTGTGTTCTTATAATAAATCTTATTTTCTAGTTGGACGTTACAGGTATAGAGACTATACCTATGACTATGTTAAAATATAGCTATGATAGTGAATATTCTTGTTTGTACCCCCAAAACTTAAAGAGAATGCATTTAAAGTTGTTTCTTTATGTATATTTGCTTTAGATTTTTGACATGTAAACTTTGCCTTAAGGAAATCTTCTATGATCTTGTATGCTGAGAGATTTTGTATTAAGTCATCAAATACTTTCTTATGTCATTGACTTGGTGAGATAATCATGTAACTTTCCCCTTTTAAACAATTAGTGGAAAAGAGGCATTAATTATTTTTCTGGTATTCAATTCTCCTTGAACTTCTGAAATGAACCCTTCTTGGTCATGATTTATGATGTTTAAATATAATGTTGGAATCTTTTGACTAAAATTTTATTTAGGATTTTTTAAACTTTATTTTCTTTCCTTATATTACCTTTATTTGATTTTAGAATCAAAATGATACAAGCTTCATAAAAATGTGCTGGGCAACTTTTTATTCATTCTAGTATTTTATTTTAAAGAATTGTATAGGAAGACTTAAGTATTTCTTAAAAGTTTGTCATACCACTAAAAATGTATTAGAATTAATAAACAAGTTCAGCAAGTTTATAGGATATAAAATCAATACAAAAAATCATTGTATTTCTATAATATATAAGCAATAAGCAATCTGAAATTGAAATTAAAATTTCCACTTAGAAAACCATCAACAAGGATGAAATACTTAAATTTAACAGTGGAAGTGTCATTTCATTTATACTGAAAACTACAAAACACTGTTAAAAAAAAGATCAAAGAGGACCAAAATAAATAGAAGGCTATTCTGTGTCCATGGATAGGAACATATGATGTTAAATGAAAATATTCCCTACATTTATGTACAATTCAATGCAATCACTATGAAATTCTACCTGACTTTTTAAAGGAACTGATAAGCTGAACTTAAAATTCAAAGGGAAATGAAAGGGACTTTGAATCACAGAAAAAATCTTGGTAAAGAACAAATTCAGAGGGTTCAAATTCCCTTGTAATCAAAACAGCATGATACCTAAGTCAATGGAACAGAACTGAATTAAAAAAAAATCCCTTTTTTATGGCCCATTGCTGAAAGTGTTAAGGCAATTCAATGGAGAAAGAATCACTTTTTCAACAAATGGTGTTGGCTTCTTTGGATACCCACATGCAAAAGAATAAAATTAGACCCCTACCTCACACCATACAGAAAAATCAATTCAAGGTGGACCATAGAACTAAATGTAAGAGCTAAAACTATAAAACTCTTCAGAGAAAATATGGCAATAAATCTTTGTGCTGTTGGGTTAAGCAATGATTTCTTAGCTATAATATCAAAATCATAAGTGATCAAAGAGAGACTGAAAAGTTGGATGTCATCAATAGTATAAGCTTTTGTGCTTCAAAGGAGATTGTCAATAAAATGAAAGACAACACATGGGCTGAGAGAAAATATTGATAAATCATATAACTGATAAGAAGGTTGTGTCCAAAATATATAACAACACTGACAACTCAAAAATTAAAAGACAACCCAATATAAAAATGAGCAAAGGGCTTGAATAGTCATTTCTGTGAAAAAGACATATAAGTGACCACTACACACAACAAAAGAAGCTGAACATTATTAGTCACCTGAGAAATGCAAATAAAAACCATAATGAAATAGTACTTGACATCCACAAAAATGGGTGTCATCAAAAAGACAGACAATTCCCTGATATGAGTAAGTGGAGATGCACCAGGGCAGTTAAGGGGGTAGGAGAAGAATAAATGAAACAAGATGGGATTGGGAGGGAGACAAACCATAAGTGACTCTTAATCTCACAAAACAAACTGAGGGTTGCTGGGGGGAGGGGGTTTGGGAGAAGGGGGTGGGATTATGGACATTGGGGAGGGTATGTGCTTTGGTGAGTGCTGTAAAGTGTGTAAACCTGAGATTCACAGACCTGTACCCCTGGGGATAAAAATATATTATATGTTTATAAAAAAATTTAAAGTAGTCAAAAAAAAAAAAAAAAAGACAATAGCAGGTGTTGATGTGGAGAAACTGGAACACACATACATTGTTGGTGGGAATACAAAATGGTGTAACCACTTCAAGAAACAGTTTGTTAGTTTCTAATAATGTAAAATATAGGGTTTTCATATGACCCAGCAATTGTACTCCTAAGTACATATCCAAGAGAAATGAACCACACATCCACACAAAAACTTGTATGCAAACATTCATAGCAGCATCATTCGTAATAGCCCCAAAGTGAAAACAACCCGATTTCCATCAATTAATGAATGGATAAACAAAATGTGGTCTAGCCATAAGATGCAACATTATTTGGCAGCAATAAAAAAATGAATTGCTGATGTATGTTACAATGTAGACAAATCTTGAACACATTACTCAGAGTAAAAGAAGTGGTCACAAAAGGCCACGTATCATACACTATTTAAATGTCCAGAAATGTCCAGAAAAAGAGAATCAATGGAGACATAAAGTAGATTATTGTTTGTTCAGGGCTCATGGTGGGGAGGTAAGGTTGGGGAGGAAAGTGTGAAGTGATTGCTGATGGCTTCTTCTAGGGAGCTGAAAATGTTCTACAAGTAGAATATGTTACATAACTCTGTTACATAACTCTGTAAAGACACTAATGCGATTGAATCGTGCACTTTATTTTTATTTATTTATTTATTTATTTATTTATTTATTTAGGGAGACAGAGAAAGAGCAGGGGAGGGGCTGAGGGAGAGGGAGAGAGGATCTAAGTCAACTCCACACCCACAGGGCGCCCCATGTAGGGCTTGATCTCATGACCCTAAGATCATGACCTGAACTGAAACAAAGAGTCAGATGCTTAACTGACTGAGCCACCCAGGCGCTCCAGTAATTTCTATGTTTTATCCCAATATTATAGTGGAACAAAACCTGAATGACATTGATCCATTATGGCCTATTTTTGTAAATGTTATGTGATGGCTCAAGCTGATTGAAGACCTCGTTTGGGTCTTCGACAGCTATGCTTAGATTTAACTTTTTGTTCTGTCCCTTTTGGGGAAAGATGTGCTAAAGTCTCGTCGAGGATTGTTGACTTAGCCACTACTCTCTGAGGTCCTGGCTCTTGCCGCTTGCATGGGCTGAGGTCGTACTTACATTTACTATGGATTTAGCTTCTGGTTCTCTCTGGGCTTTTACCAGCAGGTAATACTACCCTTCAGATCCTGACAGTATTTTTGGCCTTATACATTCCATTTTGTCAGAAATTCCGATTACTACACAACTTCCCTTCAGTTCATATTTGCTTAGTATAAGATTTTAACCCTTCTATTTTCATTTCTCTGTCTTTTTGTTCTCAGTGTTTTTATCTTATGTTCTTTTTAATCCCAGATCTGTCTCTCAGTTGGTGGATTTAACCTATTTTCATTTATAGTAATTACTCATAGGAAAAAACTCACTTCTCGTATCTTATATTTTTGATTTGCTGAATTCCTCCTTTTAGTTTTTGTTTCTGCTTTCTACCGTATGGGCCCGATTTTCTTCTGCCGGCTTGAGCCTTGGTGTTTTTGCTTTGACAATTGTCTTCACCTCAAGACAAGTTCTCATGTGCATTGATCTTTACTGACGTTTTTTTTTTTTTAAGATTTTATTCATTTATTTGAGAGAGAGAGAAAAAGCGACCAGTGGGGAGGGTCAGAGGGAGAGAGAGAGAGAGAAGAGCCGACTCTCCACTGAGCAGGGAGCCCAAGGCAGGACTCCATCCAAGGACCCTGAGATCATGACCTGAGCCAAAGGCAGACCCTTACACAACTGAGCCCCTGAGGTGTTCCCATGGATCCTCACCGACTTCTTAAGCTTACACTGTCTGTTTTTCTCCTCACAAGGAAGGAAGTTACCACACTTCCATATGCCGTGGTGTTCTTGCCCCACACCTTCGATGTTGATTCTGCCCACGGGTTAGATTCTGGGTTCTCCCCAGGAACAAACATCACCAACATATTTGGCTCCTTTGAATTCCCTGTCTTTTACAGCAATGTCTAGGGGTCTAGCTCTCTTAGGTTTAGGATTTTACGCCAAGTGTTTTCTCACAAAAAGTGGGTCTTTGTATGGAAACCCTCGGAGAGTACTTGGGTATTGCCCGACAGGTCTTACGTGTGAATGGTAGCTTTTCTAGAAATAATATTCTAGGTTCAAATCTGTTTTTCTTTAATTATTTAAAAATATTGCTCCACTGTTCTCTTGCAGTCAGGGCTGCTGTTGGGAAGTCCAGTGACAACCGGGGTCCTGTTCTTAGGAGGTGAACTGCTCATTATGTACGGAAGCTTTCGGAGTGTTCTCTCTGCGTTTGGTGGTCTTAAATTTCACTGCAAAATGTCCATATGTGCCATTTTTCCTCATTTTTCCCATCTTTTTAAAAACTTCCTTGAGTTTTTTTTTTTTTCTTTCTTTCTCTCCAGGAAATTTCCAAACATTTGTTCTGCTCTGGTTTTATTGGTCCCTCCTGGGATTTCTATTGCGCAGATATTGGTGTTTTTAACCGTCATTCCTGATGCTTTTCTTTGATATTTCCTATCTCTCCAGCCCTTCCTGTAGGTTTCTGAGAAAATGTCTTAATCTTGTATTTTCACTCCCGAATTCACCCTTCAGCTCTATCTTGCTATTTACCTTCGTTATTATGCCCGCGTGCTTTTATCGTTTGTGGTTTTTCAAATTCTTCACGACAGCTCTCAGTCACAATAATAGTATAAAATGTAAGAAATGAATAAACTCTGTAGGTAGTTTCCCAGTTAAATGGAAACTTGGTATTTTAAACGTTGAAGTCAGAAATTAAGACAAAGGAAAAGCCATGAAATCTGGGTTATATAGGCTTTGGGAAAAGTTGTATAACATCACAACCCTGCGTTTGTTGGGACTTGCTTCACCAGAAACCCGGTCGGTGAGCACCTGGATCTCGGACTTCCAGCCCCCGGAACTGTGAGACGTCAAGTCTGTTTCTCAGGCCGCCCCTTCCGTGGTCTCGGTTGCGGCCGTCGGAGCCCGTCAGAGCCCGTCGGAGCCCGCCCTGTGTGCTGGTCACTGTCCTGCCGGACATCAGCTCCCACCTGCCACATGGACCCCCGTGCCCTGAGCCAAGCTCTGTGAAGCATCCGGTTCAGATCCTGCCCTGCGGGGAGCGGTGGGCAGTGCCAATCCGAGACAGGAGAGGTATGCTCTGGAGTCAGGCAGGTACGCGGACTTGGCAGCTGCCTCCAGAAGCAGTGATGCCTCCTCCGCACTCGGGCCAGCCAGACACGCCTCTCAGAGCGAGTCCTCTGGTGTCCGTGATGCAGCTCAATAGTTGCACCTGAACCTGCTTCGTTTGCAGGAAAAACCCAGTTATCCTTGTGTGTAAGCGAGAAGCCCACTCGGGGCTGACAGTGTCAGAGAGCCCCGGGGCGTGCCGCCTGCTCTCAGGAGTCTCCGTGTCGCCGGCGCC
The DNA here is from genome assembly GCF_009829155.1 of Mustela erminea. Lineage (NCBI taxonomy): Eukaryota > Metazoa > Chordata > Mammalia > Carnivora > Mustelidae > Mustela > Mustela erminea. Next base: position 2,569,568 of record NC_045626.1, on the reverse strand, counting down.
CGGCGCTCGGATGCACGCTTCCCTCGTAAATGACGGACAACCACGGAAAATTAGTTACTTTATGGCCATGAAGTGCCACGTGAATATTTTCCCCAGAATATTTCCCAAAAATCTTTAGGAAATGGGAATGTAAGAGTAGCCTTTCAGGACGGACATAACTGAGGCGACGCGCCCCGGAGCTGAGTTCTCTGCCGCGATCATGGGATTTCGTGTCTGGATCCTGAGTTTCGCCTGATCTCAGGTGAATCATTTAACCTGCCTGAACCTTAGCGGCTTCCTCTGCAAAATGAGAAAATGACTGTCACCTGCTGTCTAAAACGTGACTCTTGGGACAGCCGGTGTGAAAATGCAGGCGCCGCGCTTGGCGAAGCAAGCTCTGGCGAAGCCCCAGGCCACCCAGGCCTGACCCTCCTCCGGCACTTCCAGCCGCTCGCTGGCCGTCCCACACCCGGGGGCGTCGACCGAGCCGCTCTTGGTGTCTGTTGTCCTTCACTCTCTCTTCAAGGTGGAAACATTTCTGGCAGTTGATTTCTCGGATAATGAGAAAACAGTTCATCGTGAGTATGCAGTTACCGAGCAGTTTGGAGATGACCGTTCCGGGAGTAGGGGCATCTGGCGAGACCTGGGTCAGCATTTTATCTGTGCCTCGTCTTTCTCTGTTATTTTGGGAAACACCGGCTTCCATGAGCCTCCAAGTCTGCGTCCACGAAGCCGAGACTGTCGTACCTGTGTGGCGCTTCCTGTGGAGAGCGTGGGAGATTATTTGGGGGCGACCTCGGAGCGGGATCTGCAGGGTGTCTGGCTTCCAGCCAGGGCTGGGGCTGTGGTCTTGGTATTTTCTGCTCCTCGGAGCAGCATGTGTGCCTGGGCGTCTCCTCTTGCCCTCCTAGACGTTGGCCATCGGGGAGGCCTTGGCCTTCCAAGGGCTGGAACATTGCCTTCTACATTTTCTCAAGCTTTTGCAATGGCAGGAAGCCGGGGACAGGTGGGCTGGAAGACGGGCCAATTTCGCTCAACTGGAAGGCTGGAAAAAAACAATTTGCTGATTCGCTGTGTTTGCTGAATAGACAGACTTTGGGGTTCTGGGCTAAAGATTTATTTAATCTCTTATCCCGTAACTAAAGAAGGCATGTTTGCCATCAGTTCATGTCTGTTCCACATTGTCCCTCTGTCTTTCCATTCCTTCTAAGAGAGTCCCTTTCTCGGGGGACAACTGTGCGCAGGCAACATTTCGGAGCTGTTTTAGGCTTCGAGTTTGACTTGGAGACATTTGCGGCCAGGACTCAGTTTCAGAGAGCGTGGGGAGGCGGCGGCCAGTCCCCGGGCGACGTCACAGGGGCATGCGGAGCTCCCACGCGTGGGCTGTCAGAAACCTGCACACCCCTGCCCGTCGGGCGGCTGCACCCGAGGAGGACCAGCATGACAAGGACCCCTCCCACCGCGAACTTGCTTTGCTCCTTAATACGTTGACGTACGGCTTGTTTGTCTGCGGCTCAGTGTGATGTTCGTACCTACAAAAAGCCAAGTGCGTGAGAATGCTTTCAGAGCAAAATCCAATCTTGCAAAGGTAATGATGTTCTAAAATGGGAAAAAGTGCAACTCAAGCAAAAAGAAATGAAATAAACCCAAAAAGGACTGAATTCTTTTTCTTTCTAGATCTTCTGAGCAGTAAAGTTTTTTCAAACATGCTATCAGATTGCTTCCATTATTTAAAAATATTTTTAACACAGGAAAAAGTTAATAAGTATCATATTTTATATTTCGCAATGTTACCCGCCGTCTTCCGCTGTTCCAGATGTTGGCTCCGCTGTGCAACTAGGCTTGTGGTTTAAAATGGGTCCTACGTAAGGATTCATTCCAAAGCCCGGAGAAAACGCGCAGGCCCAGCGAGGGCCTTGTATGTTGCCACAGGAACACTACGCAAACATGCACCGGTTTGAACACCACAGAATTCACAGGGAATAATTCACAGATTCTAACTGCGAATAAGAGGGAGACAGACACTTTTAAATGTCATGTTGATATTTGTATAAATGCAGAATTGGGGGGTAAAGCAACTACAAGAAAACACTCCAGGGCGGTTCTACCTTGTGCCAGGCCCACCTAAGCAGACAGGAGGACGAGTCCAGAAGGGCTGGCTGGGCTCCTCGCTCTGTGTGCCTTGCAGAATGTACGTCTATGAGAAAACGCCAGGAAGAGAAATCTGCTGTTCTCGCCAGGTGCAAACGGATTTCTGAACGAGCGCCCTCCTGTGTGCCCTCGCATTCCTTTACTCCCTGCCTCTTGGGGAGGTCGGAGAGCGGGTTTTTGACATCAGTCCTTTCTAAATACCAGCAAGGAAGGCAGGAGAATGTTCTCCTTGGGGGACTATAGGGGTCGCTGAAAGGGCTGGGGCCCGAGAACGTTCGAGTTCGGGCCTGCCTGTAATTGGTCAGCTGGTGTGGCCCAGAAGCCCACCTCTGCCCGGTCCACAGGGAGAACCTGAACGGGGGCAAATATGCAGCAGGGCAACGTGGTGCCTGCAGACCAGGGTCAGGCTCTAACGAGATGTCTCTTGGGAGAGAGGGACTTGGTCCTTTCCCCTGTGCCCCTGGGGAGCCCCGCTTAGGAGTCTTCTCTGCCCCCCTCTGGCTTTCTGGTTGACCCTGATCTCCAGGGGCCCTCTCTCTCTCCATTCTCTGAACCAATATAAAACTGTCGCTTGTGACAAATAATGCACACATTTAAAATAACCGCAGAGTAGTTTCCGAAAAGGCCGAGACTCTAAAAGAAAAACTGAAGGCGTGCAGCTAGTTTGTGTGAGGTAATGGCCCAACGTGGAGGACATCACAGGGATCTGATGGCCCTTGGATGGGGACATCTTACCTTCCCCAGGTCGTTAACATTGGGTACCCATGTCTCTCTAAATAGCGGCTCGTGCCCTCGTAAGCAGGGGCACAGAGTGAGTCGGAAAGTGTGAAGAGGGCAAGGAGCCCCGACTGCGCGCAGGAGCCGAGGGAACCAGCAGGGGCTGTGGGAGGAGGCTCCGCGTCTCAGCGGCTGATGCCCGTGGGGGCTATGATGAGCTTGTTCAAACCGTTCTCCAAGCTTTCAGAGAAGTGAAGCCCACTCCAGGGGAACAAACAGGCACTGGGTTTGGTGCCGGTATGAGGAGGTTTTGGGAGGAGACCACACCCATGGGAGCAGAGTGCGGAGGGGAACGTGCCCTGACACCATCTGAGGCCCTCCGAGTATTGCCAGATGTCAAGGCACACAGATTCTTGGGCTTTAGTTTTAGGTCTTATGTCATGGCGAAGAGCAGGGAGTGTGTCATTTCTGGTCACACAGGAGTCCGAGGTCAGCACCGGCATGAGCTGGATAGGAAGGAGGGAGCCGTGTGCGTATGCGGTGCTCTCGGGCAGCTTGTGTCTCTGATGACTCTACAACAAGGGGATGGGGGTTGATGAGGTACGTGGGAGGGGCTGAGCAAAACGAGGGTCAAGCTGTACCTCTTGCTTTGTCGGCTGGATTAGCCCTGAGCTTCTAGTTAGAGGCCTTCAGTGAATATACTGGGAAAAACTGGGGTTCAGGGAGGCAAGAAAAAGGCCCATGGAGGAATGCTTATATTTCTGATGGAAAGACCTGGATTAGGAGTTAGAACATTCAACTTCATTTCACCCCAAGGAAGGCACGCATCCCCAAATCACTGTTTGCTGAACTGCAAAGGGAAATCATAGCAATACCAGCCCACTCGTGAGAGTAAAATGAAACAGTAGACGGGGAAACTATGAAATACCTCCCATACATTGCCGTTGATAAGGCATTATCATTCACACGGAGCTTCGATTGGTTTTACTATGAACGTGATTACGTACTTTAAGCAACTAGTACTGGATAATAAGCTAAAAGGGATTTTAAAATGTCCTTTTGTTGTTTAAAATAACGTGCTCTTAAAAAATAAGTAGAAATCATACACATTTTTATTTGGACTTTTTTAAGGAGGCAATTATGTCACTTAAAAATGAAGAGATGAACATCAAAATCAGACAAAGACATTAAGGAAAAAAACCACAGACTGATAATTTTTATAAACATGGTGCAAATATCCTCAAAAGAGTTTTAGTAAATCAAATGCATACACAATGCATACAATTATACACCACAACCAAGTGCGATTTATCCCAGGTGTTCAGTCTCAACATTTGAAGATCAATCAATGCAATCTATCATATCAATAGGCTAGAGAAGAAAAATCACATGATCATATCAATAGATGCAGAGAAGGCATCCGATGGAATCTAATACTCATTCATGATAAAAATTTTCAACAAACCAGGAATAGAGGAACATTTCCTCAAATTAATCAAGGAAATCTACCAAAAAAACCTCCTACAGTTAATATCACTTAATTGTGAGAAACTCAAATCTTTCTTGCTAAGGTCAATGAAAATATTGAAAACAAATGGAATTTGAAATTAAAAACATATTCTCATTTACATTAGCATTCCTCAAAAATGAATATTTAGATATAAACCTAACAAAATATGTATAAGAGGAAAACTATAAAACACTGATGGAAGGTATCAAAGAAAAACTAAATCGATGGAGAGAAAGCCCATGTTCATGGATAAAGAGACTCAATCTTATCCTAATTTGATATATAGATTCAATATGATCTCAGTTAAAATCCCAGCAGGTTATTTTGTGGCTATTGACAAGCTGATTCTAAAGTTCATGTGGAAAAGCAAAAGACCCAGAATAGCCAACACAGCATTGAAAGAGAAGAACCAAATCAGAGAAATGACACTACCCAACTTCAAGAAATTACTAAAAGCGATTGGAATCAAGATAGGGTGGTGCTGGCAATGGAGAAAATACACAGATCAATGGAACAGAATAGAGAGTCCAGCCATAGATCTTCATAAATATAATCATGTGACCTTTGAGAAAAGAGCAAAGGCAATACACTGGAGCAAAGATAATCTTTCCAACAAATGAGGCAAGACATCTACATGCAAAAAATGAATCTAGATAGACACAGACCTTACACACCCTCACAAAAGTTAACTCAAAATGGACTATAATCTAACTGCAAAATGCATAAAATTCCTAGAAGATAAGAGGAGAATATCTGCATGACCTTGGGTTTGGAGGTGAATTTTTAGGTTCAACACCAAAGACACAATCCATTAAAAAATTGATAAGTTGGAGCTCATTAAAAAGAAAAACTTCTGTTCTGTGAAAGGCAATGTCAGGAGAATTAGAAGGCAAGCCTGGGAGAAAATATTTTCAAAGGACACATCTGTTAAAAGACTGTTATCCAGAAGTATACAGAATTTTAAATCTCACCAATAATAAAATGAACAACAACCTAATTGGAATATAAGCAAAAGATCTGAACAGACAAGCCACCAAAGAAGATATACAGATGGCAAGTAAGCATAGGAAAAAATGTTTAACATCACAAGTCCTTGGAAACGCAAATTAAAGGCATAACGAGATACCACCACACACCTTATTAGAATGGCCAAAATCCAGAACACTGACAATGCTGGCCGGGGTGGGAGGCAGCAGAAGGTCTCATTCTTTGCTGGTGGGATTGCACAATGGTGTAGCCATTTTGGAAGACAGCTGGTGGTTTCTTATGAAACCAAACATATTCTTACCACGAGATCCAGTGATTACGATCCTTGGTATTTACCCACAGGATCTGAAAACTTACGTCCACACAAAAACCTTCACATAGATATTTATAGCGACTTTATTCGTAATTGCCCAAACTTGGAAGCAACCAAGATGTCCTTCCTTCAGCAGGTGAATGGATAAACTGTGGTCCATCCAGAGCTAAAAAGAAATGAGCTCTCCAGCCATGGGAAGACATGAAGGAAACTTAAGTGCTTGTCACTCAGGGAAAGAAACCAATCTGAAAAGCCCACATACTGTAGGACATTCTGGAAAAGGCAACACTATGGAGACAGTAAAATGATGGGTTGTTACCAGGGATTGGGTTGTGGGGAGGGATGACCAGACAGAGCAAAGGGGATTTTTAGGACAGTGAAACTACCCTGTGTGATGTCATCATGGTGGACACATGACGTTACGCATTCGGGCAACTCATCAAATGCACAAGACCAAGAGTGACCCTCGTGTAAACTGTGGGTGACTATGACGTCTCAGTGTGGGTTCTCCAGCTGTAACCAACGCAGGGCTCTGGTGGGGATGCTGGTAACAGGCAGGTCATCACGTGGCGGAGGAGGGGGGTCTATGGGAAATCTCTGTACCTTATATTTAATTCTGCTATGAATCCAAAAATAAAATTCTTAAAAATAAAGTACTTTAAAAAGTAACAATGTAAAAAAAATCATGTTGCAAAATTACATTTGTACTGTGATAACCCACCCATGTACACACACACACACACACACACACACACAATGTAACAGGACACATCAAAACGTGTGTAGAAATATAAACACAACTAAAGATAGCTAGAGGGATTACCTTTGGGGAGCAGGAGAAAGTAGAGCAGCCAAAGGAACTTTATCTGAAGTATTCTATTTTTTTAAAAAAAAGAGAATGGATTTATATCTTCCGTAATTTACCAGTGATTAGGAATGTAAGAACAAGAGAGCTATTGCTTACCAGAACCCCTGGAAAAACACAAAGCCCTGTACCGGAGTGCCCCATCGCTGTCTGGCTACACGGTTGACACAGCGCACATTTCTCATAAGCGATGAGCAAGCAAGAATGGGGGGGCGGATGGAGGTGGCCAAGCTCCACATCTCGGCCGCAGACGCTGGTTCCGCCACAGAAGCAAGCCCAGCACTCCGAGCTAGAAGGCAGGAGCCTTGGTGGGTGTGGGTCAAGGTCGTTTACAGCACCAAGGACAAACATGTCGGGCATCTGAGCTTCCCAGAATAGAGAATAGGAACAGCCGTTCGCCTTCTGCTCTGTTCGGGGGTTGCTGGAAAGAGGGGCTGCCACCTCATGTCATGTCCTTGTCCTAAAATCAGAAGGATGGCGCTCAAGAGAGTGACCCGAGACACGGCGCCCTTTCTCTTTCTGGACACTTACTCTTCACAGAGAGCTTCCGTGTCTGTTTTGTGAGGTTGCTCCGGGAGGGTTTTTTTTTTTTTAAAGATTTTATTTATTTATTTGACAGACAGATCACAAGCAGACAGAGAGGCAGGCAGAGAGAGAGAGGAGGAAGCAGGCTCCCTGCTGAGCAGAGAACCCGATGCGGGACTCGATCCCAGGACCCCGAGATCATGACCTGAGCTGAAGGCAGCGGCTTAACCCACTGAGCCACCCAGGCGCCCCCAGGAGGGTTTTTAAAGAGTGGGGGCAGTGCATCTGACTGGAAGGCTGTCTGTTTAGATTTAGGGCCAAGATTTTCTTTCCAGAAACTTCATACATAACTGAAGTGTTTCAGGCACCGAATTGCTGGCGTGAACTCAGTTTCCCGGCTTTGAGCTGCGCAGGTTCGTGCTCTTGGCACAGAGCTCTCTGTGAATCTGAGGAGGCTCCCAGGCCTTGACTCGAAGCAGCGCATCACGCATCCGCCCACGCCTGTCGCTGCCACGTTTGCAGTGCCACGTGGGCCGCCCTCTCCCACGCGGCTGGCCTCTGACTTGCTTCTGCAACAAGCTGCTACCTTGGAACACGGAACTCCCTCCAGCCCCGTGGTTCCACTCTACGGAGCTCCACGGCGCGAAAGCCCTAGGTTCCAAGCGGAACCCCGCCCAGGGCCTCCGCTGACCCACCTGTGCTCAAATGGGCACCTGCAGCCTTTCCTCCCAGGAGGGTTTTGGCCCAAGTCCTGTTCTAACATCCCCTCGGGCCTGAAGACTTTGAGCTGAAGTCCTGGAGGGCGTGCGGGCTCCCGCGGACCCCACCACTTGCACAGGAAGCCCCCAGAGCAGGTGCAGGGCAGGTCCTGCCGGGGAGGGAAGGGCGAGCGGCAGGGCGGAGAGCACCACGGCCGGGTCTCCAGGGTCGGAGCTAAAGCTTAAATGGGCACCGCATTCCTAGGAGAGGCCAGAGTTCGACATAATGCAACTAAGGTGCACGTGACTGATACTCATCCCCGCGCACCCGGGGTAGAGCTTTCCCTGTTCCTTGCGGAGGGAGGTCAGACCACTCCTAGGGACAGGTCTTCCCCGGGGAGCTGGGTTAATCCGGGAGGAGCTGATGGTGGGAGCTGCAGTGGGGACAGCCGCCTGGCAGCAGCAGCGACCTCCCCGGGTCCTGTGGTGCCCGCCGTGTGGGAGCCCGTGGTCTGTCCGTCCTGCCGGCTGCAGGGGGAGGAGGGGCTCAAGCTCCCCGCCACGGTAGAGGGGAGCACTTCACGCATGCTTCAGCGGGCCGCGGATGTTTGTGGGGTAGGCCCGCCGGCTGGCCCCAAGGGACTGGAGTGTGGGTTTTGGACTCAGGAGTTTCTTGCTGGATCTGTGGCTGAGTGGCTGCTTGGCGTCTTGCTGCACTAAGGGACAGACACCATCGGTGCCGCCACCCCCCGTCCAGGGCCTGTGGCAGAGCCCGCGCATGTGTGACTGCTGACCCTGGGACAGTGTGCACACACTCGTGAGTTGGAAGCCTCCCACCCGGCACGGGGGGCAACCACGCGTGTGCAGAGCAGCTGGGTGGCCCGAGCGGCCCTGGGGCCCGCGAAGGCAGGACAGGGCAGTGAATTCCGCTGGGCAGGTCCCATCCTCCGTCGTCTTCTGGAGCTTTGTGACCACAGGCCGGGGGGGCGGATCCCTGTGCCCATGAGCTCCAGGAGCTCGAACTGCCTTCGTGGGGTCATGACCAGGACCTGGGCGACCAGTGGGCAGACGCCGAGTAAGGGCCCCCAACTTCTGCCCCGGGAGACCCCGGCTAACCCAATGCCCAGCCCCTCTCTCCCATTGGGAAGAAAACTCCCTGTGCGGGGAGGGACCAAGATTGTCTCCAGGTCCTCGGAGCAGCACAAAGGGCGCCCCACATCAAGGCAGACACAGAGCAGACTCCTTTTGTTTTCTAATTAACATTGAGTGCCTCTTCCACACAAATGAGAAAACATTTTCTCCCTGTGTCCGTCTAACGAGCTGCCCAGCGTGGGACTTTTCCCTCCGGAAGAGGACGTGGACCCCCGGGAAACCCAGGGCTGTGGAAGACGGGGTGCCCTGAGGAACTAGGGTGCATACGGCTCAGTGAAACACAGGACCCCCCGAATGCCTGTCCTGCGCCCAGGCCCTCCATGGAGTCTCAGAAAACTAGCTCAGCTGCCCTTGGGGGGACAGTGGCCAGGACGTCACCTGGACGGGCCAGGAGCTCAAGCAGGTGGGCGTCGTCCCACGGCCGCACCTGCCCCTCGGGCCAGGCGTCCTGCTTCGCTCAGTTCCCCCTCCTCGGCCGGCGCCTCCGGCGGTTCTCCCGCTGTTCTAGCTCTTGCTCCTTCCAGGTCCCTCCTCTCGTAGCGCACGGCGGACGGGACGGGGCCAGCAGAGCAGGGATGCCTGCCGGGGGCAGCCCTCACCCCGGCTGGGCTTCCTTCTGGCTCCACAAAGAACACACAAGCAGGTCAGAGACGGCATTGACGGTGGCGCTGAGGACCCGTCCCCTCCTGCGGGACTTCTGAGATGAGGGCCGCCTCCGGATGCCTGTGCTCCATCATCCGTCGTCTTGCTTGGGTGCGGCTCGATTTCTGCATTTGGCACTTAATGGGTTATCCGTGGAAATCGGAGTTCACAAAAATTTCCCACACCTTTCTAAGATGAGGAGCTCTTCATCGGAGGACCCAAGTGCATAAACATCCAGGACCTTCCCTTCCCATTCAAGGATGCCCGGGAAAGAAGAGTCTACTTGGAAGTCCGTTTCAAGGCATTTCATGTACGACCATCCCGGGCGGCATCTTTCTTCCCAACGGAGTCAAGCCCCCCGAGGGCAGAAACTGTCCCTGCAGTTCCGGTGCCCCCCGTGTGGCTGGTGTGACGTATGTTACCAAGAACATAAATTCACTCTAAGAAGACAGAGCTCTGGCAATGGGCGGTCTCCCCAGTTTTACTCACCCCCGACAACCGGAATGCTATGGTAATTCTGTGTGGGTGAACACAGCCGGGTATTTTCGGTTAGTAGTCTTTGGAGGTGTTCTTGGGTTCCTTATGGAGACAGAAGGAATCGTTAAGGCTGTCTGAAAACAACTCATGAGTCTCAAGTCTAACCTTTTTGCTCTACGCACGTATGTGTACGCATTAAACGAACCAGAAAATGCAGGTGGGCTCACTGGGAAAACAGTGCTAAGTGAACTGGAACTTGTTACCTGTGTCCTGTCCTTGTCTCTGATCGTAACTAGCTCAGTCGATTGGGAAAGTAACTTTGGGGCCTTCAATTTTCTCATCTTTGAGAGAAGAGAGAATGCGTAGAAACGTTTCGAGGTAATGAAATGAACCTACTTTGAGAATGACGGCAGGTGCCCAGTGAGCACTTGCGGGACAGGTGATGAGTTTAGCTCGGAGCCTTGCCGCTCTGCGTCTCTTACCGAGACTGAGAAGCAAAGCACTGACTTCCTCCCGAGCCCCACGCTCTCCCCTGCCCGACGGAAACAGGAATAGCTCCTTAATGAGATGCTCTCAGGGCATGATCAGGAAGAGGAAATAAGACAGCACATGATAGTCATCATTATATGGCACATAGTGGGCATTTGATCAATACAGCAGTTGGATCGATGTATGCAGATCGAAATTCTGAAGTCCCAAAAGTTTATTTTCACTTTTGTTTCCTTTGCCTTTGGAGACATATCTTGAAAGAAGTTGCTGTGGCCGATATCGAAGAGGTTACTGCCTATGTTCTCCTCTAGGATTCTGATGGATTCCTGGTCACGTTGAGGTCTTTTATCCATTTTGAGTTTATCTTTGTGTACGGTGTAAGAGAATGGTTGAGTTTCATTCTTCTACATATAGCTGTCCAGTTTTCCCAGCACCATTTATTGAAGAGACTGTCTTTTTTCCACTGTATATTTTTTCCTGTTTTGTCGAAGATTATTTGCCCAGAGAGGTGAGGGTCCATATCTGGGCTCTCTACTCTGTTCCACTGGTCTATGTGTCTGTTTTTATGCCAGTACCATGCTGTCTTGGTGATCACAGCTTTGTAGTAAAGCTTGAAATCAGGTAACGTGATGCCCCCAGTTTTATTTTTGTTTTTCAACATTTCCTTAGCGATTCGAGGTCTCTTCTGATGCCATACAAGTTTTTGGATTATTTGCTCTAGCTCTTTGAAGAATACCAGTGGAATTTTGATCGGAATGGCATTAAAAGTATAGATTGCTCTAGGCAGTATAGACATTTTAACAATGTTTATTCTTCCGATCCAAGAGCATGGAATGGTCTTCCATCTTTTTGTGTCTTATTCAATTTCTTTCATGAGTGTTCTGTAGTTCCTCAAGTACAGATCCTTTATCTCTTTCGTTAGGTTTATTCCCAGGCATCTTATGGTATCTATGGGTGGATTATGGACGCCAGCTCCTGGCGGACTCTCACAGGATGGCTGTTGAGGCCCAGCGGATATTGGAGACGGTGTAAGACAGTCTCCAGGAAGCCAGGAGGCTATGGGGGCCCCGGAAGTTCCAGACTTTACTCTGGGGGCAGTCAAGCATATTCTAAGACATCTGAAGTGCCATCATGGTTCCTGGGTACCTTCGGGTCCTTGTGGGTGAAGTTGAGTCATCCCAGAGTAGAAGCAGCCGTCGAGAGCATCTCTTATTTGCTGAGTTTCCAAAATGGTGGCTCTGAGGATTTAGGGTTCGACTTCCCACGCGGGAGACCCTCTCGCTGACTCAGGCCTTGATGTCCCCACGCCCTGGAGGGGCCTCTGCCCGTGTCCCAAGAGGCAGCTTGGGATTGTCCATCTCGGCGTCTGTCTCCAGTCTGGCCTGACGACAACTAAGCTAAAGGACAGAAAACGCAGACGCTGTTTCTGAAGTCAAAGGGCAAATTCGGAGAGAGGATGGAGTCACCCCTGGACGCCAAAATCGGAGACTCCCCTGTAGGTACGCCTCGCGTGCGATTCTGGTTCACGCAGGTTGAACGTGTGGGTCTCCGGAAAACTCAAACGTGGGACTCCCAAGGTAGAGATGGGGTTGATTTCACAGGGAAAGACAAGCACAGTTGTGTTAAGAGGTGTGTTTATGGCTATTTGAAAGCAGTTTTTAATTAATGAATTTATTTATTAGTTTCAGAGTTTTATTGGGTTTCCTGGTTCAGTGACTCGCCAGCTGCATGTAACACCCAGTGCTCATTCTACCACGTGCCTCCTGAATGCCCGACCCCCCCTACCCCATACCCCGCCGCCCTCCCCTTCAGCAGCCCTCAGTCTGTTTCCTATAGTTAAGAGTCCCTTATGGTTTGTCTTTCTCTCAATTTTCATCTTATTTTATTGTTCCCTCCCTTCCCTGATGAGCTTCTGTTTTGTTTCTTAAATTCCACATGAGTGAGCTCTTCTGAGGACTTTCTCTGACCGACTTGTTCCGCGCTCAGCATAACACCCTCCAGTTCCACCCACGTCGTCGCCAACGGCGAGATGTTAACCTTTTCTGACGGCTGCGTGACAGTCCGTTGTATATCTAGACCACGTCTTCTTCACCCGTTTGTCTCTCAGTGGACACCTGGGTTCTTTCCAGGGTTTGGCTGTGGCGGACGCCGCCGCCGGTTTCACGGCGGTGCGAGACTCATCCCCTCCTTCCTTCCTGCGCGGCGTTACTCTGCGGTTTTACACATTCTAAAGCCACCACATGTCTTCATCAAATCTGCTTGCTTGCTAATCACGCTCTGTCCTTTAAGAAAAGCAAAGCCATGGGACCCAGAACATCTTTGCTGAAGGTCCCAGCGGCTCCTCTGGGGCCACTGGATGGCGAACCAGTGCCTCCCCCTCCCAGGGCCACGCTGTGTGTCTTTAAAAACTCTGGTCAGCTTCCCCTTCTCTCTTCCATTCTTTGGGCGTACATTGTGCTCCTCACACTTCATTTGGATTTGGAAAATTTAGCTAAAGAATTTGTTTCACGGTTTTTAGTAGTGCACAGCTCCTCAGTCACCTCCCATGGAGCCACCTTCATCTGAGGAAGGTTCTCGGAGGCCTGACAGAACAAGGCTGCTGTGCACCTGACCACCACAGCATGGAGAAACGCGGTCCCCAGCACACCCGCCGGCGCTGGCCACCACTCAGCACGGGGACACCTTGCAGGGCGGCGTGGTCATCCGGGGGCCGAGACAACAGGGCTGCCGTCGTGGACTTGGAATGCTGCACACGGTGGGTGCCGTAGCCAAGTTTACTCACTAGGTGGTCACTACCCCTCCGTCTATGAAATTGGGTGAACGTTCTCAACCCTCCTCATGCGCCGGCCTGACCTCGGAGGCCACCTTCTACTTAGTGCAATGAAGCTGTCGAATTTCATGGTGCCAGTGTGACCTGACGGTGAGCTGGGGTTGGGGCCTGGGGTCGGATCAGGCAGCCTGGGCTCCCCCAGCTCTGTAGAGAAGGTCTGCCCCTCGGCCTGTGTGTGGAACATTCTCTGAGTCTCACTGTCCTGCCTTCACAGGAGAGAAAAGTGCCTGATGCTCCTACCCCTGGAGGTCATTGTCAGGGTCCAAACCGGTCGAAACAGTGGCGAGGGGGATGTGCTTTGTAAACTGTACGAACGGGTAAATGTCAGGTGTGGTCTCGTCTTTTTCATACCAGCGAATGTAGAACTTCCTACTTCCAGAGTCCGCCCTGAGAAATCGGAGAATCGGATTTAATTTAACTTCTGTGGGAAATGCAGACTCATGTGATGAGATCAGAGGAAGACCTTCCTTTTACAGTAGGGACAAGCGTGACTGCTCCCGTGGAAGGTGTCGGGAACGGGGAGTTGGTTGGGCTGGAACCTGGGCCAGACGGTTTTCTGGCCCTGCCGTATAAATGCCCTCCTGGGGAGGGTTCATAGCGACGTGAAGGCTACGGGCTCCCAGCATGCCCGTCTGGCTTCGCGGTGCCCTTAGAGGGACCCGCTCTGGCTTATCCGTCTGAGCACAGGATCTGACGGCCCTGCTTGGGGTCCGAAGCAGCCTTCTCTTCCGGCCGACAGGGATCAAGTCATTACGGGGGGACGACGACCAATCAAAAAACGACCCTTGTTCACAAGACAGAATTTTTTCAGCGAAGCTGCGAGGTTTCTGTTCACCTAGCAAAAACGGCAGCTCTTCTTCCTTCCCTGAACATACCGTTTCATGGGTTTGGGGGCGCATCTGTTCATGCGTGTTAACTAGTAATACTTGACCCCTTTCACTGGACTCTCACACGGGTTTGAGTCAATGATTTGAAACTGTTTAAAATAACATTTAATTATCTCTGTTTTCCCTAAATATTTTATTTTGCCAACTGTTTTTCTTAAAATTGTATATGAAAAAAATTGCACATGTACCTATTTTACAGTATCAAACATGAACCTTCTTTTCTGGCCACCAGGATATATTTTATGTTGGGGCGCCTGGGTGGCTCAGTGGGTTAAGCCTCTGCCTTCGGCTCAGGTCATGATCCCGGGGTCCTGGGATGGAGCCCCACATCGGGCTCTCTGCTCCGCGGGGAGCCTGCTGCTCCCTCTCCCTCAGCCCCACCCCCACTCGTGCCCTCTACCTTACTCACTCTTTCTCTGTCAAGTAAATAAACAAAATCTTGAAAATAAGAGATATAATTTATTTTAACTGATTTCAGCTCACTTGGGAAGGGGGATTGTTTGCCTGTTTTAAGCTCAATGCTGAGTTAAGAGCCTCAGGACATATGACATTTGTATCAGTCAGGGTTCTCCAGAGACACAGAAAAGAGAGAGACAGAGATGGAGCGATTTCAGCAACTGGCTCACGAGATGGTGGGGGCGGGAGATTCTGAAATGTGCGGACTGGCGGACAGGAGACCTGTGGATTCTGCAGTCCCAGTTCTGAACTCCACAGGGCAGCCGGCAGGACACAAGCAAGTTCTCTGTGTTGCGGTCTTGAGAATGCCTTCTTTGGGAAACTGCTGGTTGCTTTCAACTGATTAGACTAGGCCCACCCACACTGTAGAGGGTGCTTTTGCTGAGAGCCTACTACTAATCTGGATGTTAATCACATCTTAAATAAACCTTCATGGTAACATCTAGCCCGGTGTGGACCAAATAACTGGACACCGCAACCTAGCCACATTGACACATAAAATTAACCATCACAAATTTGAAAGCAGGGTTTGAAAAACCCGGTCACATAACTAAAATCTCAACAAGGATAGGTCTACACGGTATCTTCGCTACAAGCCAGCTGCCTGTGCCCATTTTCTTCCAGAAGGAAATAAAAATGATCACACTGTTTTTTTATGTGCCAGCAGCAATTCAAACTAGCTCGTCATAATCTCATTTAGGGGGACACGCTGAAGCCGTGTACAAGGTTACATCTTAGACTCTGAAATAGTGCTTTTATTGTGTGTTTTTATTTTAATTATGAGCAGCACATGTCTTGTGCACCTAGAAACCTAATAAATAATGCGTAGTACTAACACTAATGCATTTCCTTGTCCAAGAACAGACTCTCAAGAAAATCCAGAACTGGTTCATGGCCCCCAAAAGGTCAGGTTGCTTTTAGGGAATTATTAAAAACAACAGAAAAACCAGGTCTTAAAATCCCAAAACCAAAAAACCTTCCAAATCTAACCAAAATGCTTTACCTGGATTGTGCCAAATATGACAGCAGTCCGTCCTAAAAACCAGCTGAACTCTGACGCCAATTCTGGGAGGCTTGTAAGTTTGGGGAGCATGTTGTGTCTCGTGGGGACGTCGGTGCCTGGACGAGCTGGGCGCTGATGGAAGCTGTGCCCGTAAAGCTCGCCCAGCAAGCTGGGGTCACACTGATTAGGATCCCAACAGCCCCAGCTGGGGACACTGTGGATTTTCTCAGAGAGCCCCCACTACTCATCACAATATATCTTTCCCCATCAAGGTAAGGAGCTGCCCCTAGGAACTTGTTGGTGGGGACCCCCGGGGTAGAGAGGGCGCAACTCCAGGAGGGATCCTTGGGCTTGGCATGGGCTGTATGGCAGGAGCAGAAGCAGCTCGGTCAGGGACCCGCTCCAGGGGAGTGTGCTGTCTCCATGACTGACCATCGGCTTGGCCTGGCAGAAGAGTGAGGGGCAGCAGGTGCACAGCATGGGCAGTGGGAGGCTCCCAGCCTGGGTCCCACCTCGGGGATGCCTGTGAGGTTCAGCGTCCCCACCTCCTCCTGGTCCCCAGGCTGCCACCGACGTACCAGGACAGGGACAGGGACAGGAAGGCGTGTCCCTGAGGGCATTTGAAACGATTTTCCTGTCCTTCTCAAAAGCTGGCCCCATCTCCAAGTTCGCATGCGGTTCTGTCTTTTAAAGGACCCAGAGCATGTGGTGAAGGGGTTACGCGGACTCTGCAGAAGTCAGGACGATGCCGGAAACCACAGCTGAGAGCGGGGTCTTTCTAAAATTGCCCGTCGAGTTGAGCAGAGTTGATTCTACTCTCTCTCTGGACCTCTCTGCTCCCCCTGAGCACAGGAAACCAAGGGTCTTCTGTGATTTGGTCCTGAGCGTCATCACCCTGTTGTCAAATCCTGAAATTAAATTGGCTCCCAATTACTTAATTATCAAAATGCATTTCTTACCCCGTGGCGGTCGCTGGGTTATGGGCGGAGGATAGGAAATGGGGAGTGAGATGGTTTAATCGCTCACAGTCCGTGACATTAGGGCTCCGGTCGGGGTGCAGGGAGAACCACGGGCACGCACACTCGCAGACACACACACTCGCCGTGCACGCACACGCGCACACACACACGCGTGCACGAAACAACTGGGAACAAAGTTGGAGGACGGGGATGACGGACTGCGCGTCACACACTATTCACGCTTTAAGGAGTTCCGAGGAGGAAAGAGCTCAGCGTGGCCTCAAGCCACTGGGAGTGGTTTCATCGTGGCCTCAGAGAGCCATTTTTAAAGTCTGTCAGTAAGAAACGTGGGTGGACGGGTCCAGCCCGGGAAGGTGCTGTCTCAGAGAGGAACAGGAAAGCAGCAGTGAGGAGCACGGCCCCGGCCAGCTGGAGTCACGAGCCAGGAGCGGAGGAAACTGCTTGCAGCGCCCTGGACGTTTGCGCCCGGGACGTGGGCCTGGGGGTCCCTTCCGGTCTGCGCTCCCCGTCCTGAATTTCTTACCTTCGCTGTGCAAGTATATTAATTCCTTTCTAAAGTTGTTAAAAGAAATCTGTTGAGCTTCTTAGGAAGACTCACAACAACCAGTCTTGGAAACAGCTGCCCTCCTGGCAAGCTTCGGACGCGCCCGCCTCCACCCTGCACCACGGCTCGGCACAGCCCGGAGCCCGCGAGCCACTTCCCAGAGCTTCCCTTGCTTCGGGGCTGCAGTCGCCGGGGCTGCCCTCCAGGAGAGCCACGCCAGGCCGAGTCAAGCACAGCGAGCAGTGCCCACCCCCAGCTCTGACCCTCGGTGCAGAGTCCCCAGCGGCCTGCCAGGCTGTCAGGGGCCACGTCCAGGGCGCCATCGGCAGAGCCCCAGTGTCCCCCCACAGTGCGCATGTCTTTGTGCTGACCCCCTAAACACTTACTGTTACAATGGCACATCCTTGAGGTTTTCTCCCTTATTCTTTTTAAACATGTCTTTAAATGTTTAAAGCCTGGTTTAACGGGTTTCAAGCCTGTTGAAGCCTGTTGAAGCCACAGCCTCTGGGACACTCAGGGGTCCCGACCTGTGTCACAAGCTCCCTCCCAAGGCCCCGCAGCTCAGGGACCAGCCCCCCAGATAGCAGGTCTCCTCTTAGGGTCAGGACACGCTGGGGGGGCCTTAGCATGATCATGGCCAGAGTCCCAGCAAGGTCCTGACCAGCAAAGAGTGCCAGGGAAGAAAGCTTCTATGCCCTGAGCTTGGGGCTCGTCACGTCCAACAGATGGCTGGTGGCGGCTCAGGACACAGGCCCCGGAGTCCGACTCGCGTTCCAGGCTCGCGCAGCTGTGTACCTGTGCACGGCTCAGGCCACCTCCCCACCGGGGAGAGGGCCTGCTGGGAACTTCTGGAAACAGCACAGGGTGCGTGGGAAACCCCAGCAGGTTATACTCGCACAACAGCGCAAGGCAGGAGCCCCCCAGCATCCCGCCCCGGCCCCTGCCTGAACCCAACGGCCCCCCCCGCACATGAAGGGGACAGGAGCTCTGACGCAGCCCTCAGCCCAGACGAGCCTTGCAGTCAAACCCTCAGAGACAGAGAGCGGGGGCGGGGGCCACGGTGACTACTCCATGGGGATGGCGCTCCGGGCGGGGTCACCTGAACGTCCAGAAGCAGGTCGTGGCCACGGTGGCAGAGCACCAGGAATGCACGCAGTGTCACTCAGCCGTGCACTTTACAGTGGCTCGTTTTCTGCCATGGGAATCTCAACTCAACTGAAAACCACGCGGCGCTCGCGGCCCGGGTCCCTCCGAGCGCTCCGGCCAGGTCCCCTCCACGGGCTCCTGATCGGCACGGCCCAGGCCTTCCGGGGGCTGCAGCTCTGCTCCACCTCCCCCAGAACCACGGAGCCGAGCCACGGGGGGAGCCACGGCCACACCTAGGTTTAAACCACGTCTCCATCAGACTCTCTGGCCGCCCCCACTCCGTGCTTCGTCCCAGACCCAGACGCGCAAGGTGCCCAGACTCCCTCCTGAGAAAGGCACCAGAGCAGCGTTCCCTATGTCGGCGTCGACCCTTCTCCGTCGGGCCCCGTGCCTGGTCTTGGTTCTTCCCCTTCCTCCCTCCCGGCCACCAAGGGGCGCGATGCCTGCCTCAGTTTCTCCTCCAGCACCCCACGCTGCTGCAGGATTCTCTGTCTGTGTTCGTGCCCGGGTTTTCGCTGCCCTGCCCCGCCACTGTCGTCCCACGGTCGTGGCTTTGCACTGGGCCCCGAAGCTGTCAAGCAGGACCCGCCTCCCCGAGCACCCGACGCACAGGCACTCGGGGTGGCTTTTCCCCGGTGACTCAGTGTGCACGACAGTGAGGAATTCGTAGAGAAATGAGCTCCGGCTCCTCGTCTCACTGCGGTGGGAATCGTGTCCCGGCCCCGTGCCGCTGCTCACCGCTGCTGGGGTCCGGGCTGGGGGTCGTCCCGGGGGTCAGACCAGCTCCCGAAGGCCCCTCAGCAGGCGTGCCTGGTCCTGCCCCTGCTCCTGCCTGGGCCCCTGGTTCCCCAAACCTGCTCACTCTGAGCTGGTTTGCCGCCGACCTCAGGACTCCGTCCGGGGTGATCTCCGGGCTTCCCGCTCAGCCCCTCCCACCCGAACGCCGATCCTCTCTGTCAACCTCGTCTCCGAAACAATCACAAACTCCACCAGAGAGACGAGCCCGCGGAGCGTCTTCCTCGGGCACAGAACCCTGCCCCACGCTCTGCTGAAAACACCAGGACCCAAGCCCTCCTGTCACCTTAGGGACCACACCCTCCTAAGGGTCCCAAGTCCCCGCATGACCCCGACCGCCACGTGGGAATCCTTCGCCCCAAACTCCATGGGTGGTCTTGAAGCGATTCCTGATGGTGGCTTGACTCAGCGACGGTGCTGCAAGGTGACCGGATTGGAAGCTTGTAGACGTTCAAGACCCTGCCTTAACCCTGCTACGCTGTCCCTTACCAGGGGCTTGCAGAAACACGTCTACTAACGGAGGGACTTCACTTTGCCCTCTCCCACGTGTGTAACGTGGACATGGCCTGTTTGTTCTCCTGCGTGTTTCGAGGATTGACTTCATGAAGGCTGCAAGGAGCACGGCCAGGCAATGGGCAAGTCGGGTATTAGGATCTTCCCAAGGAGCTTGCCTTGTCCCCTGCAAAAGCCAACAGGTAAACAGGAAATGTGTTGCAAGACAGAGCAATCCTGTGCATCACAGAGGCAGCCCTGGAGGCCCAGAGGGCTGCCGTCTGGGCCCTGGTTGGTGTTAAATCCCCATCGAGGGGCAGCTGGGGCCTTTGAAGTCCGGGTGAGACCTTGACATCCGAGAGACAGAGTTTCCCGCCGCATGAGCAGGGAACGGAGTTAATCACAGCCGTCCCGGCAGTCTGACCACACGGACCAGCACCCTGCGCGAGGTCAGGATGCCCGCGCAGCAACGACCCACACAAGTAGAAGACTGAGCCTACCTTTCGTTGGACTTGGTGGCCTCTAGAACATTCTGGGCAGTGGCCGACTTAAGACGCTCGGGAGCTCTGTCCCCTGATTTAACGGCCGAAGCGGCAATGAAACTGCACTCGTCGAAGTACTTGCGCTCTGCTCCAGGAACGCAGTATTTGTTTCCAGCAAGACGGTGGAGTCAGCAAAAAGATGCAGTGTGCTTGGGAACAAAACGCAGGGACGGTGTAGCCTCAGCTGTGGTGACGTGGGGACTGAACCATCGATGGACCCCGCTCAGGCCGTGCACTCCTACTTGCTGTTAAGGGAGACAGCTCGCTCTGCGTCCCTCTGCTCCGTCGCCAAAGACCGTCCTCTGCCTTCCGCGTCTTGTTGCGTCCGGCTCTCACGTGAGCATGTTCTGCTGCGGAGAAGCTCTTTCGTTGAAAAAGAGGTGGTCCTGCTTCTGAGACGACATCTTGTCTCCAGCTCGGTCATTACCTGCAAAAACATTCTTCTTCTGTCGGCCGAAGGACAGAAAGATGCAGTTACTGAAGTAGGGTTGGGAGCCACTGGACATTGTCTTGTCTCCGTATTTCCAGCAAACCTTGCAAATGTTTGACAGAGAGTTTGCTGTGTGCCAGGAGGTGAAGGTTTTGTGTGTTTATGTAAGTATATTTGATGTTTCTCACAGCAGACGAACAGGAAACTGAGGCACACAGTGGTTGTGGCACTTGCCCACGGTCGCAATGCCTGTGGGTGCTGGAGCAGGAGTAAGAAACGGGCGGCCGGCTCCCGAGGGCTTGCTGGGGGCCCTGACTGCGTGGTCTGGAAAGCTTGGTAAGTAAACGCAGGGAGGAAGCCGTCAGTCAACCCAGAAGCTGGCCTCCTCGCTGTCCTGTCCTGCGGCCACGTGTGTCCGGATCGGAATGACGAGCCACGTTCACTCTCACATCCTGAACTCTGTGGTTTGCTCTGCAGTTTTCCTGATGCTGGTCACCTGGCTCGGGGGAGCCGTTTGCCCCCCAACCCCACTGTGGGGCATCGAGGTTGCTTCTAATTCTTCACCGAGAGGAAGGATGCTTCGGTGAACATCTGCGCATGGTGTATTTTCCCATCATTTCTTTAGGATAAACAGGGCAAATTGCTAATAGCAAAATTAAAAAAGATTCCAAGATCTAGTTGCAGTGTGAGGGAAAGTCCTACAGACCCAAGGACCAGGCCGCTCCTGGGTTATTTAAATAATCTCAGAGCACGACAACTCATCTTTACACACATACCGCATGGGGACATTTGGGAAAAAAAAAAAAGGATTAAAATGAACAAGGAAAAGAGAGAACATTTCAGGCCAACGCCCCTTACGAAAATCAATGCAAAATTTTTCATTGAAAATGTGAGTCCAGTAAATCTGTGGTAATTAAAAAACAAACAAACGAACAAAAAGGACAATGTCCCACAACCACCACAACCAAGTAGGTTTTGTTCTTGAAAAGCAAGGGTCACTCACTACAGATATAGACGGAACGGCATAAATGTTACATCCCTTCAGGGAGACATCAAAGTAACTATTAAAATTTTTGCAGCAAGATCTTTATTAATCAAAATTATGAATAAGTTTCTAGGAAATGAGCAAAGATTTGAGAGAGAAACAGACAACATGGGCCGTATTATCTTCAACTGTTTTGGAGTTTCAGTTAAAACAAGAAAAAAACAGGAAGATACTGGAAATGGAAAGATAATATTATCTCTGTGAGCAGATTACATGGTCGTAGACTTAGAAAAGCCCCAAACTTTTGCCAAAATATAATACGAGGTATGTAGGAAAGTGGCTGAAGTATTTAAAAAGTGATCTCTTTTCCGTGGACACAGAGTGTCGCGTTCTATTTTCTGCATACAATTCACAGCAGCAGTAAGGATTGAATCTCACCTAACATCTAACATAACAAGAAATGCACATGAGTTCAAGTACATGAGTCTACTGGAACATGACAGAGCCTGGGAAACAGGGAGACGACAGTGTGTGCTTGTGGAGGAGATCCAGTAATCCAGAGAAGTCCATTTCCCCCAGATTAACCTCAGAGTTAAATCCAAATCTCACTTTTGTATTAGAAAATACGCAGTTAATCTGGAGGTGAAAATGTCCAGGGGTAGCTAAGAAGCATTTGCAAAAGAAGCATGAGTGTCTTAGAGCCACTCCAGTCAGCTAGCTATCATGAATCGTTCTAGGGGGTAGAGAGAACAGTGGCTTTTGGGACAAAATAAAGATTTGGAAGAAGATCCACAAGCATTTAGGGATTTTATAACCGCATGATAGAGATTCTTTCATAAATCTAAGGAGTATATGATACAGACTTGATTATATGGTAAACAATATAGTTACTGGCTATCTTTAGGGAAAAAGAAAAAAGTTGGCTGCCTAACTTATCCACTCATAAAATGCGGTATCACTAGATTAAAATATGTATGTGTATTAGAAACTAAAACATAAACGAGGGGAGAATATCTTAATTTTGAGGTGGAGAAGGTTTTATTGTTTGAGCGTAAAACCAAGACCAAAAAAGTAATAAGGAAAATACAATTGATTTGGCCAGAGACATCACACAAAATAAATGACGAATGGGAAAAATGTGTGATTTAGCCAACAGATAAATTATTAATCTTCCTGGGGCTCCTGGGTGGCTCAGTGGGTTAAAGCCTCTGCCTTCGGCTCAGGTCATGGTCCCAGGGTCCTGGGATTGAGCCCCACATCGGGCTCTCTGCTCAGCAGGGAGCCTGCTTCCCCCCTCTCTCTGCCTGCCTCTCTGCCTACTTGTGATCTCTGTCAAATAAATGAATAAAATCTTAAATATATATGAATCTTCCTAATACATGAAGGTCACAAAGCCGAGGAAGAGGAGGAGACTGAAGATAGAAACGTGCAGAACAGGGGCGCCTGGGGGGCTGAGTCCTTGAGTGTCTGCCTTGAGTCCCGGTCGTGATCCCGGAGTCCCAGGATCGAGCCCTGCATCGGGCTCCCTGCTCAGCCTCAGGCCTGCTTCTCCCTCTCCCACTCCCCCTGCTTGGGTTCCCTCTCTTGCTTTTCTCTCTCTGTCAAATACATAAATAAATAAACTCTTTGAATAGAAAAGAAAAAAGAAAGGTGCAGAAGACACCCACAATTCGCCCTTGGAAACAGGAACACTCAGGCCGCATGAGAGGGGCTGAGCTTTGACGGACGCACGCGGAGAGAGCGGAGTATGGATTTTCACCCACCAGCCTGGCCAAGACTGAAATGTTCTACTCCCTTTTCGGTGCACATGTGAATAACAGGCTCATCCTGCGGAGTGACACCCCGTTTTTGGGAGGAAACTAACTGTATCTATCAAACTATAAAATACACTCACTTTTGACTTGGCAGTTCCGCGCAGGACTCCCGGTTCAGAGCGCTTGGCCTGGGCCCGGAGCCCGGTCTCCGGCACGTGTGGGCCCCACGGTGTCTCTGACAGCATGTGTCAACATGAGAGTTTTGAAACAGCCGAGTGCCCGTCGGAAAGGGGCCAGGTGAGGAAGTGACAGGGTGGCCAGACACTGGAGCTCGATGCCGTCGTTCACGACAAGGATGCGAGTCCCTCACGCACACACGCACGCCCCTTGTGAGCGCACAGACGCGGCAGGTATTCGGCACGCGCCTCTACTTCCACCCGGATGGCAAAAAGGCAGGAGGACATACCAAACCCGGCGCCCGCGAGTCCGGGGATCATGGAAGCCGTCTCGTTGTCACTCTGGCATCGCTGGAATTACTTACCGGTGGATTTCCTCTTACGGCGTTGCAAATGCAGGGCGGGTGTTTAAAAGTGAAGATTAAAAGGCCCAAGGCTCTGAGCTCTTCTTCCCAGAGCGGGGTACGTACAGCCAAAGTGCTTCCAAACGGGTTGGGCCAGTTCGTTCGGCCAAAGCTCCGACACTGGGCCTCGTGGTTCCCAGAGGATCGCCGTGCCCCGCGCCCGCCTTCTAAGGAAAGTGCGCGGCTGCTCAGCACGGCAGAGCGGCCTCTTGATCTGGGACTTTCCCCTGCACCCACCGTCCGCGGGAGCTCGTCTGCACACCTGACCCAGGACACACGCGTGGGAAGAAAACGCAGCAGAACAGCCACCGCGAGCTGAGTTCCAGTCCCTGCGTTCTGCTCCGCATCGGGCCCCCTCGTAACAAGGTCAGCGTTGAAACGAGGGGCTAGCGTCCAGCGGGGCCCGTGGAAGTAGTCCGGGCTCCGCGAGGGGACCCGAGGATTGCTCACCCTCTCTGCGAACACGCCTGACTCGTACGCTGTCCCCCACAGGGACCTCCGCAACACGCGGGCAGGCTCCATGCGTTTCAAATGCCACGCGGTGCGCTGCTCTCGACCTCGGTGCCGCCCGCGCCCCCCTGCTGGGAGGTGAGCCCGTCCCGCACAGGGCGTCTGTCTGTTCCCGCCATTATCAGAATCCAGGTCACCAGAGCAAGGCGTCGCACACAGCAGGAGCTGGCCACCGTCCACTGGGTGAACGAGCTGTCGCTTTCCTCCCGCGGAGAGACGTCCAGCGTCTCCAAACGGCCGCGCCGGTCTGAACGAGTTAATGGAAAATGTCTTCTGCTCAAGACGTCCAGTCGACAAGATTAGCATCTTTCTTTGCTCCTGGTTTAGAGCCCTCGGATCTCAAGACTGAGAGTCAGCGTAACCTAAACACAGATCAAAGGCTCGACTGCGCCCCGCGACGCCCGCTAAGTACTTCCTCGGCCTGGACATAATCAAGTCCAGGACAGAACTCTCCCGGCCACGAAACAGAAGCGTCAACTTAGAAGTCTTTCTTTTTAAAATCTGAACTTACATTAGTCCAAAATCTGCCTCATCGTGACTTCCAGGTGTATCCTACTTCTCCATGCCCCCCGCCCGCCCGGAGCGAGTCATCTTTCCCTCCGGC
Source organism: Mustela erminea (assembly GCF_009829155.1). Taxonomy (NCBI): domain Eukaryota; kingdom Metazoa; phylum Chordata; class Mammalia; order Carnivora; family Mustelidae; genus Mustela; species Mustela erminea. Next base: position 2,544,525 of record NC_045626.1, on the reverse strand, counting down.
GTGGAGGGCCCACCCGCACTGGTGCGCGCTCCTCCCCGCCCCCTCCAGGCCGGTCGCAGTCCCGCTTCAGACCCCAGGCTGCGCGGAGCATTGCCAGCCTCCCTGTTCCTGCACTCACTTCGCGGAGGGTCCGGTGGGCCTGGGACCGTGTCTCGCCCGGCAGCGAGCTCACCAGGGACGGACCCACGTCCATAAACGCAGCACAGTCCAGGCTCCTTCTTAGACGTCGCCTGTGGCTTCTTGTCGGCGACCTCATGAGGCTCGCCTCATTGTACACGTGAAGATGAGCGTCTCACGAGAGCACACAGGGCCAGCTTGTAACGGCTTCTCGCGCTCGCCACGTGGCGCCAGACAGGGTCTAGATGTGCGGGAGGCTGAGCTGATGCTCGAAGAGGAAAACGACTCACGAATGCTCCGTGAAATGGTTGAGACTTGGAAGTCGGGCCCACGGCAGGACACAGCGGTGCGAGCGTGAGTGATGTGGTGACAGAGGCGTCCACACGGCCCCGAGATGGGGACACCCGGGTCCCTTGCCTCATCTCTAAAGTCGAGTGACTTGGACGTGATAAAATCATCTGAGGACTTAATTTAGAAGCCCTCCGATGTACTGACCATGTTTTATTCAGTAAATAACGGTCATAAAGATTTCTTGCGGCTTAAAGAGTTGTATGAGAGAGGCTGGGGTGACACGCCAACCTTCAGTGTCCCCTCGGGCTGTCAATGAAGCAGGAGGGGCAACGGCGGTGGCACAGCAGCCAGGAGCGGGCGGCGATGAATCAGCCTGGGATTTCCGCTCTTTCCCAGATAAACAGACCCAGAGTCAGCTGTGCCCAATGGACGTTATTTGACAGTGAGGTTGGCTGCAGTGTTGGGAGAGATGGAATTTCTCTTACGGTCTGTGCAGGGGATGTTTGGGAGGACGTAGCATGGGGAACCTTCCCCACGGTCAACGCACCCATCTTTGAATCCTTGGAAAGATTCAGCGTGAAGCCTGTCTCTTAACAGGCTTTGAGAGGTGGCATCACATTTGCAAAACGTGTCTGTGCCTTACGATCTCCGACAGCACCATGTAAGGAGGCAACATCTGACGGTCTGTGCTGTCCCTGCTGACATGACCTGCCCCGCCCGCCGTTCAGCCTGGGCGGGAGGCGGAATCAGGACGGTGCAGACTGCACGGCTCCGAGTCGCACGCCGGACCCTGCCCTTGGCTCAGGGAGAATGACCCAGCGTAAATGCTGAAAATGTCTCGTGCATGTGTGAGTGCTCCGAGGACAAATGCTTCACCTATCGCTTGAGTCCCGCCCGCTGATGTTAAATTAAAGTCATCAGCTTCGGGGGAAGCTGCCTCGGAAACGCGCAGCACCCATAAGCGACACTGACACCCTAGTGATTCACGGTGAACACACACCTACGTCTTTTTTCTAATTTAAATGTACAGAATGAGCCGAGGCCCCGGGCGTTCGTATGGCAATGCATTTCCGATCTCATGACATGTGTGCCCCGCTCCGTGAGAATTAGCCGCCCTCAATATTACAGGTGGGAACAGACTGTGATTTTTCTACGCAATTTCCGTTCGTATTGTATTAAAATGTCCACGATGCATTTTCTGTCAAAGGAAGTATCATTTCATAAAATTAATCACTATTACCCCATGTGGAGATGTCAGGCATTGCTGATATAACCCTCAGATGATTGCACGGAGTGGCTTTAGGCTAAGAGACGTATTTCCTATGCTGTCGCACGAAGTGGTTTGTCCTGCCCGTTCCTGGGGAAACAGTGTGAATTCTATTTTTCACTCCATGCTTCTGTGGTGTCCTCCCTAGTGAGAGACTGCTTTTTTCCCTTTTCATCATCTCTTGGTTATCTCGTAAGTGCAGAAGTTGACAAACACAATAGTAAAAGAAAAAAGAAGCTGTCTTATTTCCTTGACTTTGTAACACTGCTGAGTGACTTTCAGCTTCGGTCTGCAGCAAGAACTCGTAGAAATGTACATTCCTGGGTCCAGCTTAAGCAATTCTAACTTCGAAGGTCTAAAGGTGGATCCAGTAGTCTGGCTTTTTGACAAGAATCTCAATTTTTTGGATAAATGTGGTGTGTAGGTCATGTTTTGAGAAATATTGCTAAGTACATTACTGCTCCTTAATGTGACTCTATATTCAATGTAAATGTCCTTTCCATTTTTACAATTCCATTGAACCACTCAAGCTCTACAGGTTTTCCTCTTCTTGCTACCTTCTGCCCCACCATCCATCCTACTTCCTATCTGTCCGCTCACCCGACGGCCTGTCTACCCGTCCTTCCTGCCTTCCATCCATTCGTCCGTCCACACTGTAACCAGTTGTAAAGGCTTATTATGTGTCTTGGGATCTGGGGGTAAAAGAAAGATACGATCCTTGTCTTGAAGGAGCTCAAAGACACAAGACAAATTCTTGACGACCAATCTCGTCCCTGTTGTCTGTTACTGAGACTGTAAACCATGCTCTGATTTCAACAACCAAATAATAACAAAAAGAGTAAAACAAAACTGTTTTCAGGATTATTTGAATCTTTTACTATTTCTTACGCCCATGATGATATCATTGATCAAACTTCGGGAATTACATTGAACCCTACGGATCTAAGGTCTACAGAAGGAGCCAGGACTGTCCTCTCTCACACATGGTGGTATGGCATGGACTCGTCGGCCCTAGTGAGAATCACACTCCTGGATTAGATCCATTTAGAATCAGCAGTTTGCATTTTGAAAGATCTTACGGACCGAATCCTTCCTTTTACTGACTGGAAGAGTCATGCGTCCTGTGAAGGCCCCGAAGCAGCCTGGTGTTTGTGATATGCCATAATATCTTATAGCCTATCACCTCTCTGCTTTTGTTTTTTTTGGGGGGGGGGATGGATAAATTTATTTTGGCAAAAAAATGTGCAAAATAGATTATATAGAGTGCCAATTTTAATGTTAAAGTCAGGTATACACACTTCTTTTGCATGTGATAATACAAAAATGAACATTCTAATTATGTAAGTCAAAGCCTAAAAAACTCTTTTTACAAAAATAATAAGCTTGAATCCATTAATACCTTGAAAAAAATTATACTACCTGGGAATTCATTTGTGTCTAGTAGAATTTTACTTAGATCATTTGCATAACTTCTTTTTCCTTCAAGGTAATGGTTTCATATATTAAATTGCCATAAGCACATCTGAAGAGTTAAGATATATCCAGTGGTATATATAATTTTTAAGGAGGTCTAAAAATCTACATTTTCTCTTTAAATCAGGAATTTCAATGAGGGTGACAGCAAAAGTAGATTTTAATTGCAATTTGGGGAAAGATTTCTACTTTCTTAGAACTTTGCTTTCAGCAAGCCCTCCCGAAGGTCAAGGGAATCGGGGTGCCCTGTCAGAACGTCTCCCCACCATCTCTGTATACTCTCACAAGATCATGTCCGCGTTCCCCCATTGTTTCCCAGATATCTAGCACTGACTGAATTCTTGTAAATTTTTAAGAGGATAAAAGGGTGGAGAAGATGGTTTATTTCGAAAATTACAAATAAAATTAATTATGTGCCTTAAAAAGCTCAACATCTACCAAGCTGTCCCTGTCCATCCGTCCGTCCATCTGTCCATCCGTCCATCCGTCCGTCCATCCGTCCATCCATCCGTCCATCCGTCCATCCATCTGTCCATCCGTCCATCCGTCCATCCATCCACGATCCGTCCATCCACGATCCGTCCCTCCGTCCATCCGTCCATCCATCCGTCCATCCGTCCATCCGTCCGTCCATCCGTCCATCCGTCCATCCATCCACGATCCGTCCATCCACGATCCGTCCCTCCGTCCATCCGTCCATCCATCCGTCCATCCGTCCGTCCGTCCATCTGTCCATCCGTCCATCCGTCCATCCATCCACGATCCATCCATCCACGATCCGTCACTCCGTCCATCCGTCCATCCATCCGTCCATCCGTCCGTCCATCTGTCCATCCGTCCATCCGTCCATCCATCCACGATCCGTCCATCCATCCACGATCCGTCCCTCCGTCCATTCGTCCATCCATCCGTCCATCCGTCCATCCATCCGTCCATCCGTCCGTCCATCTGTCCATCCGTCCATCCGTCCATCCATCCACGATCCGTCCATCCATCCACGATCCGTCCCTCCGTCCATTCGTCCATCCATCCGTCCATCCGTCCATCCACAATCCGTCCCTCCATCCATCCATCCATCCGTCCGTCCATCCGTCCATCCACGATCCGTCCCTCCGTCCATCCGTCCATCCGTCCGTCCATCCGTCCATCCGTCCGTCCATCCACGATCCGTCCCTCCGTCCATCCATCCATCCATCCGTCCATCCGTCCATCCGTCCGTCCATCCGTCCATCCGTCCGTCCATCCACGATCCGTCCATCCACGATCCGTCCCTCCGTCCATCCGTCCATCCGTCCGTCCATCCGTCCATCCGTCCGTCCATCCACGATCCGTCCCTCCGTCCATCCATCCATCCATCCGTCCATCCGTCCATCCGTCCGTCCATCTGTCCATCCGTCCATCCATCCACGATCCGTCCATCCACGATCCGTCCCTCCGTCCATCCGTCCATCCATCCGTCCATCCGTCCGTCCATCCGTCCATCCGTCCCTCCGTCCCTCCGTCCATCCGTCCATCCATCCGTCCCTCCGTCCATCCGTCCGTCCATCTGTCCATCCGTCCATCCATCCACGATCCGTCCATCCACGATCCGTCCCTCCGTCCATCCGTCCATCCGTCCACCCACGATCCGTCCCTCCGTCCATCCGTCCCTCCGTCCGTCCGTCCGTCCATCTGTCCATCCGTCCATCCATCCACGATCCGTCCATCCACGATCCGTCCCTCCGTCCCTCCGTCCATCCGTCCCTCCGTCCGTCCGTCCGTCCATCTGTCCATCCGTCCATCCATCCACGATCTGTCCATCCACGATCCGTCCCTCCGTCCGTCCATCCACGATCCGTCCATCCGTCCATTCATCCTTTCTTCTCTTTAGCCATCTCTCTTTCCATCCATCCATATTTTTAACCACTTTTAACAACTCATCATACCAACACAAATGGTTATTAACCGTGAAACACCCTTTACTGATCTTGGTTAGTGTTGCTGTGGAAAAGTCGTTTAAAACCCGAAGGCTGATTTCCCTTTTCACCACCAGGGACTGCCAGGACACAAAGTGGGTGGTGAGGAGCACAGCAAGGCGCTCCGCGGTGGGCGGGGTTTGTTCTCCCAACAAATCCCGAGTTTTCTGGAATCCTCATGCATTCACTGGATGGAAAGAATGATTGGTCACATTTTAGTCTTTTCAGTAACATCCACACATACCCCAATAGCGATCACATTCATAAGGGGCATCTTTAATATAAACACATAGAAAGCGTCTCTGTAACAGCCCTAGGGTTGTGAAGGGGAGTGTTAGGATCAGTACAATCTCTCCTCTGTTCAGACGGTCATCTGGACTTCCCTCACTCTACCAGTATCTGTGCAGAATATTGTGATATCAAGTAGAATATTTAAACTGCGTAAGTTAAAACTTTTAACCACATTTAACAACTTTTTCTTTTCTTTTTTTGGAAGAGAGAGGGTGGAAACAGTGAAAACAGATCTCTGATATTCCACTCTGGTCTCAGATGGACACAGGTCTAGGGTGTACAAATCATCGATCAGATTTCCCTAGACCCTTCGTTGGTGTCAAAGGCTCCCCTGCTGCCTGGCCCCCTACCCCTGGCCTTTTAGGATCTTTCTAAGTAATATACCAGGTTCAGATAAAATTGGTCTTTATAAGGGCAGGGGTGGGTGACGTGATTGCCGTCCTTCAGAGAGCACCGCGCCAGCTGCCCGGGGATGGAGCAAATGACTTGCAGGGACGAGGCCCAAACTCAGAAAACCGCACCTGTCACCACCCCGGAGCCACCCGCTGACACAGCCTCACGACCTTGAACCACAGCAGAAACGGAGATGGCATTCACCAGGCAAATTATGCCTTCGGCTGTTTTTTCCCAATCATGGCCCTCAAAAAGCAACTTTTGTTTTGCTTCTTTAAGTAAAGTAATTCATTTTATTCTCGAATTGTTCTAAACAACAAAGTGACCTCTGTTATATTTATTGAACAAAACACATGATAACTCACAATACGATTTGGGTTTATGTCCCTGTTTCTACTTTTAGTTAAACTAAAAATATATGTATTTTCTTAGATTTCTGGTGGCTACTTAAGTAATATTTTTCTATTGTAGTAAAACACATAGACATAAACGTGCTATCCCACCATTTCTAGGGGTACAGCTTAGGGACAGTAGCAAGACTCACAGTGCTGGGCAACCACCAGCTCTGTCCACTTCCAGAACTTTTCCATCACTTCAAAGGGCAAATTTAAGCCCCATAAATGTTTCTAGACTTCATTAAGCAGATAAAAGAATAAGCAGCAGCTATAATGCGTGATCGAGGTGATTCATTTATTCTGAAAGTGAGACTCGGGTTTTGAACTCCGTGATGGCATGCACAGCTCAAAGCAAGACCCAGAACTAAGAGTCCAAGTTCGCCACTTCGGCTCTGACCGGGCTGCCTTCTGGGTTTGCCCATTTGTAATGGAGGCTTTTCCCTCCCTTGGTCTTATCATTCGGAGGCTTTGGCCTTCCTCTTGTACTTAATTCTAGCGGCCTTTAATTTATCCAGTGTTTTCTGTCCTGTTTTGTCCTGAAATTACTGTTTTCTCAGAGAAAACGCTCCATCGAAGAGAGCACAAGACTCCGTACGTGACAGCCGGTGTGCTGTGTTACCTCAACTCTCAGAAACTATCACAGATTTTCCCTTGGGCTGGAGCACACTTCTTTTGACCCGTGAGTAGGGACCACTCCTTGCCAGGGAGCGGAATGCAGCTGGCAGGCCTGGCTCCTCTGCGGGGGAGTTGGGGGAGGGCAGTGGACCAACAGGTTTGGGTTCCGAGTTCCACCAGTTCCTCAGAGCCCGTATCTCATGTGCCAACCTCGCTGCAGCCCACAAGCCCAGTCCCCTGGCGCCCCACTGGGACCCGCGGGAAACAGAACCTGGCAGGATTGGCTGACCCTGGCTCCTGGCCCCCCTCCCACGGGCCCGTCCGTTACCAGCACGATCCAGGACAGACGGAATTTCTCCAAGAAGGACTACGCTGTTGTCAGTCTATCTGTATCTGTGGTAGCGTAAGACTTTTCTGTGAATAACTGAAAAAAATAAGGTGTTCAGATCTCTCTTTGTAAACTGTCAATGCCCAAGTTATTTCTGGCTTTAAACATTATTTTTAATGAATACATATTTTTACTCTCTCAGAGTTACGAGCTCTCAGGGCGTGTAATAGGAGGTGTTTGGTTTCAGTTACGCACGCAGGAAAAATGCTGTGAGTCACGGGAAAGAGTAAATACTCAAGAAACACATGTGTGAGTGTGAGTGAGTGTGAGTGAGTGTGAGTGTGTGTGAGTGTGTGTGAGTGTGTGTGAGTGTGTGAGACTCTCCTGGAGTTCTTGTTATTGGTGTTCTTGCTATTACAGCGGGAAAATGGCAGAGCCAGAGGACCTGCGGTCTCCTGCAGACCAGACTAGAGCCCCAGAAGGCAGCAAGTGCAGCATGGGGTTGGGGGGCTCTGGTCTGACCATCGGAGTCTGGGGAGGGTGACCCCAGCATCCTCTCCGGCAGCGGGCCAGTCTCTGCTTGTGGAGATTTTCCCCAACCAGGACAAGGATCCGAACTGGAAACTTGCCCTCAATCCAGGAGGAGAGGGATTTTGATCTCGGTGTGCGTGGACCAGCACGTACAGCACAGCCCCAGTGTGGGAGCGGTGACGGGGGAAGAAGGGAGCGGGGGGACAGGAAGACAACACGACCAGGTCGGGCACCTTGGGCGTGCAGGAAAAGCCCCTCCTCTCCCCTGCGACATCCACACCAACCCCAGCTCCGCTCCCTGCCCCGCCCTGCCCACCCAGCTCCAGAACTAGCGACCAAGGGAGACCAACCCGTTTTTCAAACGACGCAGGGTCTAAACACAGGCTCTTCCATCCTTGGACGCGGATCCGACGGAGAAACGGGGGTTGGGCATCGGGTCAACGCGCGCCTGCAGCAAGAGGAAGAGCCTCGTCCCGCCGAAGACTCGAGCTTGAGTCAGCCCAGCCCCCGATGCCCGTGCCACCTGTTCCCGTGGATGCCCCCGGAGCGCACGGCGACGGCGGTGCGGCAGCGGAAGGAAGAGTGGCCCGGGTCACGCTGGGGTGGCAGAAGGGAGGCCCTGGTTCCAGAGGCCCGGGCAGAGGGGGTGGCGGGGGTCGCACAGTCTGGAAGAGAACAGAAACGGCATCCGGGGAACTGGACGGGGCCTGTGGCCACCACGGCTCAGAGCCCTTCTTGTTCAACCCACTGCCCGCCGCCAGCCAGCCCCAGCCGAGCCAGGAGAAGGACCCGGGTGAGGAGACGGAAGCATCCACAGACACCAGGACGCTGGCCCTAGAGTCAGCCATGACAGGGGCCGACATCCTTCAGGCGTCTTCCCAGCACCAAGAACAAGCTGGGGGAACCGCGCCGCATCTCCGCGAGGCCGCTTCAGCCCGCACGTCCTCTTCTGCCGCTGAAGAGATCGGGCCGAGGACGCGGTTAGGCGACGGAGCCCGGGCCAGACCTACCTCTTTCCACTATGGCTGGCGACCCCGCTTGCCAGGTGGAGCCGCGAGACAGAGCCTGGGCCGCCGGGCACCGGTCCTGCCTCTCCCTCTCCCCACGGGGTCGCCAGGGCCGAGGACACCCGAACCGCCTTATCGTCCATAAAACGGAGATGAAGGGGACAGTCCCCATGGACTGGTTCTGAGTTCGGTGTCTGCTGCTCAGGGACTGCCCGCTAAATTGTCCCCGCCGCTATTCCAGAACAGGCAGAGCCCAACAGGTGGAGGGCGTGCCCCTGATGTCTCATATTTCAAGCCCTGGTCCAGGGGGCTCAGGGAAACTCAAGGTCCCGTCTGTGGGGGGCACAGGGCGGCAGGTGCTCCGCTGCCCCTCCCGAGGGGACCGTCAGGAGTCCCCACAGGGCAGGTGCCTGCGGCCCACTGTGATGCGTTTAAGAGCATGGAAGGGCGCGGAGGGCCTGGGACAGGAAAGCAGTAGGTGCGGGGTCCGGGGGAACCAGGGGCGCGCAGGAGACAGAGCAGGGACGCGGGGGAGGGAGAAGCTGTCCGAGAAGCGCTCGGGGTTTTGTTTCCGGATCGCAGCTCGGGAGCACATTTCAGTGAAACGCTGAGCTGAGTTTCGCAGGCAGCGAAGGCGCCCGAAGGACGCTGCTGCCTGCTGCTCCCTGCGAAGTGCAAGGGAGCGGGTTGGGAAGAGCGGGGGCAGGGCGCCGCGACGAGGGCACGCGGGGCTTCAGGAGCGCCGCTCGCCGGGACCACCGCGCCAAGGAGGGCCCGTGCCTCTCCCTGGGGGCCAACCTCCATCTTGGCGCGTTCCCTCCTTGGGGGTCTGGATTCCTGTCTTATCCATTTGCTTTTTACGTAGGAAAACACATCACGTCACTGAAAGGGCCGCCGTGGCCTAGCCGGCTCACACACCAGGGAGAGCCTGTACCATCTTAGGTGAAAAGAAAATGTACCCTTCCGGCCTGCGGTGCCGGGCCAGAGGGGCCTCAAAACACAGAGCCCGGAACAAGCACCCTCCGTGGTCCCCAGGGCCCAGAGAGTCACACCCAAGGGCCAAGACAAAGAAATAAACGAACCAAACAAGTCAAGACGAATCTGGTATTATTCAAACATTAGTTACATGGGCTGGTTTCTCTTCTGACTGCGTTAAACTAAAAGGGAAAATTCTCTGCCTCCCAAAACTGAATTTGTCCAAAGAGATCTCTGCCCTTGAATTTGTACAACAAATGTGAGAAGTCAGTCGGTCCCGCCGGTCTCTCTGGTTGGGAGAGGAGTCCTGACATGTCATCTCCCTGACATTTTATTTTGTTCTAAGTCCTCTTCTCTGTTCCTCGAGTACACCTTCTGCTCGGATTCTGCAAACAGACATCGGGATGAGTCAGAGCCCATCTAAACGTACTGAGCCTCCCGGGTTTGGCAATTTGATTGCGTGTCCCTGGGGGTTATAAATAGCATACAGTCTCTCTGGGCGTCAGGTACTTACCAAGCAAGGGTGGGGGGCCGTGTCTCTGGGTTTGCGCGGTGACCCCTCAGGCCAGACTCAGCGTGCGGCGGGGCGAAGAGCCCGAGTTCGTCGACATGCCTGCTGCAGGGGTGCGCCAAGATGGGGTGCGGCTCTTCCCGGGAGAGGCTGCAACCTCCAAAGAGCTCCCAAACGAGGGCTCTGGATGGTGTGAGAGTATGGGGGAGGGGGCATGACGCATCCGTCGCAGGTCTAGAGCCAGGGTTGGGTGCCCTCTGGAGCCAGGCCCGGCAGAGGGACCTGCAGAGGTCAAGGCTTTCGGGGACCCCAGGATGCTGTCTGGTACAAGGGCTGGAGCTGAACCGGACGGATCCGGCAGGAGCGTTTGGCGCTCCGCCCCAGGAGCCCTGTGTCCAGGGAGAACCCCGACGACAAGTGCCGCTCCCTCCTGACGGAGAAGGCCCCTTGCTGCAGGGTCGGAGAGACAGTTCACGGCTGGCTCTGAGTGAGGAACTCGGGTCTCTGATCTCTCCTTCCTAAAACAGGACTGTCGCTCGCGGTAGCAGGACGGAACTCGCACAGGAAGGTTATACAGACCTGCGGAGAGGGGCCCACGGAAGGAGAGGGTTGCTTCCCTCTGCTCTGGGCACGAGAACATGGAAAGGGCAGGTGCCCGCTCCCGCGTGGGAGGCCCCCGCCTTCGTCCTGTGGATCTCTGGAGCCTCCCCTGCGTGGAGGCGCTCAGCGCTTCGGAGGCCGTGGGGCTGTGCCTAGGAGGGTCCGAACCATCCAGCAACGAGCCCCGTCTGAGGCTGACCTGTCGGGGGGCTATCAAAATCACCGACTGTGGCCACCCAGAATGGAAGTGGCGAGTGAGAATGGCCGAGTGACAGGATCAGAAGCCTGCAGAGTCGCGGCGCGGGGAGGAGCTGGTTGCAGGGCGGCATGCGATGACCGCGGCCCTCCTGGGGTCCCTGTTCCTCAAACCGTGCTCCAGCACCACAAAACAGTGGCCTGAGTCAGCTTTCCTCCTGCACTTCTGGAATATCTATCATCCCAGCAGTCCGTCGGATTCGGGACTCAGCTGGCACTGACGGCCGTGCGCCCTGGTCACTGTGCCGGGCCACGACGGCAAGATGGCAAGCGTCACAGTACATGAGGTGTCTTGGTAAACACGGGATTCATCCCAAACTGGCTGGAAGCAATTTTTTAAATATTCAATGGTGTAAATTTAAAAATGGAAAAATCTCAATCCCCTCCTGGACCGACGCACTCCTCGTTCCCACTTCGCCGAGGAAAACCAAGTCCTTCCCGAAATTCTCCATGACGATGAAAGCATGTATGTGCAGATATTTTTCACAGAAATAGGATCAAACCCTAAGGATGTGGCGGCTGTTCTTCAAGTAACAGTAAATCGTCCACATCAACATGAATAAACATGTCCACCGCATGGGGCTCTGTCGTTGGTCTAAGCTGTCCCTTGTCCTTTGGGGGCCCTTCGACGTTTCCCAAAGTTTGCCGTTAGGCCCTTTACTGTACGTGCTTGTGTCGCCATCTCTGCACGCTCGCATACACACACGTGTGGGACAGGCTCCTGGAAGGAAAGCTGGTAGGACGAAACACACGCGTGCTTCCGTTTTGACAGCTGGCGCTGACTGCTTTCCATCAACTAACTGTTCCTCATACCCAGTGCAGCCAGCAGGGCGGGACGGGGCCCATTTATAGCACATTCCCTGGACTTACGTCTTGTCTTTTGGAGAAAATAAAAGCTCACTTTGCCTGGGGGGTCAGGACCATCCCTGAGGCAGACCCCCAGCCAAACCTCCCCCCAGCTCTGGACCCCACGAAGCCGTGTGCCTTCCTGTTTCTTATTGTTCGGAGCCTCTACATCCAGGGTGGGGATGAAACAGATGTGACTATGACACCTGGAATCCTGCTGTTTGGTGGCCTAGACTCGACATTTCTGGTTTCTGGTTTCATCCCTGGACCCAAACCCCACCTTTGATTCTGCCCCCTTGGAGTCCTGTGGGACACCTGAGCCCCTCAACAACATGGGTGCAGCTGAGTCCACATCCTGGAAGGGGACCAGAGCTGGCGAGGCAGGACACCAAGCCCACAGAGAAGCCAGACACTGGTGGCTGTCGGTGTGGTCTTGGAGAGAGCGATTTCATACAGCGATGGAAGGATTCAGAAGCCAGATTCCGCGGATCAGGGAGTCAATGGAGGCGAAGCAGGATGGACACTCTCAAGTTGCTGGCGGTGAAGGGAAGGGGAAGGGTCGTTGGTTCTTTGTGTGTTTGCTTACGGAGACACGCAGACGCCCTTTGCTTACGGAGACACGCAGACGCCCGTCGAACTGCAGGCAGAGGAGGAATGAGTGTTTGGAGCGAAACACATGGTGAGAGCTTTAAGGAGAGCAACTGGGGTGGGGGGGGCTTCCCTGCACCTGCTCACTTGTCCAGGACTGGGGTCCCAGGAGCCTCGAGAGAACGGGGAAGACCTGGTGTCGGAGGGGAGAGCCCACAGGTGAGGGACGGAGGGTTCAGTGGGCCACAGCGAGAGTCTCAAACCAGATGGAGAGCGTCGCCATAGAGGGGCCCCGATCCACACAGCTTTATGACGTGAGCCCGAGGACAGACAGATGTGGAAGCCCCAGACCAGACCCAACTCCCTGCACTTAGGACGGCACCAGGCATCCAGAAGGCGCTCAATTGATATGAGTTGAACAAACGAGCGTGTGAAAGTACGTGAGAACATCAAGGCTGTGGCTTTACACTTTTCAGTGTCTCAGTGTGCCCCTCAGTGTCTCAGTGAGGCGCAACCAAGTCCTGCCCCTCAGGGATGACAGGGTGGGGGAGGGGCGGGCTCAGGTCCTGGGCTGAGTTCCTGAGTCACAGGGCCTGTGGATTCTCTGTGGAGACGGTGAGCCCAGGCCCTGGGGTGCCACAGGGCGGGAGTGCCGGAGCTCCCGCGGCCTGGCCCTGGACTTCTCTTAACCAGGAGCTAATGCCTTTTTGTTTCCCTCTGGACAGTCCTTGAGCCCTGGAGAAGCCCTGGTCTGTTCAAGACAGTGGTGGCTTTGTGCTTCTCTCTGAAATAAAACTTTTATCCTAAAAGAAAAAGAAAATGTATCCAATGCAGATGTCATCATCCCAGAGCTCAGACGGCCCCAGCCCTGGCTGGGAGGAGGAGGAGGAGGAGGAGGAGGAGGAGGAGGAGGAGGAGGAGGCAGCCTGGGTGCGGGAGGAGGGGTGCGCAGAGGCCTGCGCGGCTCCTCTTCCCCTTCTGGATTCCTGTTGAGCCGCACCGCCCAGACACAGGAAATCTAACTCCCAAACGTGCCTTTTCTTCCTTCCCTCCCCCAGCCTTCCGGTAGGGAGGACCTGAGCGCGGCCCCGGGACAGGGAGATCTGGAGGAAACGGGCAGAGGCTGCGGGCCGTTGACAAAGGCTGGCCAAGGGCCGGAGCGGCCTCGGGTGCGCGCAGGTGCGGCCCCGCGGGAGCCTGGGCTGCCTGTGACCCGGGCTCGCTGGGGGGCCGCGGGCGTCGGAGCGCGACCCGGCGGGGACAGGCCGGGACTCCTGGCCCCGCGCCGCGCCCCTTAACGGGCCTCTCGGGCCTCACTCGGCTCCCACCTCCGGGCAGCTTCGGGACCTGCGGGTGACGGGCCGCGGCCCCGCGCGGGGAGGTCGCAGGGCCGGGGCCGCAGCGACGGCGGCGCCGCGATGGTCTCGGGCCCCGAACGGCAGCGTGACCCGGAGGCCCGCGCCGTCGCGCCAACAGCGGGCGAGGCCCGGGAGCGGCGGGCAGGGCTGCGGCGGGCGCACCTCGGGGCGCGGAATGAGGTCACCGCCCGGGAGTCGCCGCGACGGGGGCCCGCGGGGGCGGACGGCGTCGCAGCGAAGCGCCGCGCTCAGGACTTTCCGGTTTGTCCTCCCGCAGGGGCCGCGGAGAAGACGCGGGCGCCGGGCAGGGCTGCCGAGCGGGGGGCCGGGGGCGCGGGGGGCCGGGGCGCGGGGGGCCACGAGGACGGCGGCGCGCGGGCGCAGGGCCGCGTCCCCGGGACAATGCGGAGCTTGGGAGCCGCGCTCGGCTCCTCCTCCCCGGGGAAGGGGGCGGCGCCGGCAGGCGGTCGGCCCTCGGCGGCCTCTGGGCTCGCGGGGCGGGGCGGGGCGGGGCGGGGCGGGGCGGGGCCCCCGAGACCCCAGCGCCGCGCCCCACCCCCTCCCGAGCGGCCCCGCTCCTGGGCGGCCTCCACGCCCCACTGCGCCGCGGCCTTTGTCTCGGCGGGGGGTCGCGGCGCCCCCTGCCGGCGGGGTCAGCGGCGCGGCGGGGGGTGCGGTCGGCCGAGTGCGGCGCCCGCCGTGGCTCTGTTCGCGGCGACAGGCCGAGGAGCGGCGGGCGCGACGACACGCGACGCGCCCCGTTTTCCCTTTTCCAACACGACGTCTGCGCGCGACCTAAGCCCTTGGGTGCCAGGATGCGGCACAGGCGCTCGTGGGCGCCCGGCCCGGCCCGCGCCCCGTCCCCGGTGCTGCGCCCTCCGCCCGCCGGCCCGCGCGCACAGCCTGCCGACCCTCCCTGGAGGGCGGCGTGGAGGCGGGGGCTCGCCCAGGGACTGTGCCTCCCGGAGAAGGCGGCGCCCTCCCAGCTCAAGGTGGCCCGGGAAAGGTGGGCCTGGGTCCCCCCGCCGGGACCGTCCTCTCTGCAGCCCTTTCTGGAGGGCCTCGCCCTGGCCAGCGCCCCGCCCTGGCCAGCGCCCCGCCCTGGCCAGCGCCCCGCCCTGGCCAGCGCCCAGCACCCCGCACCCCGCACCCAGCACCCCGGGGCGCTCAGCGAGCAGGCAGGTGCAGTCACAGCATGAGCCGCCCTGCCCAGGGCATCCTCGGCCGCGCACCTGTAACGGAGAACTGTCCTATGAGAAAAGCCGCTGAGTGAGGTCACGATGGAGGACCCCGCAGAGTCCCCGCACTCAGGACAACGTGCGCAGCGCGATTTGCTCCTGAAGCTGCCGGCATGAGCTGCGCTAGTCCTTCCTGGCGGCCCTGCCGGAGCCGGAGGATCAGGGCTTCCACCGGAGGAAAAGGGCCCCTCGAACGGCAGCGTGTTCGGTTCTAGCCAAAGACACGGGAGGCGCCGTGTTCGTGTTTCCCGGCTGAAAACCGTGTGCCTTTCCGTGAGGGCGCTCGGATGGTCAACACGCGGTCCCTGGTGAGCGGAATGAGGGCCACAGCCCCGTCGCTGGTTCAGGGGACAATCGAGTAACCTCCGGCTGACAAGTCACGCCCTCACTGGATACTCTGATTATCTGTTCAGTTAAAAACCAGGCCCCTGCGTCCTGTTTGATCTGCACGCCCACTCTCCCCTCCCACTTCTGAGTTTGTTCCCCGGGGATTAGAAGCACACTGTTGACTCCTGTCTCCTGTGCTCTGAATTGGAAACAAACACAGGATCGGGTCTAACCTCAAATGAGTGGGTAGCAGGCGAGTACCCGTCACAGGAGATCACAGTCCCTTATCACACCCACGGCTCATCTCTTTAAAAACAGAAATATCCTGACTAAGGCTAGGAGCGTCAGGCTTACCTGGGTTTCCTGCTCTGACTGCAGAGGTTTCCAGCGAGTTCTGAAGCGCTGGAAACCTTTCTGCTCTGAGATTTCCGAAGAACCGTTTCAGCAAAACTTCAAGTCACTGAAAGGAGAGTGAATTCCGCGGGTACAGAAGAGTCATGTTCAGTTCGAGTGAAATTCATTCAGCCTTTGTCCCACAGATGTTCCCTGCAGGCCTGTGCCGTGTCAGGCGCGGCGGGCTCCCAAAAGGCCAGGATTCCCTGGGGGACTCGGACCCACGTGGCCGATGGACACCTCGGGCCTGTGTGCTGCGTGTGGGCGTCTCTGCTCCGCACAACATGGTGGTGTGACTGCGAACCCGCCAGTGTGCACTTCTAGGAAGGTTTGTTGTTGTTGTTGTTGTTTTTGTTTTAAAAATCAGACTCCAACTGCTTGTTTAATCTAAATTTTAACACTAACCTAGAGCTGTCTAAAACACGTTATTGGCGGTTAAGAGATGATAAGTATAGTGTCTTGTTGCAGGCGAAGAATAAGAAAATCCAGTGCCCCCTTTCCATGCAGGGCTTGTCTGTCTGCGGTAATCCCAGTCCCTGCCCCCCTAATGAAGAAGGCTCCCCCTCCTCCCTCGGTGCCCTCATCCCTGTCCGGTAAACAGCTACTCGCAGCTCCCATCCCTCTTTGTTCAAACAAACAATCGCCTTTATAGCTAAGAAGAAAATTAGTATCAGGTGAAAGCCTCATTTTAGGGTGCTTAAAGCTTTTCCTTTTTTCCAGGAGAACGAAGTACAACAGTCATCTCAAGAAGAAGAATCCACATTCAAAGTCCAGAAAGCAACAGGACAAAGGTCTGCCTTTAATGACGCATGGGCACACTTGTGATTGAATTTTAAATATTGTGCTTTTCTTCTCTTTAACTTCCTAGCTGAAAAGCTGCAGCCCCGGGGAGAGAGGGTGGTCAAAGGTCTGGGGAGTCAGAAACCCCCCGGTTGCTGTCTGACCTGCCGGCTTTGTTGCACTGAAGGCAGAGCCTTAGAGATGGGGGGCTGGGTTTCCTCACCAAATTAGGGGATTACATTTATA
Source organism: Mustela erminea (assembly GCF_009829155.1). NCBI lineage: Eukaryota > Metazoa > Chordata > Mammalia > Carnivora > Mustelidae > Mustela > Mustela erminea. Next base: position 2,527,745 of record NC_045626.1, on the reverse strand, counting down.
AATGTCACAGTAGTGCTTGGAAATGAAAGAGGAGCTACAATGTGCCCAGAGTCCAGGATTCCTTTCCAGGGGAAAAGGAATCTCCTCCTGCTTGACCTCGAGTGCAGAGGAGAAGCATCATCTGGTCCGAAACTGAAATCCCCGGGGCAGGAGGGAGAGACTTAGATACGTTATTCTGTGACATGAATGCAGTTCGGGTCTGAACGGGAGGAGTAACCGTGGACGGGCACGTCCGTCGGTGAGCCTGAAGGGCGGTGGTGCTGCACTTTAATAATTTTGTTCTTTATGTCTTTAACAGTTACCGTCCGGAAAGTCATCCAAACAGACCAATGAGCCGAACCTGTGCTCCCTGGCGTTGCCGGACTCCGGGCAGCACCCGACCTGGACCCATCGGGTTTCCTTCTGGCTCGCGGTACGATCGGGTGTACTCATGTTGTGCTCTAATATAGCAATTTAAAACGAGAGATTAAGAAAGAGGGGGGTGCCTGGGTGGCTCAGTGGGTTAAAGCCGCTGCCTTCGGCTCGGGTCATGATCCCAGGGTCCTGGGATCAAGCCCTGCATTGGGCTCTCTGCTCAGCGGGGAGCCTGCTTCCTCCTCTCTCTCTGCCTGCCTCTCCACCTACCTGTGATCTCTGCCTGTCAAATAAATAAATAAAATCTTTAAAAAAAAAAAAAAAAAGAAAGAGGGAAGATTTTTTTGTGTCTCAAAATAACATTTAAGATTTAGAGTTAGTGGAATCCAGCAAGTCCAAGAAGCAAACATTGCTCCTTTCTTTAAGGCACAGTGATGGACACCAGGTGACGCAACTGCATTTTTTTGAAGTGGAAAATACAGGCTAAGTGAGGAATGAACTCTTGTACCTTATAATGCTCTTAGACACTTGGCATGCAGAGCAGCCTCAGATCAGACACGAGACAAATAAAAAGAGCAAGGAGGGGGAGATCTATGTGTCGCGACTGTTAGGACGACCCTTGACCAGAACCAAGGTGCTGCAGGGCTGATGACAGAGGCCGGTGCAGGCTGTCCGGGTCTCGTCCCTTTGGGGGGCTCTCGTCGTGCGTCTAGATGTGTGAGCCCGAAATAGCACACATGGGGCTCTGGCATCCGGAAGTTTCAGGCGGCACCAAGCCGGGCTTACAGGTGGAACCCTTCTGGATCTTTGCTTTGGTTGGGGACCGAGAGACAAATAGCAGGACGGGGGACTCTCACGGGATTTCCCCACCCAGTAGTGGCGGGAGCATCTGGGAGGGGCCCGTGGCTCCTTCCCATTCATCATGGGAGCCAAGCTGGGCGGGAGAGGCAGCCATGGGCGGCAGCCTCAGGGACTTGGGAACCGCGATGAAAAAGAAAACATCAGGGAGGAGTTGGGAGAAAAAGAGAACTTTCCTTTTTCGCTGTGTGTTGGGTCTCTGCCTTGGATAGTTCTAATGCCTCCCAGAGCCTCTCCCCGTTTCGGGAACAGGGCTCTTGCTCTCTGCTGTTCTTTGCAGTATGGGGGGAGGCGGGGGGGCTGCTGGGGGCTGCGGGGGACCGTGGTGGACAGCGCGGTGCTCTGTGGACAGGCAGATGCTCTCCTGAGTGACCTTCCTTCTGAGGCGCAGATCGCAAAGCCTGCACCTCAGAACTTGTCAGAAACGCATATTCTCCCATTTCAACCTGGACTTACTGAATTGGAAATTCTGAGGCTGGAGCCTCCCCCCACCGTGCCCCCACCCCGAGCAGTCTCCGCTTCAACAATCCCGCCAGGGATTCTGGTGCAAGCTACCTCTAGAAATTGCTGAGTCCCGTCCCTAGAGGTCACGATTAAATTGGCCTGGGTACAGCCTGGGCACTGGGGTTTTGGAGTCTCTCCAGGGGACTCCTGTGGGCAGCCAGGGTTGGCAAACAGGCCTCCAGAGCCTTGCTGCGTCAGAAGAACTTCCTACAGGGACGCAAAGTCCTGTACGGAGCCGAGACGTGGCTAGTGCAACCCAGGAACTGCATGTTAAGTTGTATTTAACTTTCATTCATTTAAATCTAAATAACTACTCAGGGCCCGTGGCCACCGCACTGGACAGTGAGTCCTGGAGCTGCAGGGAAATGTCAGACCTTCCCTGTAACAGATACGGAAATGCAAACCCCGCCGGACTTACGGATTTAAGGAGCTAGGAGAGAAGTCACACCAGAGACCTGCGATTATTTTAAGTCTACGTGTGGTGATAAATAGAAAAAACCTTGTGGGGCCCTGGACCTCCCTGCTGGCTCCTCCCGTCAGGCCCGGCGGCCTGTCTGGCTTTGAGGAATGTGCAAGGATCACAAGGGATGGTATTTAAAAAGAAGATTCCGGAGCTCTGTGCCAGAGCTGCTGTCCCACAGGTGTGGTTTGGGGGCCCTGGACACTGCACTTTTGGCAGACCAGCGGCTGGTTCTGATACGCCACATTCCGGGATCACTGGGAACCAGTGGGCGAGTCCAACCGAGTCGCCGGACAAAGGGGCAAGGGAAGTTAAGGCTTAGAGTCCGTCTGTCCCTCTCAGAAAGCTGGAGTTACCACTCCTGTGTGTAATGAGCCTTGAGAAATGTCTAGCTAAGTCTCATGAATTCAGCGAACTTTAGAGGTCACTCTGTCTGCGAGATGGTGCCCGGCCGGGGGAGAGATTGGTGCAGGGATTCAGCCCTGCCGTTTCACCGCTGTTGCCGACGCACTTGGTGTCACCCTAGAGTCAGCCTCGCTGTGAGGACGGGCTCCTCTGGGGGCCCCTACCAGGGCCTTGACTCACTCTCTGTCCCGCGCCCCGCACGCTCGCACACACGTGCGCACGAAGGGCCTTGTTTGGTTGTAACCGCGGCTGCGAACTATTGCGGGTTCGGCCTTCCCCTCCCGGGTTATAGGAAGCCTTGGTCCCAAACGTGCGGCCCCGTCGCTGGCTGCTGCTGCTTCTAATGATAGAAGTTAGGGCTCCTTGTGCACGTACGTCACGCGTGGCGAGACGGTGTGGTGTGTTGTTCATGCTTCCGCTCTTGAGCCCGGACGGGGACAGTATCGGAGTTACAGCGGGCAGCTGGGAGCGTCTGCGGAAACCGAGACACACCGTCACACTGTTGCCGGGGGGTGGGGACGATGAGGTCGCCGACACACCCGCTCAGGCCTGCGTGACTCTGCACGGGGTTCAGTAGGATCCCCAGTAGGATCCCCACACACTCACGTCCTCCCAGAACCTCAGAATGTAATCTCGTTTAAAAGAGGGTCTTTGAAGATGTAATTAGTCAAAATAAGGTCATACTGGATTTTGGGACAGGGGGCCCAGCGAGAACTGACAGTGAGAATGTCAAGGAGACTCCCCGCTGAGCAGGGAGCCCGATGTGGGGCTTCATCCCGCAACCCTGAGATCAGGACCTGAGCTGAAACCAAGAGTCAGACGTTTAACCGACCGAGACACCCAGGAGCCCCCAGTGACCGGTGCTCGAATAAGAAGAGAAGGAGAGAGCCGGGGACCCGGGAGACGGTCAGGTGGTGACGGTGCCAGCCAGGAGACGCATCTACCCGTCAACAGACACCAGGGATGGCCAGAGCCCCTGGAAGCCTGGAGGGAGACAGGAGAACAGACTCTGCTTTGGGGTCATGGAAGGAACCAATGATGGTGACACCCTGATTTTGGACTTCCGGCCTCCAGAGCTTTTCGAGGGTAAATTTCTTCTGTATTAAGCCCGCAGCTGTGGGTGATGGGGGGCATGTTGCGAGATCAGCCACAGGACGCGGATACAGATGGAAAAGCCCGCTCGTCCTCGCTACCGTCTGGCAGGACAGGTGCGCACAGTTGACCCCCAAGCCTCGGATTCCTCAAGAGCCAACATTTGGGAGCCGTCCTGCACGAGGACATCCCGGCCGTTTGAGACGCCGGCGGAAGGCAACAGCAGCGCGGTGCGGCTCGCGGGTGTGGGAGCAGCAGGGACGCTCACGAGTGGAACCTGAGCACCCCTGCGTCCACAGCCACGCGCTCGGCCACCGCTGAGGCTTTGGGCCTTCACCGTTGGCGAGGGAGCGAGCGCCTTCTTCGCCCGAGATAAGGAGAGGGGCACGTGTTCCAGTCGCTGCTCTTGGAAACGAACTTCGGGGCAAAGAGCGTGTGTGTGTGAATCTCGTGAGGCCGATGGGACAGACGCAGCGAGCTGCTGCCAGTCCCTGTTGTCTGGGCAGAATCCCCAAGGTGGGCCGTGTCAGTGGGTCCAGGGACACGCGGTGACGCTCTGTTCCTCTGCCCTTGTGGTCTGAACTTGGGCATCAGACCTGCGAGGCACCTTCTAGAGGCTCCCCCACAGGTCCTTGACCCGCGGGCGGGAAGTGATGCTGGGCGTCTGCTGACAGTCGCGGCTTCGGAATCCAGTTCTAGAATCGCGGCCGGACTTCTCCTGCAAAGAGAGGGCCATGCTGTTTCCTGCGCTTTGACCTTCCAGAATTCTGGAGTTCCTGGCAGACTTCTGTGTCCTCCGTCAGTTCTGCGACCCTCCCCGCACTCGACATCATGCCAGTGAGTCTCTTGGGCTGAAGGCAGCCCGAGGCAGCTGCTCGGGTCACAGCCCGAATCCTGATGGGCCCCGCGGTTCGGCGATGGCAGCTGTGGGCGCCCCAAGGCGGGAAGCACCCGCGCTCCAGAGCACGGGGTCGGAAGCTGAGGGCAGGCTGCCCGGGGAAGCTGTGTGCCTACTTCCTGAGATGATCAAGCTCTTCCATTTCCCAAGACCCAACCAAAAGGAGTTTAGTGGGACTTATTTTACAGGGAAGCAAAGAGGGTTTCCTCGTTGTAAAGATGGGGGTTTGCCCTTAGCCCCCGCCATCTGGGTTTCCTCCTGTACAAAGAGTGTGCCCGGTGGTACCGCCGCCCCCACTGCTTAGTCAGAACATGCTCACCTGCACAGTCAAACGCCAGAAGGTGTTACTAGAAGGACGGGCCCTTACTAGGGCGCCTCCGCCGGCCCCGCTGGGAGGACCGCAGGAAGCCGTGGTGGAAGGAGCGGCTCTGCAGGAAACAAGCCTCGCCCCTTGCAAATGGTGCAGAGCGAGGTCAGAGTCTGCTCTGCGCCCACATCTTTATATTTGTTACTGATTCCAGTTAGGGTCCTACCCCTCGCGGGGGAATCACAACATACTGTCCCACCAGTGGACAGGTTCTTACACAGAAGGAGGCTCACATTGCAGATTGCAACGGCAGAGTGAAAGCCTCTCTTCATCCCAAATCTGTGTTCTCTGTGTTAGAACTGATGCCAGAGAGAGCTCCTTCATCCGCTCAACGGGGACCCGGCGGAGCGAGTGGGAAGGCAGGGCAGGTGTGGGCCGGCCTCTGGGGCTTGGGGCTGGGTGAGGCCCTGGGGCAATGAGTGTTTGTGAGTTTAAATATCTGACTCCCTGTGAGTTGGAGCGGGAGGGACGCTGTAGGATAGTCTCTAGTAGGATCTTGTGCTCCGGGAAAATCAAACAAAGGAAGAAAGTGAAAATAGATCATTTATGTTGTATGTTTGTTTCGCCAACATGTTCTGTTGAAAAATTTTTAGAAAAATCCTTATCACCACCACTGCCTCATAGTGGTTTTATCGTAGATAGAAACACACATATGTGATAATTTGGTAATTCAGCCCTGGTCTTGGCTCTGCTTGTTATTATTGATCATGATCATTAGGGTTCGAGATAATTTATAATCCTATTACACGAAACAGTAGAGAGCGTGCCCCCTGACACGAGCAAGTTGTTTTCTGTGGAGCTGGAAGTGTACACCCTTGCTTGGCAGGAGCAGGGACCAGGTTGGCCTTCCTGGGCAAGGGGAGAAACCAAGGTTCGCAGCGAGAGGGGAAAACCCAAGCTAAAGGCTAAAACTACGGCTCATGAACACAAAAGAAGAGATTTAAAAGAACACACGAGATACAAGGAATCACGTTACAGATACTCTCAGCCCAGCTGCTTGGCTTAAGCATTAGAACCGGACCGGGACTGCTGAGTCCTTCTCCGGTGTCGACCGGTGTCCCCTCCTTCTCCTGGAGGTCACCGCGCCCTCACCGTGTGTTCGTCATTCCCTTAGTAACGCCCTTCACAGTTTTCCCACTTGGCGATGTCTACTTCAACCGTGTATTGCTTGCTCTTGCACACGGTTAAGTCTCCACAAGTGGCGCGGGGTTGTGGGCGATCTACCCTTTATTCAAGTTTGCTTGTCAAGTGACCCACATGTGTTACCGTTCATCACTCCAGGTCATTCATTTTCACGGTGACAGACAATCGCTTTGCACGAGTCCACCACGATTTCTTTACCCAGAGGCGGACAAGACGGAGAACTGGCCCAGAGGAGGATTGCTCGCACTACTGTATTGTCTCACCATTACCGAAGCCTACGGACGTGGCTAGACACGATTACGCACGGAGTCTGAAAGGCTCTGAATGGAGGATCCGGTACCTGAAAGACCGGCCTGAGACTTGGTTCATTTCCGACAGACTTCCTTTGGAAACTGAAGATTGAGAACCAGAATTGCTGCCCGTCGTGGTCCTCCACAGCCGCCTTGTTCTTCACACATGATTTCCTGCCCACCGTGACCCCCAGAGATGTCAAAGCCTCAGCGATATCACACGACAGCCTTTGACCTTGATGTCACACACAGTTCGGCCTGAAGCCACGTTCCCTTTGTTAGAACTACATGTCACCCCACGTGTCTTTTCTGTCCCCGCCCCTGACTTTAGTTATCAGGCCCACAGCCCACGCCCTGTGCTCCTTTGTGAAGCGGCAGCGCCCTTCCCGTGGCGGGTCTGCTCGCAGGAGCCGGTGAGGGTCCTTTCAGAGCGCTTGGTGATGCACAGTGTGTTCTATAAAAGGGCCTTGAAAATTATCAAGACCTTCATGGATCCGAATGGGCGGCAGAAACTCCATAGCAACAAATGAACGATAATTGCTTCTTACCGGCTGCTTCCTCAGCCACACTCTCCCGCAATCAAAGCTCAGGCGTGTCCTCAGGGGAGCCCAGGTCAGGTCTGGCCCCCAGCAGCCCCGAGGACGGCATGGAGAGCCACGCGAGGGGGTCCCCGAGGAAACGTGGGTGTGCGCGCCCCTTCCCGCCCTCCGGCTTCCTGCCCACTCGTTCCCGCATCTCCTCAGCCCAGGCAGACTTGGTGGACCCGGGGGCACCCTGGACCCCAGGCCAATTTGTCACATGATCAAGAAGACTATCTGAAGAAACGACCTGGTGCCCCACGTTCTCATCTGGACCGACTCACAGCTAAAGGCAGAGCAGCCCGTGAGGCTGAGCATAGCAGAGACACTGTCCATCTCTCTCTAAGGCCAAAGTCAGGGGTTCAGAGGAGGGCCGTGGCTCCCTTGGCCTTGGGGACACTGTAAAAGCCAATGGAACGTGTGACCTTTCCCAAGTTACTCTTGGAAATGGACACAAAGTAGATGCGGCCCCAACCCTGTCTCCTTGTGGCACAGAGGCCGGAAAGAACTCTCAGCCTTTGTTGGGTTGGACCACGACTGGAAGCCCAGCTCTCAGGAACAAGCCCCGGAGCAGCTGGGGTGATGCAATGCGAGCAGGAAAGATGTTCTCTCGGGGAGTCCCTTGGCCTTACCCATCTCAACGATGCCACCACCGGCTCGAGATTCCCAGGCTAGGGGATCATCGTCTCCGACGGTGGGAAGACAGCCAGGGCGCAGCGGCTGGGGGCAGAGCCTTCCCTACGGACTGTCCCGTGGGGCGTCCTTCTGGAAAGAGACACAGAGTGGACGCAAGAGCCCTGGCGGGGGTTGGGAGGGAATCCTTCCCTGTTGTTCCAGCTCCCTTAGGGGGAGTTGGCTGACTCCTGGACATTTCTGTGGGTAACAGCTCTCCTGAGTCAGCCAGAATCTTTAGTTTCATTAAGGTCTAGATAACTGAGGACTGACTCCCACGCACTGAGTGATTTCAGAGCTTGCTGTTTTCCCTTTGCCGTCTTTGAGAGGTAATCTGGATGCGGGGGCTTCTCTAACTCAGTTTGTCTCCATGGTTACAAAACCCTGTGCGCTCGCTGACCCACGGGGCCTCAGGAGGGGCGCCCTGGCGGCAGCGTAATGGCCATATCATCTCCCAAATTCGCAGACCTCCTTAGCACTATCCAGAACTTGGACAGGTGGGTGCCGTCCTGTGTGTGTGCTAGCTGGCAGTTCCGATCTGATTTAAGTGTTTGCGGGGTCAAGGTAAAGGGTATTTGTGCTATCAGTTACAAATATTGAAACGTTATCCCCCAATAAATGGAAATATTGAGGGAAAAGTTTGGGAGGCAAGAGAGTGTCAGCGGTCGCCACGACCCCCGCGGGAGTCTTCTCTTGCCCTTAAGTCCGTTAGCCCGGCTCTGCCGGGGAGGTCCTGTGCTCTGAGGGGCAAGGGCCAGACAGCAGCCCCGAAAGATGTGGGCGTCCGTCTTTTTCTCACAAGCCACGGATCATTTCTTCTGCCCCGACGGCAGGTGTCTCACCTGTGAAAGTCGTGACTCTCGCGGGCTTGCCCAGAGGGTAAGAGGACAGCGGCAAGGACCCGGCACAGCCCGCGCCACGCTCTCCGTAAGCGGCGACGGCCACTCTCCGGGCTCGTCATTTCTGGGATACGAGCAGGGCAAAGTGTGCCGGTGTCCGGGTCGGGTTGGCTGGGGGTTTGGAACCGATGGCGGTGTTGACGAGCGAGGTCTCACAAATACGGAGCCTTTGCGGTAATTTCGGTTGTATTTGCTTCGGCTGATGAGAGAAGCAGGGCGGCCTGCTGGTCACAGGGTGGCCCTGGGTTGAGATCTTCCCGTAGCCTCACCATGGCCTCATCATACACTTGGGTGATGTACTCGACCGCTGCGCGTCTGGATTTCCTTCTCAGGCAGGTGGCGTGGAGAATAGCACACGTCTCGGTGGGCTCCAAGAACACTGCGTGCGCGAGTTGTTGTCACGGGCAGAGCTCAGTGCCTGGTGGCGTGGCGAGGGGGATGCGGAGCCACGCACGGCGGAGCGGGGAGCAGCCACGCGCTCTGCCCGCAACACCCGCCCCTCTCTTCTGGGAGCTACTTCCCGCCTGCCCCGTGGGTGAGTTCTCGGCGGGTCCTGTACATCTTCCAACCACTCTTGGGTTATATAAAATCTTATGGTTACTTCTCGAAGCGATGGCAGCCCGATTTCAGATCCTAGAATGCCCAGGCCCACACGATGAGGTACCAAACCTCACTTAAAACTAAAAGGCCTCTCTTGGCCCAGTTTGCGCTGGCTTCAGAGTGGATTTGTACCTTTTGCTGAGAAGGTGGGTGAGGGGCAAGAACCATGAACCCGACGTGCTGTGTGTCCCTCCGAGCGCCCACCGGCCGTGCTGCTCGTGGAACACGGCTGCGGCCGAGCCCCGTCGGCCTACGGCATCGCCCGAAGCTGGGAAGGAAGAACCCCTTCGTTACCGCTGTCCTACCTGCGGCAAGTGTGGCATTAGGATGAGGAAAATGCTTTTCCCTTAAAGGACAAATCGTGAATTTCACCTCCTCCGTTGGGAGCTGCACGAGGCGTGTGGAAATTCTGACCTTCCGTCACCGTGCACTTCGTCCCTATTCTGGTGCGGGGAGCCAGGGTTAGCAAATAAAAATACAGGACACCCAGTAACATTTGAATTTCAAACAAACAACAAATAATTTTGAGTGTAAGTCTCCCCCGTGCCGTGTTGGAGGCGCACTGATATAAAGTAGTATTCATTGTTTATCTGAAATGAAAGTGTAACCGCACGTCCTCCATTTTGTCTGGTAAACCTGTTCCAGTAACTCTTTTATCTGAGGTAGTTTGGATGTGCCAGACCGCGTCAGTCAGGGCATTGGGGTCACAAATGCAGAGTACTCGGGGGTAAGCGCCTTACGCAAGGAGAAACTGTTATTGTCCCGCAGAACTGCAGAAGACACGTGCCTCGTGAGGCCAGGCTCTGGGTCATCCTTCTACAGCTCTCTTGGCTTCCCTTCCCCGGGCACAAGCAGCTCCAATCTTGCGTCTTCCCACACAACATCCCAGGGCAAGAACAGGTGTGACTCGACCCTGGGCAGCCCCCCTTCCCAATTAAACTTCTTGTGTTAAGATCGGTGGAAGCCCCAGGCCATTCTGGGAAATCACACAGAAAGGGTGTGGGCACTTTTCCCTCTTTTTTTCCGCAATGTAACATCTTGCAAAGCTACGGTACAATATCCCAACCAGGATCTCGACATGGACACGATCCCCCAATATCCTGATTTCCTCAGGTCTGCCTGGACTGACACATAGCAGAGACTTCACTCGTGCTCTTGGCGTGAGTGAATGAACGGTCGGTGTGACCCACGGCTCGTTGTAACCATCGGTTCTCCCGTATGCAGGACTCTGGGTTCCTGAGTGGACGTGGTGTCTCCAGGGCCTCGCTCATAAACAATACTCAAGACATGCTTTTTTATGGGTGAGTAAAGACATGAGTAGAATACCCTCCATGTCCCAACGCTTCCATTTTGTAGACAGAAGGACTTGGACCCTGGGGGCAAGGAGTTTCTTTAAAGTGCGTTCTTCCTGGTGGGATCCCTCCCACATTCCGCTCATCTTAGCAATGTCTGTCTGTGATTTAACGTTCCCAGAAGGCAGTGACCTTGTCTGTCAAGTTCAAGTTCACTTTTCGCAGATTTAGTAGGGGTGCTTGGGAACTTCCAGACGGGGCGGGGCAGGGGCGAGGAGCGCCAAGAAAAGGGAGGAGCCGCCTCGTGAGCGCCGAGGGGAAGGAAAGCAGGACCTGGGAGAGGGTGCACCCCGGACTCCCAGGGTCCAACTTGCTGGGTGGCAACAGGCAAGTCACCTCTCGGGGCCTCACGCCCTGATCTGTGAAATGGAGGGCGGTGACCTATTAGAGCTGCGACATCCCCTGAGTGCCTCCGAAGAAGCCTCTGCTTTCCTCTCGGTCCGCGTGTGCGCCCGTGAACCAGGCTGCGCAGCCCCGTCATCCGGAGTGTGGCAGCCACAGGTTGTCGGGATGAAGCAGCCAGAGGAACGCGGGAGGTTCCGAGTCCGCTGGACACACTTTCCGCGGGCTCTTCTGGGGAGGACGTGTACCCCTGGTCCTGGTCCTGCCAGAACCTGCTTCCTGCCTCCATCTTCCGTCACGCTGTTGTCTGCGGGGAGACGTGGATCTCCACTATTTGAAACCACCCAATTAACCGAGAATGTTGGAGTCTACGCAGCACTAAATCTACTTTATAGCTTCTTAATATCTTTCATCTGGTGTCTCAGACTTCTTTAAAAGGAAAAGAATCTCAGCCCTGGCCGGTGGCATCAGTAGCTAAGAAGGACTTTCTCTGAGAAGACAGTCACCTCCCGTATGTAGAAGACAGTCACCTCCCGTATGTAAATTAGCTTTTTGAAACCCCTTGCCCAGGACACCTGAGTAAACTCGGGGGATAAATGCTGTCACTCACATCAGATAACAAAGCCATGTTCCAAATTATGGGATATTTTCTTTACATTTGGAAGCAGAAAGGAGTTTTAGCTGCTTAGTCTTCTCTGATAGGAAAGACCCAACCATCTGGGCAAATCAGTAAGAGCAACGGCCGCCACTGCTCTAAGCGATTTCCGCCGTGTTCATTACTCCATCCGCACAACAGCTCAAGTGGGGAGGGGCTCTGTCTCCATCCCGCACTAAACTGCGACCGACGGCCTGCCCCACACGGCTCCCACCACAGTCGGGAGACGAGGGTGAGGGTTTGAAGGGCACATCCTGCTGGAGGCCTGCCTCGTGCTCTGCCTCGTGCTCTGGGGAGGCTCTGGGTCCATCCCGGGTGCCGGGAAAACCCCCGGTGTGCAGGGACGGGGACCACCCGGAGTGAAAGTAGGAATAAGTGTAACATTCACTACTCGTTTACCAATAGGATAGAAACACACGTAGCTTCAAAAACCACAGAAGGTGGATATTGACAAGGCATTGCTTTTGTTTAATTAATAATCTACACCCAGATGTGCGGGCAGAGATCCCTGATTAAACCAGCAGTCTCCACGGCGCCAAGAAAGGCAGGACGCTGTCTGTGTCCTACACGCAGTCGATCCCTTCACATTGCTCTGGGAGAAGTCCACGTTGTCCCCCTCGCCCGCTCACAAGAGCACATTTTCAGAAGCAAGTGATTAGACACGGGCCATGAAAGTGAACTGTTTACTGAAAATGTGACACGGGCTGCTTCTGAAAGCTTCCTGCGCGGGGCACGTGCTGGTGACTGAATCAGTCCTAGGACCGCAGTTTTGGGGAGTGGGGGAGGGGCCGAGGGAGGGGGAAACTCAAGCAGACTCCTCACTCAGCCCCAAGCCCCGTGTGGGGCTCCGTCTCAGCCCTGGGATGGAGACCTGAGCCGGAACCAGGAGCCTGCCGCAGCGAGCCCCGAAGCCCACTCTTCTGCAGCCTCCCTTCGGCGTGTACAGCCCTTCCGCCCAAGCTGCTGGTCCGCTCCCATCGGCGTCAGGCTGGCGGCTGCCTTCCCGCCCAGCAGCTCCCTGGCCCCGCGCCGCGGGCTTGTCCGCGGCCCCTGTGGGCGCACAAAGCGGGAGGCGGGTCCCTCCTGGCTGGGAGGGAGGAGCCCGGCCAGGGAAAGGCCTTCGTCCGAGAGTCCGGCGCCAGCTCGGGGAGTGATAGTAATCCCATCCGGGCCTTCTGAGAGTTCAAAGTCCTTCTGGAACTCGAGGACTCCGGACTAACCCCCGAGGGCAAGGACAGCGGCAGGGGCCCTGGTGCCGGAGGAGCCGGAGCAGCGGGCTCTGGGCAGCCTGGGGTCCTCCTTGTTCCTTGAAAAAAATAAATATTTAAAAACCTGCACAGAAACACCATTAATTACAGCCAAGCTGTCATTTTTCTGCTCCCTCTTCCCCGCAGTCAGTTTCTGCGAAGACCAGACCTGAACAACTCCATGATCATAAAAATGTCCTCCAGTTAATGAGAAGCTCCACTCTGTGTGCCCTGGGTGCTTGCAGGGCGCTGTCACGGGAGGACGGCTCCGCCTCCGCGAGCAGAGACACCGCCATCCACCGAGGAGAAGCTCTCAGGAAGCCTGAGGCCATTAACCAGTCGGTGCTGTGGCAGAAGGGACCATGGCCAAGGGCAGCGTCTCGGTGCCGTGTGTTTACAGGCCCCACACGAAGATGAGGTTGAGGAAACCTTTTTCGGTCAACCCGCCGAACCTTCCAGTGAGATCTGGCTGCCGTGGGGCGTTTGGCTACCTTACGCTCTGGAAAAACAATTCAACTGACCACAGACCACCAAACAGCTCTCTGGACTCCAGCGGACACGGTCCTCTTTCAGAGCGTTGGGGGATCCAATCAGACGGCAGCGGTACCTAATCTGATCCTCAGCAGGAAGGAATCGGGGCAGATGTAAAGATGAGTCGCTCCCGGGGAGTCGGGTAAGAGGAATCCGTGCTCGCACACCCAGACCCGACAGGCACAGGACAGTCGAAAGTGAAATGAAAACCGAAGGAAAAGGACTTTGGAGAACCAAGTCGACGCTCTGCTGAGCTTGGGTGGTTGACGGAGATGCGCGTATCTTTCTTTGACACAAGTCTCGGCAGAAGAATTTTAAGTTGTTTTCATAACCATAAAGAGAAAGGGAGAGAAGCAGCAGCGGTGATAATCTTGGACGAGTGCGTGCAAGGCAGGGGACAGATGGGGACGTGCTGGAGGAACGTCTCCGTAGACGGTCCCGCCGGTCACACTGACGGGCAGAGAGCCAGCTCATCTCACAGAGCCCCAGGAGGGGTCCCCTCTGGCGTGCTGGGCAGGTGAGGGTCTTGCTTCCCAGTCTTGCGGGAGACTGAGGCTTATGCGATGGAGAAAATGAACGGGACGTGCTCTGGACCTGGCAAGCGAAGGCTGGCCGGGGTGTGTGGGCTCCGGGCAGGAGACACTGGCAAAGGCCTTTCGCCACGGGAACCTCTCCCTCACCTGCTCCCAGCCCGTCAGGAACCTGGCGTGAGGGACCCATCCCCGTCCCTGGGCACAGGGAGAGAACGAAGCTCACAAGACAACAACAGGAGAGAGCTTAGGAACTAAGAGTTGTTACGACTCGACTGAACATGTCGTCACCAGTCAACGCCAAAGAAACAGCGAAAAGTGGAAGGTCCTTGCGGGAAACCAGAATTTAGACGCCCTGTGTTACAGGAACAGCAGCCCCCACGAAATATGAAAATCACTTCCTCATAAATTTGTGATCAAATGAGATCCTAAAGACAGGGTCTCAGTTACACAGCGACAAGCTTAAGAAGGGGCCATAACACAGGAAAAATAAGACATATTAGCATTTTTAAATACATTAAAAGAAGGCAAAAATAAAGGAAAATCCTATCCCCTAAAGAGGAAAGCTAAAGAACAGAATAATTTTTTTAATGTTTGAGTTTATTATTATTACTTAAAGATTATTTTTTAGAGATTTTATTTATTAATTGGAGAAAGAGAAAGTCGCAGCACAAGCAGGGGGAGGGGCAGCGGGAGCAGGAGAAGCTGATTCCCTATGCAGAGCCTGATGCGGGCTCCGTCCGAGGACCCCGAGATCATGCCCTGAGCCAAAGGCAGATGCTTCGCCAGCGCCCGAGTTTGTTATTTTTGCAGAAGGAAACTTCTGTGAACAATTACCCGGTGAGATGCACGGAGGAAAGTGAAGGCTCGTGCGTCACCTTGGAAAGGACGCTCTTCCTCGAGGGGGCTGGGCGCTACACTCTGGGCCACCCGAGGCATCAGCCGGCATCGCAAGAGGACTCGGGCCACGGGCACCTCACCGTGTCCTCATGCCTGTGGCTCCCCGGCTGTCGCCTGTGATCCCGCACGTGGGGACATGCTCTGAGGGTGGGAACCAGCGGGGTCGGTGAGCCACCCCAGCAGGGCCTCAAGGACACAACAGTGCTTCCAACATTCTTTCAGGGGGTGCCCTGGGGGGTGTCCTCGGGCTGGGAAGGGGAGCGGGCCGTCTTCTGGGGCCTGCGGCAGGGGACCACACCTGGTCAAGGCTTTGCTCCTCTGTGTTCGTTGCGTTTTGAAACTAGGTGTGAAATAAAGACTGCCCTCACTTTGCTCAATGCTGTGCCTGCACGAGGCTCTAGTCCCCGCGGGAAGCTTCTGGAACATGCAGACCAGCAAGAGCTACGAGTCAGAGGCCTGCCCGGATCCACTGTTAAATCTCTGCCATGGTGGTGCTGCACACAGCCAGCCACTATGCCTGGGACGGGGAGGCAGCGGGGTGAGTGGGCCCGTGGTAACGGCACGGCTGTGTGTGACATGCGTACCACGGATGTCAAATCAGCAGGGATTGTCCTTTGAATAGAATACATGTGATTTTTTTCAGACGTGCTATTAAACTGAAATTTAACAACATAAGGAAAAGTGCTGGTAATACCAGCTACCAATTCTCAAGCATCTCAAGTTCCAGGCACTGGGCATGGTTGCAAGTACTTCTAACCACATAGGACAAGGAGTGTTGAAATCACTTCACAGAGGAAACGCCTGGACCAGGTCAGCCGGCCGCCCAGATGGCTCAGCATGTAGGTCACGGAGCCGGAGCGAAACGTGAAGCCCTCTCATTCCAACACCCGCACTCGTCCGGCGTGCCCTACTGCAGAGGCTCGCCAACAGGATTTGCTAAAGCTCTGAAAAATGGGAATACAGAGAAGGAACAATTTTTTACAAAGTCCAAGAAAATGACGTAAGACAGCACAGAAGATTTCTAATGTAGGACTCGACACAGGTCTCCTTATGATTCCCCGTAAGTACAGCAACATCTCCGGATGTTATATGGGAGACAAGCACAAAAAGAGTCTGAAAGGCAAAGGGAAAAACCGGCCCAGCTAGATGAGTACACGTATCTTGAACTGGATCCTGGAGAAGCCGGCAACCCAGGAATGCCAACGGGCACAATGAAAAGGCCCAAGAAAAGCCTCCCCTCTGTGACGAAAGGGGCAGCCTAGCAGGACAGAGGACTCTGACACAGTAACTGTCAGGCCATCCAAACTCGATGAGAGAATCCGTGGCCTCCCTCCCACCGCCACCAGCAAGGCTGGGACCAGAAAGTTCACCGCCATCTAGTAGGAAAAAGGCCTGATGACATCACCACAGCAAGGCAGTCGGACGAGGCCCAGCCGGAGATGGGGTCCCCCTCGCACCCCTCCTTGAGGAAGCTGGTCCTTCACCTGCACCTGACAGTGACCAGGTTCCTTCCGCTAACTCGGTTAGTGAAACAGTAAGTGGCCAATAGAGAGAACATAAGTCTAGTGTGGCATCAAGACAGGCGACTAGAGCACCAACCGCAAAGGGGACCCAGAGTCCCATGCCATGAGAGTTGAAATATCCAGGTTATAATAATAAAAAAAAAAAAACACCACTCATCATACCAAGAACCAGGAAAATCTCCACTTGAATGAGAAAACACACCCAGCAGATGCCAACACCAAGACACCAGAGATGACAGAATCATCTGGCAAGGACTTTAAAGCAGCCATTAAAAAAATAATAACAAAAACTCTGTTTCAGTGAATAACCACAAACACACTTGAGACAAATGAGAAGAAAGAAACTGTCAGCAGAGAACGAGAGATACAAAGAGCCACATCCGAATTGTGGGACTGAAATATATGAAAATTTGAGATGAAGGAGCCGGTGGGGGCCTCAACTTCAGAATGGAGAGAACAGAGAAAGAACCGGGGAGTTTGAAGGTGAGGCAACCACGTTACCCCGTCTGAGCCACCGGGAAAAAGCCAACCGGTGAGAAAAGTCAGACCAGAACCTCAGGGCCTGGGGGCCAGAGTGGAGACATCACCGTCCTGTCATCAGGTCCCAGAGGGAGAGGGGAAAGGAAGCTGAAAAATTACTCAAAGAAATACAGAAGAAAACTTCCCAAATTTAGCAAAAGATATAAATCTACAAACTCCAGAAGCAGAGTGAACCCCAAACAGTGGCGCTAAAGACCACACGCCAAGAACCACCACCAGCCCGTGAAGGGGTTCATACAGCTCTGCAGTGATAACGTGTCCCTGTTCGTAGCGAAGAATGAAATCATGATATAGGTACTTTCCGTGTAAGACGGAACGATTTTCTACGACTTCTGAAAACATTTTAACTAAACGCGGCACCTGGTAACCACATAAACATATAAATATCATAAAAATGAATCCGTTCGTTTTTAAGGAGCAACATGTTAGAACTCCAGACGGGCCGTCACTGTGCTTTTGGTCTGTTTCTGCCAGTGTGACGTGATGCTAATTGCGCATCTGTATTTTAGCGTCTGATGAGCCAAAACCAAGCAGGATACGGCATCTCATTAAAAAATGTGTTTGTCAACAAAACATGCTTTTATCAAATAATCATTTTACAAATTAAATGGGGGATATCATGGTTTCAGTGAGAGATATATGATAGACATTATAAAAATGATCGTTTGTGTTAAAATGAAGGCTAAAATGTAATCTTTAAAGATATACTAATCAAATACCACTTTTTTACACTTTAAATTGCTTCTGCGTCACGCATCGCACAGCTGCGACTGTATGCTGAAAGCAATCCTCCCAGGGTTCCGGAGAGTAGAAGCTGCTGAGCAGGCTTGCCGGCTGACCGAGGCTGCGGGGCTGCCCGCGTCCTGCTTCAGGACAGGCTCCTTCATTTGTCCCCGAGCAGAAGCGCCCCTTCATTCCTCCCTGTCGCTCCAAGCAGGAGCTCGCTAAGCATACTCGGATGCTCACTTGGGGCTTCGAGTCACTTCCTTTCCACCCTAGTGTTCATACCAAGGCGCAGTGTCCACAAGGGCAAACCCTGGGTGTCCTCGGGCAGTGATAGGGCTTGCTCTAGGCGCGGGCGGCTGTGAGGGATTGGGTCGGGGGCCCTCCCCGGACCGTCCGCGTGGTGGTGGCTTGCACGCGCGCAGGCTGGGGGTGAGTTCACGCCCAGGCAGGCAAGGGGTTTTCTCACCTTTACTCACATCGATGTCACCCCGCTTCACGTCCACACAGCAAGCTGCAGAGCAGGGTAGATTTGCCAGGCCTTTCCTTGCTTCTGGGTGGCTGCCTGTCCGGTTTGCGTCCATTTCTTCATCCTCAAGTAGGCTTCGCGGCAGCACTTGCCTTTATGCTAAGAGCGGACAATAGGTCACGTCTCTGAGGTCCGCAGCGCATGCGGCAGCCACGTGCTGAGGTGGGGAGGTGTTCACCACAGCCCAGACACGGCCATCTCTGGGAGCTTTGTGGGGGGGACATCTACCTTCAGCCCTGGGGGTGTCTGCCCTGGGGTCCCCCGTCAGTCTCATTCTCCTGGACTCGGATCTCGGGCTTCCTGGTTCCCTTGCCCACCCATCGCCTCTCCTGTTAGCTGCGGAGTGAATGTCCCGGACACCCCAGGGCGTCTCTGGAGGAGGAGAAGCCCCGAAGCAGGAGGAGACGGCTCGCTGGGCCAGCAGTGCTGGTCACAGGCTTCCGTGACACACACATGTGGTCCCACGTCCCCGGCAGAAGCCTGCAGGGACACACTATCCTGGGAGCCCACAGTGCCCCATGGTGAGGACTGCCCCCGCTGCTCCCCAGGGATCCACTGGAAGGGCCAGCAGGGAACCCCAGGCCCCTGCCACTGCCCTTGCAGCCAGCCGGGGCGCACCACAGAATGAGAGACAGCTGCCGCCCGCCTCCAACTCTGCATGTTCTAGAAAGTTCCTTTAGCCTCTTGTCCAGACAAAACAAGACTTCTTGCTGTTTTCCAGCTGCCTTCCCAGCTAAACCTCAGTGAAAACCCAGGGAACATGACGAGCCGTTCTTATCTGACCACTCTCAGCTTTGTCTGGTTTTTCAACTCCTCTAGCCTTTGAATGTCCTCATAAATTTTGTTCACGATCAAGGTTTCCAATTACGAAAGGTTAATGCTAAAAGCAGGGTCGGGTGGGGACAGGGCGGGGACCACCCTTTCCAGAAATGCTGTGTTCAAAGGCAAGTTTCCCACTGGTTCTGCCAAAGTTCCCTCCAATGCTGTGGCCTCTCCCCATTCCTTGGAGTGGTTCTGGAACCGAAATGGGGTTTCCACGGTTTCCTTCCCACTCCTGTCCCCGGGGGAAGGGGCAGGGGCATCTCCATGAGCTTCCAGGGAGCTCTGAACTGCTTGTCTGCATTGCTAAACTCTCCACAGAAATGCAAAGTCTTCTTATTAACTTTGAAAACATCCTCTACTTAAATTTTAGAAAAATAGCCAAGTAATCCGAGGTGAGAGAAAAACCCTCATCCTGACAGTGGCTAAAATTGAGCTACGTCTCCTCCAGGCAGGACAGTCCAGACCCGAGCCCCGCTCCCCCACTCTGGGGTCTCCGCCTCTCTTGACATTTATAATTGAATGGTGTCACAGACCCAGGCCTAGAGAGCCTGCAGGTTTGAAACTCAGCCGAGCCCTTTGAGAAGCCATGAAAACGGTGAAGACACATTTATTTGCTTGCTCGGGGGAAATGAATTCTAAAGTGCACTTTTGTTTGTTTTTACTATTTTAACTTTTGTTTGTTTTTACTGTTTTAAGCTATGGTGCTCTGGGGCTCCCCTCCGCGTCAACGCCATAAGTGACTCGTGGTCTTTGGGATGTCTTTCCCGTCTGCAAAAACCATTTCCTCGTGGTGGCAAGGCCGGGAGGTGGGTGAGGAGCTGACAAGAGTCACACGGACAAGCAACCTGAAGCTGGGAGAACCAGACTCACCCCAGACCCCACGCAGGAGAGCCCAGGCGTGCAGGGCCCAGCTCTCCGGGTGTCCCGGCCCATGGGCTGTCCAGGGTGAGGGCTCATTTCCGTGCTGTGCACACTCCCCACTTCTCTTTTTCAATATTATTCATCACGAATCAGGAACATTTCCTTCCTTAACGAAAAAGTTAAAAAACATTCATGATCCTACAGATACAAGAGAATTTTTTGGTGTTTTGTCTTTTATCATGCCATCTTTTCACAGATGCCTGTGTGGTGTTCTTACCATGAGACGGGGAGACACCTGTCACAGGCGCCGCCTCCGTCTCCCAGGACTGCCACGATAAAGCGCCAGACCCCGGGGGCTTACGGCGGAAACCTGGCCCCTCGCTGGTCGGAGGACAGGAGGCGGAGACGAAGGTGTCGGCAGGGCTGGCTCCGCAGGGATCTGTTCTGGCCTCTGCCGGCTCCTGGGGACCGTCGGCCGCCTTCAGCGCTCCCTTGCTGTAGAGGCGTTGCTCCGGTCTCTCCCTGTGTCCCTGGGTGTGCGTGGGCACGTGCGTGTGCGCGTGTGTGCGTGTGCGTGTGTGCATGTGCGTGTGCGCATGTGCGTGTGCACGCGTGTGCATGTGCGTGTGCGCGTGTGTGCATGTGCGTGTGCGCATGTGTGCATGTGCAATTTTCTCCTTTCTCCCGAGGCCACCTGCCACGACCTCATCTCACCTTGATTGCATCTGTAGGGACCCCATCTCCGATCGGCCACACACGGGCACTGGGGGAGGACATGGACGTCGCTTGCTGGGGGCTCAACTGGCTGTCGGTCCTGTCCACGGGGCTCCGACCTCATAGTGATGGTGAGGTTGGAGCAAGGACTAGCCCCCGGGGGGGAGCCCCACGCCATCCCTTGACCCTCCCAAAGTAAGGAGCTCTGGGTCCTCCCTCCTTCATTAGATAAACAAGACACACAAGGCAAAGTTAATTTGCCGAGGGTCTGACGGCATACTCAGAGCCTAAGAACAGCAGAGAAAAAAATTCGTTGATTGAAATATAATTGGGTGGCGGACTTACAATGGTGTTTCCCCTAAGGGCTGTCTTCTGGGAAAGGCGGGAGCACTCTCGAAGCCCTCGCCTTCCAAATGAGCCCCATCATCCACCACCTGGCTGAGTCTGGGGCCTCCAGTTCTTCCCCGCAGCCTGCCAAGGACTTTGTTCGTAAGATCCGAGACCGCTGGAGGGGTGCAGACACCGTGGGGAGGAAGAGCCCTTCCTCAGGAGGTAGAGATAGAGCAAGGCTGAGCGAGCCCACCCGGACCCCATCCCTGCTGTGGGCACTGAGCTGGGGAAGAAGCCGGGTCCTGGCCGGAAGGCCCACATCAGCCTCTCCAGGGCCTAGAAGGGTGCCCGATACAAGGACTGGGTGCACAAAGGCAACCTTGGCATGGGGCTCGCAATGGCTCTGACCCACATCTGCTCTCTGGCAGCTCAGTTCTGGTAATTCTTAAGTAAGATACAGCTCCCAGCACATACCACCTCAGGCCCGGTGTCCCCAAGTAACAGGTATCCCTGCCTCTCCACCCCACCCCAGACCAGCTCTTCCCACTGGAGGCATTCCTTTGAATGGAACGTGCACCGGACATGTGTTGATTGGGGTCACCCAACATCATCCTGCTGTTGGCACCTGCCCCGGACTCCGTTTGGGGGATCCATCCTTCCTGCCCTGTTCTGATAGCACGGATGCTCCCCAAGCTCCAGGGGAGACCCATGACCTGCACCCAGGCAATTCATTCCCCAACCAGGGATGGGCCCACCATGAGGGCAGACACAAAACTCAGACAAGCCAGTGATGGTCAGGGACCTCTCAGTTCCAGGACTCCCAGTGAGCAGATAAATAATGGCTATGATGATGACAATAATAAAGACAGCTGAAGTTTTGAGTGCTTTTGTGTTCCAGACCCTGTCCCCAAGAAGGTGTGCACCCTCACTCACTAATTCTGAAGCCAGCCCCATGATGTCAGTGACTGTCCTTCTGGGTATAGTGGTGGGGACAGTGACAGATTGGACAGCATTGCTCTGAAACAAGCATTCTCTGTCCTGTGCCCTGCGGTTTTGTGGTTGGAACTGGAGATCCTAGAGTTTGTCTTCTTGGGCAGCTCATCTCGGAGTTGTAAATGATAAAATGTTCTTTTTACCATAAATAGTTTAAAAAACTGATTTGTGGCAATGTGACTTTTATGCAATAGAATTTTCCTCCCTCAGTTTTTATAATTAGTGTCCAAATTGCTAAAAGTTACACAGATTTCACATTCATGGAATTTAAAAACAAGCGATCTATGCTATCTGACATCTAAAATGTTCATAATTATAGCACCCACCTACCCATTTGTATCCACTTAACAATGTCAGTATCACGGTCCCACGGTGCCACAAAGAAAGTTTCCTAATTTAGGATAATTTAAAAAGGGTTGTCAGTGTAGTAGCATAATTTCACAACTGTGGGTGTGGATAAGAAGTCAGCAGAGAAAAGTGGAAGAAATAAAGGAAGCTGCCATTTAAGGGACATAATTCAGGAAGACTGTTCACTCCTCAGAATGACTATTCGCACTTGAAGAAGACTGGTCACACCTCCGAATGACTGTTCATACCCCAGGATGACTGTTCACACCTCAGGATGGATGTTTACACATCAGAATGATTATTCATACTTCAGGATGACTTCAAGCAAGATTATTTTGGAAACTAGAAATACTTTCTCATTCTAACAATAGATTGCCAGAGTCCCAGACCCAATTATTTTGATAATTATCAGACAAACAACGTGAAAATATCTTGAATGCGGTGATTCTGAGTTCTTTGTGGCTAGAAATTGTGTATGTTTAACAGCTTCATTGATCTATAATTCACATTCCATTGAATTCTCCCACTGAAAGTATACAATTCAGTGGTTTTTAAATATATTTACAGGATTGTGCAAACATCACCACTATTAATTTTAAGACATTCTTGTCCCTTCTAGAAGAAACCGTGTTCCCATTCGCACCAGGGTCCATTGCCTCACCCAACCCAGCCCCCACTCACCCACTTTCTCTCTGTGGACTTGTCCATTCTGGACCTCTCATGTAGACATAATCCTATGACATGTGGCCACTGGGTACAGGTTTTCAAGGCTCATATGTGGTGCTGTGGGCATCACGTCTCATTCCTTCTTACCGCTGTGTAATAGTCCATTGGGCAGATATAACCTCTTTGGCTTATCCATTCATCCATTGAATCAAAAAAGATTATTTTTGATTATTTTGAGAATAATTTTTCAATCATTCAGGCTGTTTCCACTTTTTGGCTATTTTGACTAATGCTACTATGAGCATTTGTGTACAAGTCCTTGTGGGAACATAGGTTTTCGTTTCTCTTGGATATATACCTAGGAATAAAGAATTATAATTACTGAGAAAAACTTCATCTAGCCAGTAATGCAAACTTGTATGTTAGTAATAAGCAACCTTCCAGTCTTCATATAATGCTTATTTCTTTATTGGAGAAATGGCAAGAAAAATAGATATTTAAGTATTGAGTAAAGATCTCAGGGAACATATGTTCTCTATTTGAAACAGCACAAAAGGATTCCACTCTGCTTTCCAACAAATGCATACATTTACAGAGGTGCTATTAAGTGATTTTTAATTTATGTGACATTGTCAAGAAATTTTCTAAGAATGCATTTTTCAGATCATTGAAGTCTCTACCTTTTACAATTTTATGATTTTTTTTTTCATAAAAATAAACAGATGAATTCCCACCAACAGTGTAAGAGGGTTCCCCTTTCTCCACATCCTCTCCAACACATGTTGTTTCCTGTCTTGTTGATTGTGGCCATTCTAACTGGTGTAAGGTGGTATCTCAATGTGGTTTTAATTTGAATCTCCCTGATGGCTAGCGATGATGAACATTTTTTCATGTGTCTGATAGCCATTTGTATGTCTTCATTGGAGAAGTGTCTGTTCATATCTTCTGCCCATTTTTTGATATGATTATCTGTTTTGTGTGTGTTGAGTTTGAGAAGTTCTTCATATATCCTGGATATCAACCTTTTGTCTGTATTGTCATTTGCAAATATCTTCTCCCATTCAGTGGGTTGCCTCTTTGTTTTGTTGACTGTTTCCTTTGCTGTGCAGAAGCTTTTGATCTTGATGAAGTCCCAAAAGTTCATTTTCGCTTTTGTTTCCTTTGCCTTTGGAGACATATCTTGAAAGAAGTTGCTGTAGCTGATATCGAATAGGTTACTGCCTATGTTCTCCTCTAGGATTCTGATGGATTCCTGTCTCACATTGAGGTCTTTTATCCATTTTGAGTTTATCTTTGTGTACGGTGTACGCAAATGGTCGAGTTTCATTCTTCTACATATAGCTGTCCAGTTTTCCCAGCACCATTTATTGAAAAGACTGTCTTTTTCCACTGTATATTTTTTCCTGTTTTGTTGAAGATTAATTGACCATAGAGTTGAGGGTCCATATCTGGGCTCTCTACTCTGTTCCACTGGTCTATGTGTCTGTTTTTATGCCAGTACCATGCTGTCTTGGTGATCACAGCTTTGTAGTAAAGCTTGAAATCAGGCAGTGTTTTTCAACATTTCCTTAGTGATTCGGGGTCTCTTCTGATTCCATACAAATTTTTGGATTATTTGCTCTAGCTCTTTGAAAAATACCAGTAGAATTTTGATCAGAATGGCATTAAAAGTATAGATTGCTCTAGGCAGTATAGACATTTTAACAATGTTTATTCTTCTGATCCAAGAGCATGGAATGGTCTTCCATCTTTTTGTGTCTTCTTCAATTTCTTTCATGAGTGTTCTGTAGTTCCTCAAGTATAGATCCTTTACCTCTTTGGTTAGGTTTATTCCCAGGCATCTTATGACTCTTGGTGCTATAGTAAATGGAATAAATTCTCCAATTTCCCTTTCTGTATTTTCATTGTTAGCATATAAGAAAGCCACTGATTTCTGTACATTGACTTTGTATCCTGCCACGTTGCTGAATTGTTGTATGAGTTCTAGTAGTTTGGAGGTGGAGTCTTTTGGGTTTTCCATATAAAGAATCATGTCATCTGTGAAGAGAGAGAGTTCGACTTCTTCTTTGCCAATTTGGATAGCTTTTTTGGGTGGGAACGCAAGTTGGTGCAGCCTCTTTGGAGAACAGTGTGGAGATTCCTCAAGAAATTAAAAATAGAGCTTCCCTATGACCCTGCAATTGCACTACGGTATTTACCCCAAAGATATAGATGTCGTGAGAAGAAGGGCCATCTGTACCCCAATATTTATAGCAGCAATGGCCACGGTTGCCAAACTGTGGAAAGAACCAAGATGCCCTTCAGTGGACGAATGGTTAGGGAAGATGTGGTCCATATACACTATGGAGTATGATGCCTCCATCAGAAAGGACGAATACCCAACTTTTGTAGCAACATGGACGGGACTGGAAGAGATTATGCTGAGTGAAATAAGTCAAGCAGAGAGAGTCAACTATCATATGGTTTCACTTATTTGTGGAGCATAACACATAGCATGGAGGACATGGGGAGTTAGAGAGGAGAAGGGAGTTGGGGTAAATTGGAAGGGGAGGTGAACCATGAGACACTATGGACTCTGAAAAACAGTCTGAAGGGTTTGAAGCAGCGGGGGGTGGGAGGTCGGGGAACCAGGTGGTGGGTATTAGAGAGGGCACGGATTGCATGGAGCACTGGGTGTGGTATAAAAATAATGAATACTGTTATGCTGAAAATAAATTTAAACAATTTTTAAAAAATGCTTATATTCTAGAGGCACATTGCCTCTAATGATTTCTAGTGATTTACTGTGAGGCCCCCATGCCCGTTGTCACATTATGTCGGCACATTTGTGTCCCTGGAACTGCTATAGACGATCGGAGGGTCTGCTCGATTTAGGGGCCTCCTCTCTCTAGCTCAGACCTTATTTGGATTATTTTCACTTTGTTGACTCTTTCAGGACTTTCAGGGACTGGGGCTTGTCAAGGGGTCTCACGCGTCCTGTACTGCCAGCCAAACTCCTTCCTGACCGGAACTGCCGCCAGCCTTCTGCACCGAGGTGGGAATCCTCAACTGTCCCAAAGGCCCAGGGCCCCGCGCTCCCGGGTGATGGACAGATGACAGATGGGCTGGCCATGTAACCGAGTGCCTTTTTAACCTCTTCCCAAAGCAGAAAAGGTTTTGCTTTGTTTGTGTGTCTGCATGATTTGGAGGGCAGGTGGGTCAGCTTGCCCTCAACAGGCCCGTGGGGGCATCCGGAGGCCCTTTGGGCCGTAAGAGGAACCCGAGTGCAGTCAGTGAAACGGCAAAGGGGCCGACTGGCCACCTCTGCTGCAGGTACTGTGGGCACCGGCTCCACTGTGACAGCTCTGATGGGGTGTCTGCGACTCCCGCGGGGGCTCCGGCCTGCACGACGCCCACCCGTCTGCAGGCTGGCTTGCGCCGGGCTTTCCTTGTCTTCGCCTGAGGAGGACGGGCTGTGTCCGCCCACAGCCGCTGGGCTCTGGTCGGCTGAGCCATCTCAGAAGCAGGAGACCGAGGAGACGCGTGGGTGTCAGAGGAGGAGCGGGAAGCAGCAGGAGGGAAAAGGGCGGGGCACTGGTCACATGTGGGCCCCAAGTCCGCGGCACCCAGAACTCGGCCAACAGGATCTTTGCCGATGTAATTAGTTACGACGAAGTCACCCTGAGGAGGGTGGCCCTGACTCCAACGTCTGTGTCCCCGCCAGGAGGGAAGCCCGGACAGAGACGAGAACGCGGTGTGAAGCGGGAGGCAGAGGCTGCGGTGAAGCCTCTGCGGGCCCAGGAAAGCCGCAGGTGTGCCAGGAGCCGCCAGGGACTGCGGCCGGAGCAGGGGCCCCCATGCCGAGGCTTCAGAGGGAAGCAGGCCCCGCACACACCTTGATTTGGGTCTTCTAGCTCCAGAGCTGGGGGGGCTAACCCCCCCCCCCGGCTTTTCAGCTCCGCCGTTGCTGGCACTTGCCACAGCGGCCCCTGGGAAACTCCTATGAGGGGAAACAGCGACTTCCAGCCCCCGACCCCGGGGGCGACAGACCCGGACGGACGTCAGCTCTCGTCAGCCCCTCAGCCTGTGTTCCAGGAATAGGCCCAGAGAAGCGGGACCACCTTCCAGAGGAGCAAATGTCCTCGACCTTTGTCGCAGGAGTTCCGGCGAGAAGGAAATCTCATCCCTGATGGGGCCAGACGCCGCGGGCAGCATTTTGGATTTTTCTCTTGCTGCCCAGCGAACAGGAGCGTGACGCGGTTTGCCCTCGGAGAAGGGCTCGGTCGCAGGGTGGTTGACTTATTTTATTCCCGCGGTGCCTCCTGCTCTGCTTTGCGGCCGGCCTCGGCACGCTCTCCGCCTGCCTGGGGTGGCTCCTGCCCTCTTCCGAGTTTTCCGTTTTTTTTTTTTTTTTAAAGATTATTTATTTATTTATTTGACAGACAGAGATCACAAGCAGGCAGAGAGGCAGGCAGAGAGAGGAGGAAGCAGGCTCCCTGCCGAGCAGAGAGCCCGATGTGGGCCTCGATCCCAGGACCCTGAGATCATGACCTGAGCCTAAGGCAGAGGCTTTAACCCACTGAGTCACCCAGGCGCCTCGAGTTTCTCCTTTCTGATACACTGTGAGCTGCAGAATCCCGGAGCCAGGCTTGTACGAATTGTCTGCAAGTGAGTCACTTGGAAGTGACGGTCTAAGGGCTCTATTATCAGCAAAAGGCACCATATTTAGTGCATGAACTTGGTAATATTGAATCTGACTGCTCACAGACCTCTAACACACTGCTTCGTGCTTCAGGGTCGGGGTCCTGTGGAATGCGGGTGCCCGGCGCCGTCCGCCTGCTTCCCAGAGCTGTCCGCCACCTTGGGCCGTTAGGGGCAGCTCTGGCTTCCACTCCTGTGGCCCTGCGTGCTTGCAACCCCAGGGCCCGCCTTCCTGGGCTTCTCCATGCTGCCTGCGGCACCCGCCCACTTGGTGCCCCTTGGAGCTGATGGTCCTTTTCTGCCGTGGGGGACCCACCTCCAAACCTCTCACTGTGTTTGCCTGAAATCCCGCCGTCCCCTATGAGCCGGTGGTTCCAATGGGCATCCATTTCTGAACCTAGAACTGAAGGGTAACCAGGGTGCTGCGTAGATAGCATCGAATTTTCCCCAGACCCGGGTCGGGAGGCTCTAGTATGGGACACAAACCAATGCAACCCAAGAAGGCCACCGGTGCTGGCGACGTGGGGAGGCCTAGGTTTTAGTGCACGGCCTCGGACGTGGTGTGTGCTGCTGTCCCGGGATCCGTTCTCTCTTTCAGACCCTGGGTCTCAGCCCTCATCCTCCACCCCCGCAGGGGGGGGGGGAGTCCCGCACGTCACCTGCTGTGACAAATCAGTGAGGAGGCTACCCTTCCAGCCCTTAAGGGGAGCGTGCGTGGCTCGGCGCCGTGGAAAGCAGCTCTGCATCTTGTTTTCTTATCACAGTAAAACACGTAACATAAAAGCCACCACAAAACGGCTTCTCAGCGTCTCGCTCAGGGACAGTAAGCACACCGCGGTGTCCTGCAGCCGTCCCCTGACTGGTCTCCACAATCTTTTACCTTATAAACCTGAAACTCTGTCCCCATTAGCGCGAACTCCCCGCGGCCCTCTCCCAGCCCCACGTTCTGTCTCTGTGCATCCGGCCACTCCAGGACCTCCAGTGAATGGAATCATGCACGCGTGTCCCCCAAATGGAGCACGTGGCCAGGGTCTGTCTGCGTGTTCTGCGGGAGGTGAGACCCCGGGAGTGGACCCGGCTGTTTGTCCTCCCCAGCTTTGCGCGCCAGGCGCCTTCCGACGTTGGACTTTTAGAACTAATCTGCACACGAGCCAAGTGGGCCGATCTGCAGGCTCTTTGCTTCCTACGGAGCCCGCGGGGCTTCCCCAGGACTGTTGGGTTCCGAGGGAATGTGTATTGCCCACGTCACCCAGTACCTGCCTGTCTGGTCTCGCCCCTCGGTCCCCCGCAGCTCCCCCAGGCCCCGTACCCATAAAACACCGGCTGTGACCACCAGACAAATGGGATGGGCACCTTCATGCTGCTGTTGGTCCCACTCTTGACCTTACCAGAGGGGGTGCTCCCAGGAGGGCCGTGACCACAGGCCTCCCCTCTGGATTTTCAGGGTCACACTAGGCTTTGGTTCTCGAACCCCCGTCCAACGGTAGACGCGGCTGCTCAGCATTGGACTGTCTTCATCACTGGGAATGAAACTTGGGACAGTCAACGTCAAACCCCAGCGACTGTGCTCATTTCCCAGGTTTGTGTTGGGAAAGCAAGAGGCAGAATGGAGAGCCTGACCCCTCTAGGTGAGCGCGCCACCGTGCCTCTGAGGTCGGCCCCGGGATACACTGGCAGAGCCACCTGCAGCTGGCTGGGACCTGGACGGGGGGAACCAGGGGCAGGAGCCAGGCTTGAGGCTTGTGCCGACTCAGGACCAACCACACAGCTCCTGTGTGTTCTGGGACACTCGCTGGCCGATGGCCCTCTTGTGACTTCATCTTTGAACTTTTGTGCCTACACCTTGCACGCACAGTCTTTCCCAAACCATCGTCTGACCCGCAGATGGGATGGGGTAAAGTGCCTGTGCCCTTTGCGAGCAAAGGTCAGTTGCGTGTCCACTCTTGGTGTCTGTCAGGTCATGGTCTCAGGGCTGTGAGGTCGAGCCCCACGTCTGGCTCCACAGCGGGACTGGAGTCTGAGATTCTCCCTCTCCCTCTGTTCCTCCCTGCGGACACTCTCGCTCTCACTAAAACATAAATTTAGTTATATTCATTGGGGCACCTGGGTGGCTCCATTGGTTGGGTCTGAGTCTTGGTTTCGGCTCAGGTCATGATCTCGGGGTCGTGGGATCGAGCCCCACATCTGGTTCCACGCTCAGCAGGGAGCCTGCTTCTCCCTCTCCCGTTGCCCCTTCCCCCTGCTCTATAAATAAACAAATAAATAAATGAAATGAAAATAAAAGGACTGTGACGTGCCCCGCACATGCATGCTTTTAGTCTCGCCTTCTCTCAGGCCACACTTGGTGACCCTGCCCCAGCCTGGTCGAGCGCTGGGCTCTGACAACTGTCCTCATCGCCCCTCCGGGGGGTCACCGAGCAGGGCTCTGCTCTCAAGACCAAGCGCCACTGAGCACTGCCTACTTCCGTCTCCTCACAAGCGCCTCTCAGGGTGCTGAGCCGCTGGAGCCGTGTGCCTCCAGAAAGGGAAACGGGGTGCTCGGAGATCTTTTTGCACAAAGTGGGTGCCATCTCCTGGGAGCCCGTGAAAGTGCACAGCTCGGGTGCCCGGCCAACCTCCAGAGCCGTTCCTTCTGTTCCCTCCTCTCTGGTGTGGGACCCCAGAGCCGCCGCTTGGTGTGAAGGACGCACTGACCCCGATCCCCGGCCCCTGGAACGCGAGCGCAGGGCTCTGCCCCTCCTTCTGCCGACGAAGAAGTCAGAAAAGGAACTGACACCAGCAGATGTTTGCTGGGACAGGTTACTGGATTACAGGGATGCAAATTTTGCGGCTCTGATGGTGTCAAAGCTGCCCACAAGCCCTAGCGCCCGCTGCTGCTTAACCGTGATTTCCTTGTCCTCCAAGAAGGAGGAAACAAGGAGAAGCCCAGGAAAAGATCGTCTTAAAAACCTGATTGAGGTCAAGTCCATTAAAACAAGGCTTTCTGTGCGGGCCCCATGCACGTGGGGCTCCAGACCAGACACCAGCCGCTCGGCTCTCACGTTACCTGCCCCCTCTTCCCTCGGCCAGACACCGCCCGGGAGGGACTGCGCGCAAGTAGGGATCCCTCATTTCTCATCCGAATACACAGACCCTTTCTAGAATCTGAGTCATTTTTCTGAGAACAAGCCCTTGAACTGAAATTGCATAATCCGTTGCCTTCCTAAATGCCTCTTGCCGAAAGCCTGCAGGAGGACTTTGGAAGGAGGGTCGGAGCCGGAGAGCGGGAAGACAAACGGCAGGAAGCGGGGAGGCCCCGCCGGTCTTCCGGGGGCCGGACAAGGGCTCGCCGAGAACAAGCACGGGGAGCATCTCTCCAAGGAGGCCGAGACGGAGCTCAGCGGTCGGCAGCACAATGTCTCCCACGTCATTTTTGATTAGCTTTCCTCTGATACGGCGCTCCGGGGTTGTGATCCATCCAGCTCTGCGGGGCTTTCCACAAGAGGCCCTACTTTATCGGCCATGGGTACCATGTCTGCGTAGAGCTGTTATCACAAAATATGTTTCGCACATGCGTGTGGGCACACACGTGCGTGGGCGGGCGGCGTTGAGGCCTTGTGAGAGCAGCCCTGTGAGAGCAGCCCAGCGGGGCCGGGAGGGTGGCCGTGTCCCGTCGCAGCCTTTGTGACCCACCGGGAACAGGGTCCGGGCATTTCCCAGGGCGTGGAGTACCTGTGGGCAATTTGGGTCCTAACTTTCTGATGGTGAGGAAGATACCAGAAGCGAACTTCCTAAAAAGGGAGGGAAATCCCCAGCTCCCGGGAAGAGAATTCTGCACGGCCATTTGTGTGAAGTGGGATTGGCAGGCCTGGGCAGAGTAGGAAGGGGCTGGTGAGGCCGGCAGGACTGCGTGGGCCCTGGATTCTCCAGGGTCTTTCTGGATAAAGATGCTGGGGACACACGGAGCGCCGCGGTCTTGTCATAGACCAGGAGCATCACGGGGCCCCGAAGGGCAGCCTAGTGAGGTCCTTGTGACGTCTGGCCCTGTGGAGGCCCGTTCCCCCTTCCGACATGCCTAGCGCACGGGAATGGATGCATAGAAGTGTCTGCAGTCTTCACAGACAGTGTGATGCGGAACATGTCTGTCTGCCACAAGCCTCCTCCGTGGCCCAGAGCTGAAACACGACCTCTGTTTGCCCCTCCAACCATGGTGTTACCAGAGGCCTGGTGCTCCGGCCCTTCCTCCCCACCCACACGCTGCAGGACCGTGACGTCCTCTCCTGGGTCCCCCTCAACGAGGGTGTGCAGCGCTGGGTGTGGAAGGGGCGTGTGACCCACAGGCCGGGTTGCCAGGAGAACCTTTCTCACAGAGTCCGCGTTGTCTGCGGGCACCTGCAGAAGGACGTCTTCGGGGAGAGCGTGGTGGGACCGTGTCGGGACTCGGAGGGTGACGTTGCCGGGACATTGGGAGGGTTTCAAACTGTGGGCGCGCGAGGGAGGAAGGTGAACACCAGTGGAGAGCAGGCTCGCTCTGGGCGTCACGGCCCCCCCGGAGCCCGCGCTCCTCTTCCTGCTGTAGCCCCGCGCCCGCGCGCCCAGAGCCTGGCGAGTCTGCCCGGGGGCGGGCGTTCTGGAATGGTGCCTCGCCGTGCCTTCTCTGGCTGCACGTACCTGCGTGGGTCAGCACACGCACGCGTAGCTCCGTGGCCCCCAGCTTCCGCCGCTGGAGCTCAGCCCCACCCTGGGGCAGGCGGAAAGGGCCTCACCACCGCCCTCCTTGGGAAGCCCTGTCCCCACACCCCCCGCTGAAGAGACCTTCTTTGAGACTCTTCCCGGGGGCTCGTCCGCCTTTCGCTCACACCTTCAGAAGGACCTGCTGGAGCAAGCGAGCGCGCTGTGTGTTACACTAATGAGATGCGTTGAATTCCAAACACCCCTCGCCAAGGACACACTTCACCGAAGCAAAGGTTAAACAAAGAAACGTGTCTGTTCTGGGAATTACATTGTTATTTCCTTGGCATTGGTGCTGGAGGGCTTCTAGCAATGGGCTGACGCCCACTTTAAAGAAATTTCTGGATTAAACCTGGGCCCCTGTGGAGAAGGGGCCGGAGACTGTGGGGCCAACACACGAGGCAGGGGGGACGTGTTTGGTTATAAAAAGCTAAACTTAAATGTCAAATGTTTGTGTTTCTCGTAGAGGTCAGAATCCGTCTTAGGATGCTGCAAAAGTGCTGATTCATTTTTAGTGCAAAAAAAAAAAAAAAAAAAAAAAAAGGTCCACTTTTAAAGTGGAGCATTTGAAGGGGCGTGTGATGATGATTAGTCCCGGGTCTTTCTCAAGCACTGTCTGACAAACCTGACCTCTCACCGTAGATGCGGGAGCGACCCAAGTACCACGTTGATGGACGTGAGCTCGTGGCTCCTGATGGGCCGACGGCGGCCTCCCGTGCCCCAGCCCCACTCCAGACCCAAACACCGGATAAGTCGCGGCTCACCCAATGGGCTGCCACTACCGAGAACACACCTGCTACTTAGCTGCTCGGTGGAAACAGGCCAGGGAAAATAAAACAGTGAATCGGTCGGTGCGCCCTGAATTCCATTTCCTTGAAGGACAGCGTGAGCTCCTTGAGCACAGCCAACCTCACCGTGGTGCAGGGAGCAGGACTCGCCCGTGATGGTCTCCTTCATGTCCGCTGGCCTGGGTGCCACGTGTCCCCATGCCAGCAACCCGTCGACAAGGCCTGGTGAGATGTGGAAACAGAAGTGGGTCTCCTGACCGCTCACTTCCGTCTTGAACCATGGGCTGCCACACTGGAATCACACCCAGGAGAGGGTCCCAGCCCATAGGTGACTCCACGCAAAACTGTGTTTCATGGAAAGTGTCCAATGAGCCAGTGTGACCTCCAACAGGAAAGGATGCACAGGGAGCCCGCACCGGTGTAGCCAAAGGGGTGCCCCGCTCGCTGGCCGGGCCCTTCCTGGTCCCCTACCCCGTGGGACTGAGGCCCAGGTGCCATCCTGGTCCCCAGCCTCCTTTGCAGCACATGGTTCCCGTCCCCGCACGGGGATGGTGTGGGTGTCCATGCGGGCGCCCCACGGCCTCCCCGGGGAGCCGCCGGACTCCAGAGCTGGGGAGTTCTCTGCTCGCTCTTCCCTACCACACACCCAGCGCGCGAGCCCGCAGAGACCCTCCAGACAGCTCTCCTGGAAGAAGGGCCCAGGCAGGCGTGGGACAAACCGTGGAGTCGGACACGCGGTGTCTCGCCAGTCCAACTCGTGAGCCCTAAACGATGGGTTTCCGTCCTTCAGACTGGCACCCTGGTCCACAACTGCCTCTCAGCAGTCCAGCCCCGAGACAGACATTGTGCCGTTTGCTTCTGAGCTGACCGCGGGCGTCGTGCATCTGACCCACCGGCGGTCGACCCCGACCCCATCGGTGGCAGCTTTCCATCGGCCTTGTCACAGGCCCTGGGCACGGAGCTGCCCGAGAAAGACGCGGACGTCATCTTCTCATTTGTGCGAAGGCTCTGACTTCTTAGCAAGTGTGCTTGTCCTTGCCCTGCTCGTATCGGGATGGGACAGAGCACGTGTGTCCCATACGGGTCACTCTTCTCGTCTGAGAACCACTGTATGGAGACTCACGCCGCTGGCTTCGTGGACTGCCAGTTCTCCGACTCACCCGCCAGCGGGGAGCTGCTGCTTCAGTAACAAACGGCTTCTCCCGAGGACGCCGGCACTGATTTTTCCACTGACCCAGATATTTTACACCCAGAGAAAGGCAACATTTACAGCTGCGGAATGATGAGTACTGGCAGTTAAATAAAGGTCACACTCCCCAACTTTGGGATGGTTTTCATTGTTTTTGGAATGTCATTTCTGGAGGGACGTTTTCTGATCCTGTCCACGGACTACCCCCCAAACAACGACTGCTTTTACAGAGAGCAGGTCGTGAGGCATCAGTCTTGTGGCAGGAATTCATTCCTACGGGCCAGAGTCATGGTGGCCTGGTGTTCGCACTGACCAAAATAGACGTTTACAGCATTCAAGCCAGAGAGCCAGGGTCGGGGGGATGGTGAGCACGTTGCAGCATGAGGGACAAGGCAGCAACTTCATGTGTCCCCTCTGTCTTCCAAGGAAATCATGCACTGACGACCTTTGAGGAAGGCATGTGTGTGACTCGGGGGGCCCATGGAGAAGCCCACACAGGGTAGTGAGGAAGGAAACAAGGTGCCACATGTCAGATCCAATGGCTTCATGTCCTGAGGTGACACATTTTGTGGTTGGAATGGTTTTGACTGTGCTAAGCCTGTGATGGGTCTGTGCAGAGGAAATAATAGCTTTTTCTTGTCCTAGAGCAAAAACCAAAGAGAAAACAGTGCTCTGAGTTGGACGGTGGGACACATCAGTCTCTCACAAGCCCTTTCGGTGCCTTCCTAGGGCTGTGGGCAAGACGCCGTCCACAGAGAAAGGCAAGTTCACCAGGGGCCAACCCCTCTCGGGGTGCCCCTTTTCACGTGATTTGCCCAGCGGCTGACTTGGGCAAAACAGCATGAGTTTCCCATCGTGAGGCAACTGTTCTGTGTGTGAATTCCCGGCGTAGGGGAGAATTGCCTCATGGTTGGCCGTAGCCATGAGAGTCGAAAAGAGGAGAAGCCACATCATCAGAGCAGCCGCTTCCAGCCTGCTCAGTGCACCCCTGCCCTAGATTGCTTTCCATCTACACTAAATCGCTCATCTTAGTTATAAGTTCCTACTGTGCCCAGGTCATTTATTTATTTATTTATTTATTTGACAGAGAGAGAGAGAGAGATTGACAACAGCAGGCAGAGTAGCAGAGGCAGAGGGAGAAGCAGGCTCTGC